>NC_082666.1:83872779-84175654 GCF_025265405.1 Mesoplodon densirostris | reverse complement strand
CCACACCAGGGCTCGAACCCGTGTCCCCTGCACCAGCAGGCAGATTCTCAACCACTGCGCCACCAGGGAAGCCCGCCCCCCCCCCTTTTTTTTTTTTTTTTGGTGGTATGCGGGCCTCCCACTGCTGTGGCCTCTCTCTCCCGTTGCGGAGAACATCCCCGTCCGGATGCGCAGGCTCAGCAGCCATGGCTCACGGGCCTAGCCGCTCCGTGGAATGTAGGATCTTCCCAGACCGGGGCACGAACCCATGTTCCCTGCATCGGCAGGCGGACTCTCAACCACTGAGCCACCAGGGAAGCCCCCCGCCCCTTTTCTTTTAATGAGATTTCTTTGCTCATCTCTTTCTGCTCAGCCCCTGAAGTAATGGAAATCTTCTCACAGTTGGGGGAGGGGACAGATTTTCCCACCGGATTTTGTGTTACCTTTTGCCTAAATAATTTACTCTGAAGTATTTGAAAGCTTTTCTCTGTGCTAGATTTTGGGAGGGTACAGAGTTACCTAAAACAGTAGTTTTCTAAATGGGGCCCTAAAACCAGCAGGCCTCATCATCACCTGGATACTTGCTAGAAAGGCACATTACCTGCGCAACCGAATCAAGAACTCTGGGGTGGGACCCAGCCGTCTGTGTTTCAACACTTCCTCCAGGGTATTCTGATGCACAGTAGTTTGAGAACCGCTGGTCTAAAACTGAGTCCCATCCCTCTAGGAGTTTACAGTTTAATACGGGAGTTAAACATAAGTGAAAAGGTAGATAATAGTGTGATAGTTAAATCAAGATAGTTGATGACCAATGTCAGGTTAAATATAAATAGCTACCAGTTAATGGGTATTTGCTCTGGACCAGGTACTAAGCATTGTATATGCAGGGTCTCACATTACCATGGCAACTGTATGAGGTAAGAATTACACAAGAGAGGAAACTGATGTCCAGAAAATTTGAATCACTTGCTCTGGTTTATAGTTAGAAAGTGAAGAAGCTGGGATTTGAATTTGAGCCTCTCTATGTTAATAAGTTAAGAGAGATGCATCTGTATAGGATACTTTTATGGAGGAGAAACGAGGATGGCTTATCATCCAACAGCATCAGGAAGCAGAGTGCCCAGGGCCCACGATATTTTAAAAGGCCCATGAGAAGCTTTGAATTTCTTTCAAAATTAAAAGAAAAAGTGATTATATTCCTATGTGGATTATATTCTGGTGTGGATTATATTTCTTTCTACCAATGCAGATGTGAAGCAAATTTTTAGGTTTTTGTTTTGTTTTGAGTGACAGAAGGAGCCCGTGAAGGCAAAAGTGCCTAAGGTCCACAAAAGTCATACTGTGGTCCTGAGAACTGCAATTTGAGACAGGCATTAAAGGAAGCTCATAGTCTGGAAAGGTGGAGAAAGGGGGTGAGAGGCCAGCCAAGTTAACTGAGGAGAGTTACATAAAGAAAATCCTGGAGACAGGAAGGTGATCATAGAAGCAATATGATAATAAGATAGCCATATCCTCCAGACCAAAAACCTGGAGACATCTTCTGATACATAATCTGATCATAGGACCAAAATCAAGACTGTCCTGAAAAAAAAATTAAAACCTGGTCTTCAAAAATGAAAGTAGGCTGATAGTATATGCAAGATGACACACCATCTACAAATTGGCTTCTTACCCTCACATCAGCCAGCCACACCTCCTCCCAGCTCCCACACTGTTTTGGAGAGCAGTAGGCCATATTCTCAAAATCTGAGGGAGGGCTTCCCTGGTGGCGCAGTGGTTGAGAGTCCGCCTGCCGATGCAGGGGACACGGGTTTATGCCCCGGTCTGGGAAGATCCCACATGGTGAGGAGCGGCTGGGCCCGTGAGCAATGGCCGCTGAGCCTGCGCGTCCGGAGCCTGTGCTCCACAACGGGAGAGGCCACAACAGTGAGAGGCCCGCGTACCACAAAAAAAAAAAAAAAAAAAAAAAAAAAAAAATCTGAGGGAGCATTAGAAAGACACCTTTTCTCATCGTACCTCGCCTACTGTCTCTTGTTAACAAAACTTGTTAAGAGTGCTGGGAGATAAACAATCTCCCTTGAGATCTTCAGCACTGTGTTCTAGTTCCCTAGGATCAATCTTCCCAGAGGCTTTTGCCAACAGCTTGGTCATCCTCCAGCTGTAGACCCGCCAGCTAAGGATTGCGCGCCAATACCCCATACAGTGGTGCATATGCCTGATCTTTCCTGTGTGGTCACAGAGAACATCTACAGAGTCATCTGCAGCACACAGACTTTTCTTAAAACAAAGAACCATGTATGTATTTACTTTAAGGAAGGCATGGTTGCAAGAATGTCATGTGAAGAAAGGGTAATTGTGTTTTAGTCAGTGTTCTCCAGAGAAACAGAACCAACAGGAGAAATATGTATGTCTGAGAGAGAGAAAAGGGAGGGAGGGAGGGGAAATTGCTTTAAGGAATTGGAATTGGCTCACGGTTTTAGAGGCTGGCAAGTCTGAATTCTGTAGGACAGGCCAGCAGAAACTCAGGCAAGAGTTGTTGCAGTTTTGAGTCAGAATTCTGCAGGGCAGCAGGCTGGAAACTTAGGCAGAGTCTCTATGTTGCAGGTTTGAGGAGAGTTCCTTTCTTTTCAGGAAACTTTCAGACTTTGCTCTTAAGGCCTTCAACTGATTGGACGAGGTCCACCCACATTCCAGAGGGTAATCTGCTTTTCTCAGAGTCTTCTGATTTCAGTGTTAATCACATCTAAAAAATACTTTCACAGCAACATCTAGATTGGTGTTTAACCAAATAACTGGGCATCATAGCCTAGCCAAGTTGCCACATAACATTATCAGAGGTTATATGCAGAAGCCCGAACTACATGCTGAGAGAGCATGGAACCATTAACGTTTGTAAACTCACCATCAGAATTATATAAATACATGGCTATACAAATATATTGGCTTTCTATAGGTGTGGGGCAAGGATATAGCTGTACGGGGTGATGGAAGGAAATAATTTCCAAGAGGACTAAGAAAATTGACAATACTTGTCCAACCTTTGTAGATACATGCAGCAGAGGGCAGTGGGGGAGGAAGGAGGGAGAGGGATGGAAAGGAGGGGGAGTTCTTGTCACATGTACGTTTGAAACAAGAGTATTTAGAAGTAACCTAATCCTTACATTTATGGAGCTATATCTTTTCAAAATTTTTTTATTAGAGTACGGTTGATTTACAATGTTGTGTCAGTTTCAGGTGTACAGCAAAGTGAGTCAGTTATACATATACATATATCCGCTCTTTTTTAGATTCTTTTCCCATATAGGCCATTACAGGGTATTGAGTAGAGTTCCTTGTGCTATATAGCTGGTCCTTATTAGTTATCTATTTTATATATAGTAGTGTGTATATGTCAATCCCATTGTCTCCTACTTCTGCGAGGTGAGTTATTTGGTACTCCCCAAAATAAAAATGACATTTAAACACAATAGATTTCATATACCCCGTGACCTGCTTCTTATGGTGATCTCTGTGCATTCTTTTTTTCTTTTTAAATTAGTAATTTTTGGCTTTTTTTTTTCTGTCTGAGAAGACTATGGAAAAGAATTTGTCTTTCTCCCTGTGAGTGACACCACTAGAAGATCCTTTTATGTTTTTCATGAGACCTTCTGAAATCAGCTTTTTCTGTCTATGACTTTTGGCTGAGGAGTTAGTACGTTGGGTCTTACACCCATGTGAATGCTGGAAATGAAAAACGGGTAAAGGGATAATCTTTTGACTCCTTCTCTCGAGGCCGGGTAATGATATATTTGGGCTGTCAGAAGAATCACACTCTTTGAGCACACACTACCCCCCACCCAGTCTTGCTGTTTGAATGGGCTCTATCCCAGTTCCAAACATTTGCCCTTTCTCCAAGGTAAATTGATACTCTGTAAACTACAGTGTTCCCTTGTTTATTCACTGTTTTCTGGCTTTGCCCTGAACCAAACCTGGAAGACCAAACTTGGCACTGACTCTGTGTTCATTTACTTTTGTAATAATATTTTATCATTTGGTGCATTATATTTGGTGACTAGGTGCTGATAATTAAGTATCATCAAAAGTCCTTTAAATTGTTACTTTAATTCAGGACTTAAATCTTTTTTTTTTTTCCCCAAAAGAGCCTATTTTGGTGTCTCTCCCCACTCCCATCCCACTCCCACTCCAGCCGCCTCTGCGCCTCTGGCCAGTCCTTCCCAGAGCAGGCTTCCAGTAAGTGCTGGCAGATAGACAAATATGTTATGTTCTTGGGTCCATCCAATTTCCATTTGAGATAGACATGGCAAGTATTATTATCCCAATTTCATAGGTGAACAAACTGACTCAATAAGTGAGCTGTTTAATATCATCCAGAAATGAGAAAGTGGTAAAGTTGGGACTTAAGTCTTCTCTCTTCTAGCCCAGTGCTTGTCAATAAGACAGATAATTTTTTTGAACTTCTGTAGGTTGATGTGTTTATTCCTATTCTCCCATTGTCCCATGTAAAAGTACATCAAGTTCAATAGCCAAAGTTTCCCAAAGAGAGATTTTTTTTTTTTTGCGGTACGCGGGCCTCTCACTGTTGTGGCCTCTCCCGTTGCGGAGCACAGGCTCCAGATGCGCAGGCTCAGCGGCCATGGCTCACGGGCCCAGCCACTCCGCAGCATGTGGGATCCTCCCGGACCGGGGCACGAACCCGTGTCCCCTGAATCGGCAGGTGGACTCTCAACTACTACGCCACCAGGGATGCCCCCAAAGAGAGATTTTGAGAATAACTGAGTCAGAACTCACCTCTGACTTTCACACTGTCATGTGACCTGCTGAATACTTTTCACGCTTGGACACGCATTTCCCACCTCAGCAAATCCATGACGGCTCCTGCTGTGTCAGTAAGCTGCTCCCCATCTGTGATGTGTGGGACCAGCTCTGGTGGCTGGAGGCCAGAGGGAGGCGAGGGAATCAGGCCTCTCAACGTACATTGAAGTTTTCTGCATATCTATAGATATGATGTTTGTTTGCGGTGAGGAATTTTATAGTGAGAAAAAGCCACGAGCTCCGAGACGAGGTGGTACAACTCAGCTGTCTTGTGGGAGGAACACCCACAGAGGAGCCCTTTTGTACTGTGTTGGCTTCTAGCTTGAGGAAAAACCCAAGGTACTTCTCCAGCTGGAATAGCGAAACGTCAAAACTGATGTGAGAAAAAAAAAAACCTTTATGAAAACTGATGGCATTTGAGGAAGATAAGAAGTAACAGCTTTTGAAAGCAAGATGTACTAGCGTATCAGGGACCCAGCAGGAAAGAGCTGACACGTTCGAATAAGGGTAATTGCAGAAATATTTAATAAAGGGAGTATTTACAAAGATGGTGGCAACTTGTGAGTAACTCATAAGGAATAGTGTGATAACCCAGGAACAGTCACAGAACAGCTGTTATTCCTAGGCCTCAGGGGGTGAGGGGAGGTGGTGATTCCCAGAACCCAGAATGAGAATTTTGGGTAGAAAGGGCCATCCTACAAGGAGCTGTGGCCTACTGTTGAGGGACATAGCCAGCCTGAGGCCTTCCCACAGGAAGGAAGTCTCCTTCCTTCCTCCTCTGATCTCCTGCCAGGGGCCCTCATTGGTTAAAACGAAGGGGAATTTAGAGGGTGAGGTGAGGGAGCCTCCCAGGGAGGAGAGCAACGTGGAAAAAGTAGGAGAGTGGACCTGAGGAAGCAAACAGAAGGTAGGCAGCACCTCTGGCTTAACTGGACAGTGATGGAAGCTCAGGTTCTGAAAAGTGGACTGAGTTATATAAACATACAGGATTAGTTAAGTACTCCTCCAGTGCACTGGAGGATCTCCAATCTGTTTTCAAGATACATATGAGAGTTCCTTTAGAACAAAGGCTGTCAAAAACGCAATCTAGGATTGGGTCACCCTTTGTAGAAATCCAAGCTATACCAACGGAGGAAATTAGAATGTCACCTTCCCTCCATTTTAACTGTTGGTTAAAGGATGTGGCTTTTTAAAATTGTCAACATAAGAGAGTTTGGTTCTAGGTAATGGCTGGGGAGTAAATTTGTTTTTAAGTTTTAATTTTTTAATTTATTTTATTGACGTATAGTTGATTTACAATGTTAATTTCTGCTGAACAGCAAAGTGATTCTGTTATACATATATATATATATATACATATATATATATATATATATATACATGCTCTTTTAAAAAATATTCTTTTCTATTATGGTTTATTACAGGATATTGAATATAGTTTCCTGTGCTATACAGTAGGGCCTTGTTCATTCATTCTCTATATAATAGTTTGTATCTGCTAATCCCAAACGCCAAATCGATCCCTCCCACACCCTCTCTCCCCCTTGGCAACCGCAAGTCTGTTCTCTATGTCTGTGAGTCTGTTTCTGTTTCATAGATAAGTTCATTTCTGTCATGTTTTAGATTCCACACATAAGTGATATCACATGGTATTTGTCTTTCTCTGACTTACTTCACTTAGTACGATAATCTCTAGGTCCATCCATGTTGCTGTAAATGGCATTATTTCATTGCTTTTTATGGCTGAGTAGTTTTCCATTGTATATATGTACCACATCTTCTTTATCCATTCACTTGTCGATGGACATTTAGGTTATTTCCATGTCTTGGCTATTGTGAATAATGCTGCTATGAACATAGGGGTGCATGTATCTTTTCGAATTACAGTTTTGTCCAGATACATGCCCAGGGGTGGTACTGCTGGATCATACGGTAACTCTATTTTTAGTTGTCTGAGGAACCTCCGTACTGTTTTCCATAGTGGCTGCACCAACTTACATTCCCACCAACAGTGTAGGAGGGTTCCCTCTTCTCCACACCCTCTATGGCATTTGTTATTTGTAGACTTTTTAATGATGGCCATTCTGACTGGTGTGAGGTGGTACCTCATTGTACTTTTGATTTGCATTTCTCTGATAATTAGCGATGTGGAGCATCTTTTCATGTGCCTATTGACCATCTGTATGTCTTTGGAGAAATGTCTATTTAGGCCTTCTGTCCATTTTCTGATTGGGTTGTTTGTTTTTTTGTTATTGAGTTGTATGAGTTGTTTGTATATTTTGGAAGTTAAGCCCTTGTCAGACATATCATTTGCAAATATTTTCTCCCAGTCTGTAGGTTGTCTTTCAATTTTGTCTATGATTTCCTTTGCTGTGCAAAAGCTTATAAGTTTGATTAGGTCCCATTTGTTTATTTTTGTTTTTATTTCTATTGCCTTGAGAGACTGACCTAAGAAAACACTGGTAGGATTTATGTCAGAGAATGTTTTGCTATGTTCTTCTCTAGGAGTTTTATGGTGTCATGTCTTATGTTTAAGTTCTTAAGCCATTTTGAGTTTATTTTTGTGCATGGTGTGAGGGTGTGTTCTAACTCCACTGATTTACATGTGCTGTCCAACTTCCAGGGAGTAAAATTTTTAATTCACTCCCTTAAACTATCTGAAATGTTGATCAACTGAGAATCAGAATTTATGGTAGATTGAGTGAAAAAATATGTAATGCAAATGGTCCTTTACATGTTCCAAAATGTGCCCTGGATTAAGCCCAGGCAGCAGAGAACTATGTACCTGTACCATGTTGCAGAGGATCCCACACAGTTTCTTTATTCTGTTTTGTTTTTGTTGTAGGTCATTGGCTTATCTTAATGGAAAACATTAGGTCAGCCCAGTGAAACTCATCTCTATGCTAAGGATATTACTGAGACCATGATTTTCTAATCAGAATGTCTGTGCTCTCATAAGCAAATCCAATCCAATCTCCATCTTGACTATTAGTTAAATAATGTGACTTTATTTAATAACATTTATGTAATTGATCATGTTTATCCCTTTGAGTTGACTCCTTGGAAGTTTGTTTCACAGCCAAGTTTATCACTTACTAGTATCAAATGTATAGAATTCCAGAATGTGTATTTTATTGTATTGCTCTGTCTTAATTTCATGTTGTGATCCTGTCACTCTTTTTTTTTTTCCCCAGCTATTTTTAAGTCATATGGTGGTGGTGGGTTTTCATATATCTACCAGCGTTGTCTTAAAGTGGAAGTATAAATAAGCACATATATCCTCTTCATAGAAATGTTCACGTTTCCCCTGAAGAGACTTTTTTATTTTCTTGCCTCTTTGCTCTTATCTTGGCACCTCTTTTAATTCCTTGCTCCTCCATCTTGTTTCCTGCATATTGAAATTCCACTCTTCACTTAAGACCCAGACCAAATGTCTCTTCCTTCCTAAAACATTCTCCAGTCTTATCAAACTGAAGGAATCCCTCCATCTCCTGAATCTCATTGTACTTTGAACCTTTTTGTGGCCATCCTCACATTCTGCCTGATGTTATATTTACTAGAGATTCTCTTAACCTATCTGGATGTAAGCCACTTGAGGCTTATACATCTTTATATCCCAGACTACCTTAAACAGCATTTATACTGAAGTTGTAACTTAAAGTCAAATATAAATTGAAAGGGGGATAGTGAAGTCATTTAGATGGGTGAATTTTAGAAACTTCAGTGCAGTATTCAGTTTCCCTCTACCATGGGAAATAATTTAGATTTTCCTAATTGAGACTGGCCTATGATTTTCCTTCATCACACAAGCTCTTGTCTGGTTTAGGAATCAAAGTTGTACTGACACCATAAAAATAAACTAGGGAGACTTCCTTTTCTTCTCTTCTTCGGAATAACTTGTATAAGCCAGGGGGTTTCTCTAATATGTGAGAATTAGGTAATATTTATAGAATTGTCTGTGCCTATTCCTTATTTGGGGGATAGATATTTTACTAGTAATGTGATTTCTTAATGATTACTGGTCTGTTCAGGTTTTCTAATTCTTTCTGCATCAACTTTGCTATTTAATATTTTTCTAGAAAATTGTTCATCAAAGTTTTCAAAGGTTTTGGAATAAAAGTGTTCATATTCTCTTACTAGTTTTCAGTCTCTACTATGTCTGTAGTTATATAATTCTTTTATTCCTAATATTATTTATTTGTATCATCTCTCTTTTTTCCTTATTCAATTTTTCTAGAGATGGGTTCATATTATTAGTCTTTTCTAATAACTAGATTTGGTTTCATTAATTTTTTCCTTTTGGTTTGCTTGTTTTCTATTTTATTAAATTTTGCTTTCATCTCTTTTTTCTCCCTGATATTAATATTGTTGTACTGGCTTTCTTCTTGTTCGTATGTTTCGTGTTCTTTCTGTTTATCTCAGAGGTCCCTGCTTTTGCCACTGAGCACCAATCACCATTTACTTCTGCCAACATGTCCATAACTGAACTACAGGTTCACGGAGTGCCATGATACATTTCCCTACTGCTAACTTCCAATTCCAGTTCAAGAGGGAAATGGGAGACTGGAATTGTTTGTCAGACCTGGATCTTTCATCTAACCATATTAGAGGTGGCCTCCTTCTCAATTTTATTATAATGAACTAACTGAGTATAACTACTTACCTGAGCCCCAGTTTTCTATCTATAAACAATAAGCCCAGTGTACACACAATCCACCCAACCTTATGTGGCAGCCCTGCCCTGGGCAGCCCACGTGGATCCTTCAACCAGACTCCTGTCTCCATCCTGCCAACCTCGTCCTACAGTCCATTCTCCATTCACTGGCTTGAGTGAGTCTTTCAAATGAGAATATCATTCTTTCGCTACCTATCTATCGCTACCTCCAATGTCTTCTCATTTATTTTGGAATAAAATTCTGATTCTTAACTATAGTCTGTAAGGCCCGGTGTCCCCCAGTTGCTGCTTACGTCTGTGATCACTAAGACCACTCTCTCTACCAGCCCTCAGTCTTGCCCACCAGACTCTTCCAATTTAGTGATTTAGTGCCAGCTGTAACTCTCTGTCTAGAACTATCCTGACATGGCTGGCTTATTCTCATGGTTTGGGGTTCCCCAGAGAGACCTCCTATAACTGCTCCATCTACAGTAGCCATAACTGTACCACCGAGTTATTCTAGTTTTCTAGTTTTCAAGAACTAGTTTCAAGAACTAGTTATTCTAGTTTGCCCATCCCACCTAGGGGATGTCTAGCAATACCTGGAGACATTTTTGATTGCCACAACTCGGGTGATGCTACTGCCATCTATGGGTAGAGGTCACAAATGCTGCTACACATCCAACAATCACAAGAGCGCCCCGCAGGACACAGGATTATCCAGCCCCAAGGGCCAACAGTGCCAAGGCTGAGAACTGTGCTCCATCCCACAGCCCTGCTTCATTTCCTTCCTACTGCTTTTTTTTTTTTCTGTTTGACAAGATCTGTTTATCGGTTTAATTGATTTTGTCGTGTCTGTCTCCACACATGAGAGTGGACCCTCCAAGAAAGCAGACATTTGGTTTGTCTTGTTCACTGCTGTACCTCTAGTGCTTAGAGCAACCCTTGCCACATGTTGAGGTGCCTCATAAATACACCTGATTGAAGGAATGGAAAAGAAAGTCAAGTTCGTCCAACATAATTGGCTTTTAATAAAAATGATAATTACTGGTGTTTACTGCTTCCTTTTCCGAGGGAGATGTGCTAGATTTAGCTTGGCAGTGATTTAGTTCAGGCTACTATAACAGATTACCATAGATTGATTGGGTGGCTTACAAACAATACAAGTTTATTTCTCAAAGTCCTGGAGGTGGGAAATTCAAAATCAGGGTGCCAGCATGGTTGGGTTCTGGTTAGAGCCCTCTTCCAGGTTTCAGACTTCCAACTTCTCACTGTATCCTCAAATAGTAGAAAGAGTGAGAGAGCTCTCTGGGGTTTTTTATAAGGGCACTAATTCCACTCATGACTGCCTCACCCTCCTCACCTCACCTAATCCTAATTACTTCCCAAAGGCCCCCACCTCCTAAAACCATCACACAGGGAGAGGCTCAACTGATGAACTGAGGGGAGGGCACAAACGTTCAGTTCATAACAGGAATATGCATCTTTTCTAATGTTGCAAAATCCATCTTTCCCCTTCTTTTGAAATTTGAGACCATAGTTACTATTTTTAGTGTTCTGGTACATTTCTTCTTCATCATAGTGCTTCCAAGATTCTTATAGCCTTTCAGTTTACTTAGAGTACTGTTACCCACCTCACTTAGCCTCATGGAGAAAAACAGGTGTGCCTGTTCAGTTGTTTTGGTTCTTTTTTTGTTTTTTGTTTTGCCTTTGTTATCCATTGCCTATACCAGTTTGAATCTCCAGAGAGGAAAAATTACTCTGTTTACTTAATCATCTGTTACATCATCAACTCAAGTAGTACTCGACCATACATAATCTTCAAAGACTTTTTTTATTTTTGCTTTTTTAAACTTCAATTCATTAAATGATCATTGGAAAGTATTAGGCTCTCACAGAATAACTAAAAATCCCCTGGATTGACATCTACCATGCCCTTTTCATCCATGTAATAATCAGGACGCTACTTATTGCATTTAAGTAGGAATTCTTTTTTTTTTTTTTTAATATTTGTAACTGCTTCAGTGGGATGAATAGGATAGTATATTTCCTCAGGTGCCCAGCTGACACTGAGCTGGGCTATTTTGCCTTGACAAAATATGTCTGAGAGAACATCCTGTAAGACAAGAGGAAATATCATTGGTGATAACAGATGTCCCGTATTTCCCCATTTAATGAAGTGCAACTTAAATGTTTTGAAGGTATCCTATGATTGGCCTGATGACAATAACTTAATCACTTTCTCTCTCAACTGTTGACTTTTAAAACAGATATTAAGGGTAGGTTCAAGTACAGTGTCTGTTCTACAGCACGTAACTCCTTTTTCTGTAGCTCCAACTGCTACTTTTTTCCACCTGAGGAGGGAAACTCCTAATGAGCCACACTTCACAAAGAAGAGACCCCATTTTTAGCCTTCACCCTGGACACCCAGGGTACAACCAGCTCTGAAGCCATCTATTTTCCCCTGCCGATTTCTGGTTCATCTTGGCTTTGGGAACTGTACTAAGTTTTTGCTGAACCCTGAAAAGGTCATGACCCCCTAATGGCCCCACCCCCAATTCTCCATTGCTGGACGATAGAAGGCACATGAGAAATTATTTTCATAACTGCTTATAATTTGGAAGAATTTTGTAGGCTTTTAGTTTAAGTAGAGAGAGAAAAATTCGCTTTTTCCTCTTCTCCCTTCCCCACTGCCCCCTCACCAGCCCCAACAGCCATGGAGAAGACAAGGAGTGCCCTTCATTTTAAGAATAGGAGCTAACATTTCTTAAGTATTTACCGTGGCCAGGTCCTCTGCTGAGTAATTCACTTTCCTGTTTTCTTGGAGTTAGCTCAATCGGAGGTTACCGAAAACTGCCATATCGCCCTGTTCTACCATAGTGCCCTCCCCAACCCACCTACCCACTACCCCGCCAAAAAAGGAAAAAGATCATATAATATGGGATTTCTAACAACCTAGTTCTGAGGATGGTGCCTATAGTTACTTTTCACATTGACATTTTGCCTGATCATGATCAGAAGTCTTTGTTTGATTTGTCTGACAACGTATTCTTTTCCTTTGAAGATCAAACTAATCAATGTACGCTTTTCTAGTATGTAAGCTTTTCATTCACATTTCAGTTGACTTAACTCCATCAAATATTTCTGTTGGCATTTTTAGAATTAATAATAGTAGCTAACCTTTATTGCGAGTTATTTTAACCCAGTTTCTCTAAAATCTCTACCTTAGTTATCTTGCTTTAAAGTAATATTGTTAGTATTGTCCATGTGTGAGTCAGCAGTCTGAGGCACCAGGCAGTTTAGTAACTGGTCCGAACTCGCTAATAAGTAGTGGAAGTTAGATTCAAACTCAGGCCTTCTGACTCCAGAGTCTAAATGCTTACTGGTCACATGGCTTTATTTCTCAATAGTCAAAGCTGTGTGGATCTTGGGCAAACATCCTAACTTTCTCTAGAATCTCCAACTGGACTTCTTTATGTACCTTGCTATGCTTCCATAGTCCATTTTTATTATGGTTTTAACCACTGTCTATGAAATGAAAATAATTACACTGCCATCTCACTGGGTGTGCCATGAAGCTGCAGGATTTTTTTTTTTTTTTTAAAGAGCTTTCAGGGGAACTAAATTCCTTCCAATCTGTGCTTTGAGCCCATTCACATCCAGTCTCACTCAGGAACAGGAGTGACAGCAGTTTTCCTGAGCAGACACAAAAATCAAGGGGCATTTCTGACTCCACAACCTGCGTGAAAGAGTATTTTATATTCCCAAAAGAAACTCTTCACAGCCCCAGCTCCATCCCCCAGCTGGAGGAGAGCAGCAGTGGTGATGGGCTCCCTGGGAGATCTGAGAGGCAGGTGATCGTCCTTATTTAGATGTGCCCGTGATCACGTGACCAGAAAATGGAGGCGACTCCGTATTTCCAGTTAAGTGCTCCAGACAGGGGATGCTGAGGGGCAGTAACCGAGCATCCTTCTCACTCTCCAGCCTCCTCTGTCCTCAGAAGGTAGGTGGGTCCTGGTGCGGCTTTAGGAGGATGGGCTGTGGGAGGTCGGATTGCAATGGAGAGTGCTGCTTTCACAGACGGGGCTATTGCAGCTGGGAAGTTGGAGGGGGAGAGGGAAGGGGCTGACAGGATGCAGAGCTCTGCCCAGCCCCTCGCAAGTGACAGCTGGCAGCTGCATTTCACTCTGTATCATCTCTTACTGGAAGGGCTTGTGGTCCTGTACGCTATCTCCTGCCCCTCCCTTGGTGATCAGGTAATTAGGTAAACAGACTCTGCATGGCTGTAAACATTTTTTATTCCTTTATGTCTATGATGAAAATGGAGATAGAAAATCAAAAGAAATGACAGCTGGGAAACCGTTTAGGACTCTCGTCTGATGGGTATTGAAATGTTTGTTTGGATTATTTGACAAGCAGAGTGGCCCTGGTACAGTGGCATTTTTATTTTTTATGTTATTGCTAATAGTCATTGACGCTAGTAACATACACTTCTCTTTTTTTCTGATGAATCTTGTAACCTTTAAACCTTACCTAAGTTCCAAGCTGCAGAAATAGGTCATCCTCAAAAATGGGCTTATGTTGTTTTCTATTGCTTTTTCAAAATCAAGACAGAATACACTACTTAGAGAATATCAGTATTTTACTGAGAAACTAAGTTATGTGACAAACTAGAAAAAAATTACCACCTGGTTAATTGCAAACAAGAAATACATAGGTTATGGAATTCCTCTGTGGAAACCAAAAAAAAAAAAAAAAAAAAAACAAGACTCCCATCTAGAAGGAGTGATTTAAAGTGTGATTCTGCCTGAGATCAGCGTCATGACAAATCACCTGTCATGGTGATTTAAGGGGGAGGGGAGACATAATCTCTATAAACTGCCCCCCTTCTTTCATAGGAACTGTTGATGTGCTGTGGATCTTATGTAAACTGCTATTCGAGCACCACTTCTGGGCTCATTTCCCACCAGATGGTCCCCCGACCCCCTCCTAGAGAGAAAAATAGAAGCTGCCACTGAATGAGTCCACTTCAAAATGTTCATTTGATGAAAGTTTTCTTAAAATCATAATTGATAATATTCACAGAATGTAAAAACTGGAATTATTAGATTAAACTTCCTGGTAATTAAAAAAAAAAAAATGATCCATGACCTTTCTGTTAATTTAAAGAGACAGATTATCTGGGAGAAAAAAAGTGCCTTTCTGGGAGTATCTCTATCAGTAAATTATACTTATGCAGGCTAGTGAAAGCTCTGTACTTTAAAATGGCTTGGACCTTGCTCTGCAACTCAAAGACAAATAAACAAGACGTGGCTGTTGTCATGCACCTAAACATCCCCAGGAAATTTCGCTTTGTAATGCAAAGTTACCCTTTATATCCTAAATAAGATCTAAAGCTTCATAGGTGCTTAAGGGTAATGAGCCAGATTCTCCTTCCTATTAACAAGAAGTCAGATTAGCTTTTTCCCAATGGTTAGGGCTCTCTTTGGTACTTTCCAGTGAATTTCCATTTGGTTTTTCATTCTCGAATGTCTTTGTACTCAGCGAAGGATTTATCTCTTATTAAATAAAGGATCACGATACTTTTTTGACCTTTAGACTTCATACTTTCTAGCAAGCTAGAAGACAGTGCGGGGTTTGCACATAGGTTCAGGTACTCAATATAGGTTATGACAGGAAAGCTTGGGTTCACCTACAGCAAATAAAAGCTTATTTTTTTTTCTTCTTCGCTAGCCTGGAATTGCTTTGACGTGCCAGGATTTTGCAGACAGTGGCTTTACTCGAATCAACTTCCTGCTAGAGTAGTATTTGAGTTTGGGATGGGTTCTCAATTCCTTATCCATTCTAGTCAGTAGGATAGTTGGGGGAGAGGGGAAGGGATAAGGGGCAGAGGGAAAAGTAGTGAAGGACATTCTGTCCCTGGTATCCTGTCTGTATCAGAGTTGACAAAGAACATTTGGGTACAGCTTTTTTCTGGGTTAATAATGGCAGGAGTCATGCGGTAGTGGTGGATAGGTGTGCAAAAGGGTTGCAGGAGAAGAGGCAGGAACGGATACCCCTGTCTGAACACCATGATCATCTGAAGGCTCTGTTAAGCCATTTGCCTGGGGTTTTGATAGTTGTGAGATTCTCCGTATTATTCTTGCATCCTGAGTTTCAATTGCTAAGGTAAGATAAGCTGAAAGAAATTGTAGAATTCATTTTGACTCACTTCCTCAGTTTATAAGCAAGCAAATGAGCTCTAGTTAGAGTGAGGGATTGACTCAAGGTCACAGTCAGTGGCTGGGCCAGGATCAGAACCCAGGTGGCCAGCTCTTGATCTTGTGCTATTTCCTTTCACCCCAGGCCTTTGAGAAGCCCTTAGCAAAACCTGGTCCGTGCGTTTACATTTCTCAGAGCTTAAAAAAACACACACAAAAAACACTACTACTCTTCTATTTTAAGGGTAAGGTAGCATTTCCTAATTCCTTTACAACCCTTAGAAATTTGGGGGAAATGAAACTGGACTGTATTCTCAGAGCTTGTGCATTTATTATGAACAAGATGCTATCTACCCCTAAAGACTGCATGTGATACAAAGGCAAAACAAATGGCTTGCAGAAGGCGGAGTAAAGTCAATTCCATAAGAGGGGGAACTGAGGGGCTCTGGGACCTCCAAGTTGGGAGAGCCTTGCTCCTTCTTTATTGTAGAGGAGTAAATACAGGATTCCTGGATGAGGTGGATTCAATAGTTGGGGGAAGGAACATTTCAGCAGAAGGGAATATACACCAAGAGAGGGAAGAGAACTGTCAACAAGACTTGGGAAACTAGGAGCTCATGTTGTCTGAAAGGTAGAGCATTGGGGGATGATGCTAATGGTGGGTTGATCTAAATGGTGGAAAGCCCTGAGGGTCAAAGAAATTTGTGTGAAATGTGTTGGCAGTGGAAAGCCAGTGTTTTATGAGTTGAGGGTTTGGATTGGCAGTAGACTGGCGATGGTGTGGGAGAGATGGGAGGCGAGATGAGAGGTGGTAGTCCACCTGAAATAGAATGGACTGACCCTGCCTAGGGTGGAAAGAAGAGAGGCGATTACAGAACTGCAGACGTGGAAGAAAGGCATAGTACTTGAAAACTGGGGGAGATAAGAATCTTCTGAGGAGGTGCCTAGTGGAGAATTGGCGCACCCTGTGATAGGGTATCGTTTCATTCCTCTTGACTGAGAATCTGCAGCCTTGCTGCCCTCGATATAATATAAGCAAGGTGACGAAAGCATGAAGCTTTCTCATCTGAACAAGATAGACTGAACTTTGGCAGGAGCACTTTCAGAAAGCTAAATCCACATCTGATTAGTCAGCATCAGGTCATGGTCCCAACGCCAGGCCATGGTTTCTACGACGACACTTCCATTGTTAGCAAGAGCGCAGGGCTGCAAGCCTCTAGATCTACTGAGGTGGACCTAATGGAGTGGGATGTAAAGAGGATGGTGACTTTCTCTTCCAGTCATCCCCTTCCTTCCTAGGCAGTGGCAGTTTGAGGACAGGGATCAGGCCGAATGGTGCCCCTGACAAGTGCCAAGAAGATTCTGACTCATAGAGTAGAAATCGGAATGAGTCTTGATAGTGGGCACGGGGGCTGGGGACAAAGAAGGGAGAAGGGGAACAGGGGAGCTCAGATGTAATGTGTCCCCACTCCTTCCCCAGCCTATGCACAAGATCCAGCCCCAAAACTGCTACCTGTTGTCTGGAGACTTCCAGGTTTATCCACTCTGCCCACATTTGCAGGAACTACTCCTATCTCTGAAACTCCATGATTATCACTCATGGGTTTTACCCCACAGTTTTGTGTGAACTTGTATGTCTTTTTTTCCTCTTTATTCTCCTAGATTTTAAATTCTCAGACACACGCAGAATGTGTATCTGAACCATTCTCTTTGTAATATACCCTCCCCCAGACTAACACTTTCCACGTGGTTCTAGGACTGAACCGTTTGTTAAATTCCTACCTGAAAGAATAATAACCTGGGAAACAAACAGTGAGTACCAGAGAATCTGCATCTATCAAGGCTTATGGGAACCTGGTTTGGAAACCCTAGGGGGGATAATCACAATTGTTTAGGGGTAGTTTTGCCTGAAGACAGAGATCTTTCAAAGTCCCTCCAATCCAAAAATTCAGAAAGGAACACAGGCTTCCTATAGTGCCCTCAAAAACAGGATTTACTGTTGTCCAAATCCAATATGGAAACCCCATTCATAAAGCTACCATTGCCCATGAAGCAAGAGAATAAAAATGTTGCCACTTAAGCAATTAACATTTTTCTATGTCCAACTCCCAGAAACACCCAGGAAAGGGTTGATGAAGTTGGAAGTTCTAGAAATAGCTCTTTCTAAAACAAAACAGGAGTAAAACCAACATAACGTGATCTCAGGAGAGCAGCTGCGCACAAGATCGGTTAGGAGGGCAGGTAAAGTGGACATGAGAGGATAGCTAGAGATTATTGATCTCTGGAAAGGTATTGATAACTGAAAGAAAGAAAGCTTGGGATGGAGTAAAGCCCCATTCCTGGGCTAGCTGTGGGGAGGTTTTCTTTGTTGATTACACTAAGTTCAGGGACGATCACAGGTCATGTTCTTTTTATAACTGAATCATGTTCTTGATATAACTGAGACTGAATTTACGAGGAGAAGCTTCTAACCAAAATTTTCATGCACTTAACAGCTTATAGACTCAAGGCTTGTTTCTAATTTGCTTGGTCGTAGGTGGCTGGTCTTAGGCTGTTAATTTTATTTCCCAATACTAACTTTTATTTACCAGCAGGGACCTGGTAACTAGAAAATGTGAGTCATATACCAGAGTCTTGGAATCCCATATAATGCCATAATTCTGTGAACAACAATTGTTTAAAAGCACAAGCACATTTTTTCTCTAAATAGCTGTCTACATTTATACAATGAAGACATACCAATGTAAAAGAAATAGCTAAAAGAATCAGCTCTCCCTGTGAAGCTGGCATAACTGTATGATTACTGACTATATCCCTGAGGAGAGTACGAAATTAATCAAGCTTCATAGAATGTGATTATACTGTAGAGTGGGGCATGTGTAAATAAAGGTGATGGCTTCTTTCAGCCGCGAGGGACCTGACTTGGGCTTCTCTCCTTCCCGCTAGATCTGTCGGGCAGCAGTAGAAGGGCTTTCTAGTAGAAAGGAAGAACAGAAGGTCTGATATACTCCTTCCTCCACAGCCGAGATTCTCCTCCTTGAAACTGTGCTGATGAAGGAGATCAGATACTGTATTCATTTGCTTGAGCTGCCATAACAAAGTACCACAGACTGGGTAGCTTAAATAACAGAAATTCATTTTTTTCACAATTCTGGAGGATAAAATTCTGAGATCAAGGTGTCGGCAGGATTGGCTTCTTCTTTTTTTTTTGCGGTACACAGGCCTCTCACTGTTGTGGCCTCTTCCATTGTGGAGCACAGGCTCCGGACGCGCAGGCTCAGCGGCCATGGCTCACGGGCCCAGCCGCTCCGCGGCATGTGGGATCCTCCCGGACTGGGGCACGAACCCGTGTCCCCTGCATCGGCAGGCGGACTCTCAACCACTGCGCCATCAGGGAAGCCCAGGATTGGCTTCTTCTGACGCCTCTTTCCTTGGCTTATAGATGGCTGTCTTCACCCCTGTCTTCACTTGGTCTTCCTTCTGTACAGGCCTGTGTCCTAATCTCCTCCTATAAGGACACCTGTCATATCAGATTAGGGCCCACCCTAATGACCTCATTTTAACTTAATTACCTCTTTAAAGACCTTATCTCCAAGTACACTCACATTCTGGGGTACTGGAGGTTAGGATTTCAACACGTGAATTTGGGAGGCGGGGGCAGGAATCCAGCCTGTAACAGAGAATGTGCTGGGAATTCCAGTCGACCAGCCCCACACTTCATCTGTCATTCTTCAGTGTTGAGTCTACGGGCACATGCTGTCAAGTGAAGTAGTTTTATGGGTGTTGGGTTTTTTCTCCTCCAGTAGGGTGGGTGGAACAAGTTAATTTAGCTAATGCGTAATCTTTAAACTGCTCTGTAAAGTAAATGGCCACTCAGTGTGATTCATATGTGTGAAAGGTCCCAACTCAAAATTGTATATCCATAATCAACCCTTTAACCCTTCCTTGTCCTAAAGAAACCAAAGGGCACTGGTTAGTATGGTAAGGTGGAGGGGGCGGAGTATGTTAATTTTTGGAATTTGGAAAGCAGACAGCTTTACTTTATAAGGTTGAAACAGCAGCACCATCCATGAAATACAAACCAAAATTTTTACTGTTTCCGAACTTATTGCCGTTAATTTTGGTCTTAAGTTGATAGATTCCATAGAAGGTGATATGTATCTTTTACCCCTTCCTCCATTAGAAAATTAGGTTAATAATGGATTCCTTGATTGAGAGTATCACCACTTACTAAAACATACATGGAGAGAATAATCAATAAACAGGCTTTCTAGGAAAAAAAAAAGTTGAGTCTAAGGGTCACTTCAGGGGTTCCATGACCACCTTGGAGATTCACGGTGAATATGGGAGGCCTAGTTGAGCCCCAAATCTTCTAATAATAGTAAGAGTAATATTAAATAGTAGAACTTTTGCCAAACACTTTACTCATTATCTTTGAAATCTCACGCTATTCCTCATATAATACTCATTTTGCAGATGAAGAAACTAAGTCTTAGGGAGGTCAGCTAACTTTACCGCAGTTACATGGTTAACAGGAGGCAGAGGGGGGTTGATCCTATTGACCCCACCTTGCCTCCCTATTTGTGAGCATTGGTTCTTCTTGTCTGTGGTCTGAAAGTCTAAGGAGAAACTCCTTGCAGGAGAATAAGGTTGGGGATAGAGGTATGAAGGAACTTCTTTTCAGCTTTGAATTGGGGACCTAAGGGAGTCCAGAGTCCCCAAAGAACACTGAAACCTGAAGTGTGATTCAGAATTTTCCCATTGCCAAGACATCAGCTAACCTAGATCTGTGACACCCTAACTGTCGGCAAGAGGGAGTAAATAACAAGGGTCAGGAATGGGGATTAGGGGCTCTGGAGCTGCCCTGGAGGTGAGTATGCAGCCCGCTCTGCCTCCACTTTGATGTAGGCCTGTTTATCTAGTTTTGCTTTTGTTGGCTGTGCTCTTGGTGTCACATCCAAGAAATCATTGCCAAATCCAGTGTCATGATGCTTTCTCCGCTATGTTTTCTCCTAGGAGTTTTATAACTTTACGTCTTACTTTTAGGTCTTTAATCCATTTTGAGTTAATTTCGGTATATGGTGTAAGGTAAGGATCCACCTTCATTCTTTTGCATGTGGATATCCTGTTTTCCCAGTGTCATTTGTTGCTGTTTTTTAATTTTATGTATTTATTTATGGCTGCGTTGGGCCTTCATTGCTGCGCGTGGGCTTTCGCTAGTTGCCACAAGCGGGGGCTACTCTTCGTTGTGGTGCGCGGGCTTCTCATTGTGGTGGCTTCTCTTGTTGCAGAGCACGGGCTCTAGGCACACGGGCTTCAGTAGTTGTGGCACACAGGCTCAGTAGTTATGGCTCGAGGGCTCTAGAGCACAGGCTCAGTAGCTGTGGCGCCTGGGCTTAGTTGCTCTGCAACATGTGGGATCTTCCCGGACCAGTGCTCGAACCCATGTCGCCTGCATTGGCAGGCGGATTCTTAACCACTGCACCATCAGGGAAGTCCTTCCCAGTGTCATTTGTTGAAGAGACTGTCCTTGCCCCATTGAATGGTCTTGGTATCCTTGTCAGTCATTTGACCATATATGTGTAGGTTTATTTCTGGGTTCTCTATTCTATTCCCTTGGTCTTTGTTTCTGTCTTTATGGTGGTACCACTCTGCTTTGATTACTATAGCTTTGTAATAAGTTTTGAAGTGAGGAAGTGTGAGACATCCATATTTGTTCTTCTTTTTCAAGATTGTTTCGGCTATTTGGGACCCCTTGAAATTTCATATGATTTTTAGGGTGGAGTTTTCTATTTCTGCAAAAAAATGCTCTTGTGACCTGAGATACTGCCTTTGAAAACCACTTTTCTATTCTAATTTTTAGCAGAATTACTGAAAAAATAACAGCAGCAATATCTAACCCTCCTGTAGCATCAGCTAAGATGTGCCAGGCAGTATTCTCTACCCTTACTTAAATCAACTCGTTTAATCCTTGCAACAGCCCCTGAAGTGGGTATTCATAGTTTCCCCATTTACAGATGAGGAAACTGAGACACAGAGGGGAATTCTGCATCTTACCTAAGGTCACACATTTAAAAAGGTCAGAGTAGGATTCAAGTGCAGGTGATCTGACTCCAGAGTCTGAGACTTTAGTTGCTATCCTGTACTCTTTATGGAAGAAGAAGAAGCATATAGGAGTTCAGGCTGCATCTGTTAGACTCTTGGTAGATGTAGGCCAAGATGTGCAGATGTACAGAGGGGCCCACACATCTCACTGGGTTATATCTCAGAGCTGTGCTTCCCAAATTTTGTTCTGTATTAACATGTTACGAGAGAAAGGGAGGAAGGAGGGAAGGAAGGGAAAAGAAGAAAAGAAGATTCCTTGGTCAAAAACAAGGTAAACAAAATCAAACATTTTTACCTTCTGTAGAACATCTCAGAGTCTATGATGAGTTCACGTGCGTTATAAAGTCCCAAAAGGAGGGCAGACTATTTGGTGTTTCCCAAGCTCACTGGGTACAGAGCCCTCCTTCAGGGTCTGTAGACCCTCTCCTCTGGGCACAGGCTTTGGGAAGCGCTGGCTTAAACAAATGACTGGAAGCACCCCTTCTGTGTATCTTTTGCCAGCAGGACGGTTTGGAACCCTCAGGCACAAGTCCTCCTCATGTGTCCGTTTCTGTCAGTCACAGGCCTGAGCTCATGGGGAGCTGATAGCGGGAGTGGATTCCAGAAATCTGCCCGCTTCCTGGGGTCCCCGGGGTCCGAGAGGTGACTCCATTTTCAACCACAGCCAGGGACTGTGTGGGAATGAAAAGATAAAGGAACTTTATGCTCGAGGAAAGCAAGGAACAACTGGGCCACCAGGAAGGAAATACAGAAAATAAAAATGGGGTGATGTTACCGAAGGCACAGAATTCTGGAGCTTCCAGCATGTATTTATTCAACAAAAGCTCACTGGGTGCCAGCTGCCAGTCAGTGCTCTCAGCTCCCCAGGGATTCTGTGGGGCACAGGATACCAGCTGACCCTCCAGGAGCCAACTGTTGGCCCATCCAGATGAAAATGTTTTTATTCTCTGCCCCAGTTTCTTCATATGGCAAACAGAAAACAGAAAATGATGCCTTAAAAGGATGCAATCAAAAACACAATGTTGGGACTTCCCTGGTGGTGCAGTGGTTAAGAATCCTCCTGCCAGTGCAGGGGACACGGGTTCGAGCCCTGGTCCGGGAAGATCCCACATATCGCAGAGCAACTAAGCCTGTGTGCCACAGTTACTGAGCCTGCACTCTAGAGCCCACAAGCCACAACTACTGAGCCCATGCACTGCAACTACTGAAGCCCATGCACCTAGAGCCTGTGCTCCGCAACAACAGAAGCCACCGCAGTGAGAAGCCCGCTCACCACAACTGGAGAAAGCCCGTGTGCAGCAACGAACACCCAAGGCAGCCAAAAATAAAAAATAAATAAATTTATTTAAGAAAAAACCCGAAACACACAATGTTATTTCAAACGTATAAAGACAGAGAGATACTACATAGAATCAAGGAGGGTTTTTTTCTTTAAGGAAAAAAGAACATAAATGACATGGTAAAATTTTCAGAACCTAGAAAAATATTGTTTTAGGAAACAAAATTCAAAACTGAAAAACAGAAAGCAGCAAATCTAAGAAAATAAAGAGACAGTAAAAGGAACCAAAGTGAAAAGAACAGACGATTGGAAAAAGAGAAACTATTAAAAGATAGAGTGCAGATACAGACTGCAAAAGTGTAGAATTCGATAAATTTAAAACAACCTACTGAAAAAGACAAATGAATCAGCAATCGCCAAGAGGAGCAGGGAGTGGCTGTGGCTTATTTATTTTAATATCCCCACCGGCTTGCAGAGATCAGACCTTCAGAAGATGCTGGTGAGGATGAAGGGATATGACAGACGTGTGGCCCGAGGGGGTAGCCGCCCCTCTGCCAAGGCCCGCTTATCAAAGGCTAAACTCCTCCCTTTCTTCAGTGATGCTAATATTTCAGCTTTCTATGCCTGCTCCTCCCTACTTTAATTTGGAAAACATTGAAAGCCCTGATAATATGGCAGTGGGACGTGACAGTATACTATTGCTGCTGATAAACAACTGAAATGACTACTAACGAAGCACTTAATTATTTCTAATGTCAGCTGGAAATTGTCTAAGTGAGGATTTCTAGAAACTCGTAGAGAATATTATATATATATATATTTTTTTTCTTTTTTTTTTTTGTTTTTTGCGGTACGCGGGTCTCTCACTGTTGTGGCCTCTCCCGTTGCGGAGCACAGGCTCCGGACGCGCAGGCTCAGCGGCCATGGCTCACGGACCCAGCCGCTCCGCGGCATGTGGGATCTTCCCGGACAGGGGCACGAACCTGCATCCCCTGCATCGGCAGGCGGACTCTCAACCACTGCGCCACCAGGGAAGCCCGAATATTATTATATTTAAATTACCTCTTTATCTTAAACTGTTGCCCACGCTGGTATTTTAAAAATTGAAAAAACGCAGAAGAGTAAATAAATAAAAAGTAAAAAATCCCTTTCTCCCTAAACTGCTCCCTATACATAGCCCCTATCAATTAATTAAATTATTAATAGAAATTAATAATTTCTATTCCTTCTAGATATTGTCTGTGCCTAAACATATGTATAAATGTGCATAACTTTATACAAATTACATCATTCTAAACATACCACCTTGTAATTTGATTTAAGTATATCTTAGATGCCATCCCATGTCAATACATTTAGAAATTTTTTGCATTGATATACAGTGATGAAATTCATGTTATATTTAATCACTCCCCTGTTGAACATTTAGATTATCCTTTATACTTTTTTAAAAAAATAATAAATTATTTGAGTGGAAAAATTCCTTTAGTGGAATATTAAATTAGACTATATGTCCTTTAGTTTATTCAGTGAAATAGATAACTAGGGCTCAAAGCTGAGGGCAAAATGGTGCAAAGCACTCTTTTCTCCCAAAGAGAGAAATGGCAAGAAGCTCTCAAAGTTGGGTTAGATACTTCCCCCAAGGTCTCCTTTTTTTTTTAATTGAAGTATAGTTGATTTACAATGTTGTGTTAGTTTCAGGTGTATAGCAAAGTGACTCAGATATACACACACAGACATATACATATATATAGACATATATACATATCTGAATATATATATGTATTCCTTTTCAGATTCTTTTCCATTATAGGTTATTACAAGATATTGAATATAGCTCCCTGAGCTATGCAGTAGGTCCTTGTTTATCTATTTTACACATAGTAGTGTGTATCTGTTACTCCCTAGTTCCTAATTTATCCCTCCCCCACTTCCCCTTTTGTAACCATAAGTTTGTTTTCTATGTCTGTGAGTCTATTTCTGTTTTGAAAATAAGTTCATTTGTATTATTTTTTTAGGTTCCACTCATATGGGATTTGTTTTTCTCTGTGTGCTAATCTCTAGGTCCATCCATGTTGTTGCAAATGGCATTATTTCATTCTTTTTTATGGCTACGATTCCATTGTGTGTGTGTGTATGTATGTATGTATGTATATATATATATATATGTATATATATATATATATACATATATATATATGTATATATATATATATATACATATATATATATATATATACACACCACATCTTCTTTATCCATTCATCTGTCATTGGATATTTATGTTGTTTCCATGTCTTGGATATTGTAAATAGTGCTGCTGTGAACATTGGGTTGCATGTATCTTTTCGAATTAGAGTTTTTGTCTCTTCTGGATATATGCACAGGAGTGGGATGGCTGGATCATATGGTAACTCTATTTTTAGTTGTTTTTTTTAAATTGAAGTATAGTTGATTTACAATGTTGTGTTAATTACTACTGTACAGCAAAGTGATTCAGTTATACATATATATATACATATACACACACACATATACACATTCTTTTTTTATTTATTCTTTTCCATTATGGTTTATCGTAAGATATTGAATACATTTCTCTGTGCTATACAGTAGGTAGGTCCTTGATAATGCATTCTGTATATAAAAGCACTGCTAACCCCAACCTCCCACTCCATCCCTCCCCCAAACCCCTCCCCCTTGGCAACCACAAGTCTTTTCTCTATATCTGTGATTCTGTTTCTGTTTCATACATAGGTTCATTTGTGTCATATTTAGATTCCACATATAAAAAATATCACATGGTATTTGTCTTTCTCTTTCTGACTTACTTAGTATGATAATCTCTAGTTGTATCTATGTTGCTGCAAATGGCAATATATTGTTCTTTTTTATGGTTGAGTAGTATTCCATTGTATATATGTACCACTTCTTCTTTATCCATTCCTCTGTCAATGGACATTTAGGTTGTTTTCATGTCTTGGCTATTGTGAATAGTGCTGCTATGAACTATAGGGGTGCATGTATCATTTTGAATTATAGTTTTGTCCGGATACATGGCCAGGAGTGGGATTGCTGGATCATATGGTAATTCTATTTTTAGTTTTCTGAGGAACCTCCATACCATTTTCCACAGTGGCTGCACCAACTTACATTTCCACCAACAGTGTAGGACAGTTCCCTTTTCTCCACACCCTCTCCAGCATTTGGTATTTGTAGACTTTTTAATGATGGCCATTCTGACTGGTGTGGGGTGAAACCTCACTGTAGTTTTGATGTGCATTTCTCTAATAAGTAGCAATGATGAGCATCTTTTCATGTGCCTATTGGCCATCTGTATTTCTTCTTTGGAGAAATGTTATTTTTAGTATTTTAAGGAACTTCCATACTGTTCTCCCTAGTGGCTGCATCAATTTACATTCCCACCAACAGTGTAAGAACATTCCCTTTTGAGAAATGAAATTGTATTCAAGTTGGTTTCATCTAGAACAGGGGTCAGCAAACTATGGCCTCCAGGTCAAATCTAGTTAGTTGGCCACCTATTTTTCTACACAGTTTTATTGGAACATAGCCACGCCCCTTCATTTACATATCTTATGGCTATTTTTGTGCTACAGCAAAGTTGAGTAGTTATGATAGAGACTGTGTGGCCTGCAAAACGTAACAAATTTAGTATCTGGCCCTTTACAGAAAAACTTTGCTGACCCCAGCTCTAGAGAAGTCAAAGACTTAACTACCCTGCCATGCCCTAGAGATCAACAAATATAACTGCTTGAGCAGCAGTTGGAAGAGTGTCTCTGTTGGCCCCTGTTGTTTGTATTTCTTTTTTTTTTTTTTTTTTTTTTTTTTTGCGGTATGCGGGCCTCTCACTGTTGTGGCTTCCCCCGTTGCGGAGCACAGGCTCCAGACGCGCAGGCTCCGGACGCGCAGGCTCAGCGGCCATGGCTCACGGGCCCAGCCGCTCCGCGGCATATGGGATCCTCCCAGACCGGGGCACGAACCCGTATCCCCTGCATCGACAGGCGGACTCTCAACCACTTGCGCCACCAGGGAGGCCCTGTTGTTTGTATTTCTGGTGCCAGACTGTCCACACTCTTGAGCGACTGAGGGGAAGTAAAACCAAGGCAGTGCAGCCATTGCATTGCACTGCTGGGGAGAGGAATCCTTGTGAGCATATCCCCTCGGGCCGGATGGTAGGGCAGGGAGGCATCTACAGACTCATCTGCACAAAAGAGAAATTCCAGGAGGTGCTGAGTTGCTGAAGTGGAGGGTGGGCAGGGTTGCAGGAGTCTGTGCTGAGACTCTGGTCACTTGGTCATCCTACAGGAGCTGCTGACTCTTGCCCTAAAGACTCTTCATTTCTGAAGACAAACGGTCGTCCATTCCTCCTCCTCCTCATTTCGCAAGAACCTCATCCTTACTTAACATGCCCATCCCCCCTCCCCCCCGAGACCACCCCCCCCCCGGGTCATTCCTAATAGCATCTGAGAGGTGTTTTTGTCATTGTGGAAGAGGGCACTGTAAACTCTACACTGGGTGAACTTCACCTTATTATGTTTAGAGCAATTACTCCTTTGTGATATGACTTCTGTAAGAGTCACCTCACATTTCTAAATTATGTTTTGAAGAAAGCTTAACTTGTTATCAAACGTAATTTGTTGGTAGACCATTTGAGTGGTCAAGTTCCAATATGTGGTGAGACCTTATGAGGAACACTCTGCTAGAAAAGTAGGGCATCCTCCCCTCTCTAAATAAAGGGTGTTTATTCAATAGTGAGTTATTACCCTCCACCACATGCTAGGCCCTCTGCTAAGCACTGGGAATGCCTGCCTTCAAGGACCTCTGTGTGCATGTGTGGAGGGGGGATGAGAGTGGGGAGGAATGGGGAGGGTGGGGCCAGAGAAGTTAGGAATAGACGGTTGTAAATCATGAAAAATACCCATTTGATGTGAGCTCAGGGTACTGTTGGACTTGACCCAACTGTGTGGGGTGGGGATGAATTCAGTGGCTGAGATGTCTAAGCTGAGTTCTAGAAGACAAGCAAGAACCAAGTGGGGAGTGAGCGATGGGAGAGGAGGCTAGAGTTCAGCCTGGGAGGCCAGACCGTGAAGCCTGGTGAGCCATTCTCTGGAGCCAGGACCCTTCCCTTGAGTCAGTGGGGACATGAAAGGACTGAAACAAGAAGGTTAGATTGAAATGGTTAGATACTGAGTTAGCAATCTGAAGGGGGTGGGGAGTAAAATCAGAAACAGGTTTCTGCAAGGAAAAAATGAACTTGAACTAAGGTCTTAGCAGTGAAAATAAAGAGGAGAGGAGGTTGCAAATGTATAAGACTGGATGGTCAGGATGGTCAACTGGATTGGGAAGGAATGTTAGAAAAAGAAGGAAATTAAGAATGATTGCCAGTTTGGGGGTTTGGGAGCTCATAGGTGATTGGTAGGGACATTCACTGGGATAGGGAAGGTATTAGCTAACCATTGCTGTGTAATAAATTATCTAGAAATTTAGCAGCTTAAAACAACATTTTTTCTCTCAGTTTCTGTGTGGGAATTTAAGAGCAGATTAGCTAGGTGATTCTGACTCAGGGTCTCTTATGAAGTTGCTGTCGAGACATCAGTCATCTGAAGGCTCGATGGGGGCTGGAGGATCTGCTTCCAAGGTGACCCACCCACGTGGCTATTGGCAGGAGGCCTCAGTTCCTTCCTGGATTTTTACAGGAAGCCTTGGTTCCTCACCACCTGGATCTCTCCATAGGGCTGCCTGAGCATCCTTAGGACAGGGCAGCAGCAGGCTTCTCCCAGAGTGAGTGATCCGAGAAAGAGCAAAGAGGAAGCCACGTGCTTTTTAGGACCTAATCTGACAAGTCACACACTGTCACTTCTACCTTATTCTGTTCTTTAAAAGCAAGTCACCAAGTTCAGTCCACACTTAAGGAAAGTGGGGGGGTGGTGGTGGTTAGGCTCCAACTTTTGAAAGGAATGTCAAAAAATCTGTGGACATTTTTTTAAAACTACCACAGAGAATGTAGGATGTAGCAGATCTGTGCAGAGGAAGATGCTGAATTCAGTTTTGTACATGTTGAATTTGAAATGCCTGTGAGTAATCCAAGTTATGAACTGTAGATTTGCTTCAGAAACAAGTATATGCCCCTTCCCAGTGTGAGCTTATGCCATTTAATTGAATCTTCTCAATAACAAATATTGATATGTCTTAAGGTTTTAGAAAACATGTGAAAAAGAGCATAATATATACCCTGCAGGCAAGAGGTTGAATTCTCCATGCAGCCCTGTTCATAGCCAAAGATTTAATTAATTATTATCTGAAAAGCAAATGTTTTAAATGATATTTAGGCTTTCCTTCTATTCCTGATGTGTTCCTCAAACTTTAGGGCTCATAAGGTTTACTACAAAGGATTTTATACAAAACCACATATGCTATATAATTCAAGGGTCATTTGGACAGCAAGTGATTTTTGCTACCTGCAGATTTTGAGAATTCAGCTCTGCGTAAGGAGACTGTATAATGTTTCTCTCCTCTGAGAACATGAGAACAGATGGCTGTGGTTTGTAGGGTTTTGCAAAATCCCTAGAGAAGGTGGTAACTGGGTGAGTGCCCAGTGCTTGTGTTCCTTTAGTTTTTTGTCATCTACTTTCCCTATCCGCACACCCCTCCTTATCTGCCTCAGCTGGCTGACTTATAGGAGTCACCACACTTATCTTTTCTAGGGTGAGTGAGGCCCAGTGCTAATTGTTGACAAGAGCCTCATTTCATGGGCTCAAACCCAGCTTGCTGTTGTGGGACCTAAGCTCCCATCCTTTCCTGGGTATCAGCTTGATTAACCTGAGTGTGAACCCCAGTGCCTCTGCCTTTCCTCCCAGTTGAGTAATGTGATAAGAGCCCTGGGGCACACAGGGTGGCATGTACCCTTATCTTAAATTGTGCAGCCTACTTTATCAGACAAGGATCCTGAAATGGCAACTCTCCAACCATTGGTCTTTAAAGGGCTAATTTATGTACTCAACAAAAGCAGGCAAGCACCTCATGAAAGGTTTTGTTTCTTCTTTTTTTTTTTTCATTTTATCTCCACTCCTAGAGAAAGTGACTTATGAAGTCTGTCACAAGGGAACTTTCTCTTTATGTAATCATTTCCCAAAATTTATCAGCATAACCATATGGTATTTTTCTAAAGAACAATTAACATCCTTAACCTGCTACCCTATTTTTATGGAGCTGTATTTTTTAGTGGTCAGTCTCATAAGAATGATTATTCCCTAAAAGGGTTGTTGCCTGCTGCTGGGTGTGCATGCCTGCCAGGAAACATTAGAATCCACAAGTGCTGTGTGTGCGCTAAGTCTCGGTTCACTGCTCATTCGCTATTAAAAAGAACCTGATCTCCGACAAGGCTAATCCTACAACAGTTAAATCCCTCCAGATTCATAAATGCTGGAAGGATATACAATGTAGAATGGGCTTACATTTGTACCTGGTCTAAACTCAAGAGGGTGCATATAACCAGGTCCCAAATTTTTCCTTTTTCGGTTGGTCTTTTACTCTGGTTTCAGGACCGCTGTGCTACTGCACGCTAATTTCTTTATTAAGAAGCAGAAGTACCAGAAACCCAAAATCTACTAATATACATGGGATCCATTCTCAAATTGGAAGATTGTATTTACGTCACTGTTCCCCACTTGGTGGTATTTGTGATTAGGGGGTGCCCAGATTCAGTATAAATAGCACTGAATCACCTAAGAGCACGGTTGTTTTTCCGACTTCCTGATTGAGTTGAACCCTTGGATAATTCATCCATTTTCTTTTCTAATATCTGAGTTCAAGGCTATTTATTTTCCTCTAGGAATTTGTTTAGCTGCTTTCACAAGTTTTGACACGTAGGGCTTTATTGTTCAGTTACTTACAGATGTGATTTTAAATTTCCAAAGTCTTTTTATGATTGATTTCTTATATATGGCCCTGAAGTCAGAAAATAAAGTACATGCAATGTTGACTTTTGGTATTTTACAAGACATTCTATATAGTTTTCATGAGTTTGAAAAAATTGTGTATTTTTCTTGAGTGCGGATCTGTCCATTAGACCAAGCTATGTTAGTACTTTGTTCAGATCTTCTGTATCTTTATGCATTTTTTCAGATTGATTACTGAACTCCTGAGACATTCAAAGTTCCCCCCATGAAGTTAATTTCTCCTTATAATTTATATTCGAGTTTTTGGCCTATGTTGTTAAAAGCATATTGGCTCTGGATCAGTATATCTTCTGAGAAATTTCTCCTTTTATCATAAAGTAATAACTTTCTTAAGCCTTAATAATGCTTTTCTGCCTGAAGTCTATTTTGTTTGCTACTAATATTGTGACAATTGCTTTCCTGTGGCTATTGTTTTCCTGATATTTCTTTTGATATCACTTTATCATCAGCACTTCTGCATTATTATTTTTAGATGTTCCCTTTTTTAACCAGCATGGCTACTCAGGGTAAATGACACTGTCTGCTATGACAAACAACCCCAAATCTCAGTGCTTCAACACCAAGAAGGTTTAAAAATTATTCTTTAATTATTATAATCTCTTTCATATTGCTTTTTGTGTGTTTTTTTTAAAGATTTATTGCTAGTTCTTCTGTTTACAGCATTTGCTGGCAATCCCCCATAGTGTTTTTCCATAGTTGAGTTTGTAGTTTGGTGGGTGTGGGTGAGGGTGTTGGTGTGGGGTCACCTTTCAGAGGGTTTTTTCTTTCTCCTAAGTGGATTTCCAGTGAATCCTAGATAGTAAAAGTAGCACCATTAAGTGGTTTCGTATTTGGTTCTTTGGGAACCCTAGGACTCTAGGCCTTCAATGGCCCTAGGTGAATTTTAATTTTAATCTCTTGACTTGCGTTTCCTACATCATTCAGGTAATATAAATCAAGACATACTTGGCATACAAGCAGTGTCTCTAATCCTCATAGGTTGCTTTTTGTTTTCCACCCAAGATTCCAGGCAGACTGTGCTTTCCAAGGCCAGAGGATAGAGTTTGTTCTCATCCCTCTTTCATTAAGAGGGCCGCTTTTTAAGGGCCACGGCCTTATTTAGAAGTTCAGGGTCTAGGCCTTTGTTGCAGCACCTGGAGGTCACTTCTCCTGTGGGGCCCAAAGGCTTATGTCCAGTCCAAAATCCTGCAGGCTACCTTTCATCAGCTTTCTAGAATAACTCTTCATTTCCAGCACCTGGGGATTTCCCCCGGTCTCTTTCAAGTTTGGAAATGTATTAATTACTTTTAGGGTGTTCTGTCTTATATAGCATTTCTTTGGATTTATAATGATAAATGACATTACACCTTGCCAGACACTTTCTGATCTCTCTCTCTCTTTTTTTTTTTAGCAAATAAAGAAAAGTCTCAGAGGGAGAGCCCAAGGGTTTCTACCTTGAATTTAATAGCATTGTTTTATTTTGATTATATTTAATTTATATGACTATTTTAGGTGAGTGATTCTAAGTTTCCTTATATACAGTGATAACAAACCTTCCTTTCAAAACAAACTTAAGTCAATTTAAAGAAAAATATTAAGTAAATTGACAAGGGCTAGGTGGCTATGAGAAACCCATAAAGGTGGTATATTAATATTCAAGTTTATAGAATGCTTAAAAAGCATTTGATGGTCTTCTGAGCTTTGTCCTCATTTTAAAAAAATGTTCCTATATGCTAAAGCAAACCTAGACAAGATGTTTACCATCAACCTGAGCCTAGGTTGAGAATGTGGGAAATGGGTTACCCAAATCAGGACATAGTGCCAGTCAGATATTCCCTTCAAAACAAACAATAAAGATCAGCTGTACTACTCAGCATGGGCTGGATTAGCACGTGGTAACAGGGAAACCCAATATCTCAGGGCAAAACAAAAAGATTTCTTTCTTGCTCATACATCCAACGATCTTTATCCAGTAGGGGCTCTTCTCCCAGCCCCTGTTCTGAGCTTCTCCATAGGCACCAAGGCGGGGAACAGCACATGGCACCTACACTTGGTCCTAATTCTTCTGCCCGGAAGTGACACCTGCCACTTCCGTCCTCGTTTCATTGATCAAAGTAAGTCACATGGCCACCCTAATTTCAGAGGAGGACACGTGCATAAAGGGTAGAGAGCCAGAACTATTTGGTGAAGAGCGATGTTTGCAAAACCGCCCAGCAAACCAACAGTTCTGGATCCGTCCTCTAGATGGCGACGTGGAGCCGAGCATCTGTTGGGGAGGTCAGCAACAGTAGAGTCAGACTCAGTGTTTACAATACCCCCAGCCTGTTGGGTAGCTCCCTTCCGTACAGAGAAAACCCCTAATTAGGTAGTGACTACGGTTGGGTAAGGTAAAATACTTAACCTTCACTATGGCCTGATTTGTTACCTAACAGATCCCAAGAGGCTTCCGTTCCCATTGGTAAAACTCCATGCTGTTCCATCGCCAACTACTCTGTCCACTTCATTTCTACAAATATTTATAGACCTAATGTATGAATGTGGTTGAAGTATTTACAATGGGCACAACTTGGGTTTCTGCCAGGTTTGCCTCTGGGCTGTTCTGGTGCAGCGTTCCTTCTCTGTCCCTGGGGTTTCCTAAAAACTCCCCACGGCCTTCTGTAGTATCTGTGGATTTGTGAGTCCCTCTCTTCCCATCACTGCCTGTTCACAGCTTCAGCTTTTCTTTTCCCTCAGGTATGCCGCCTCTGGTTTTCCAGCACTTTCTTAACTGCGTCTCCGTGGCGTAAAGGGGCACTGAGAGACAAAGGCTCTATTTACTAACTTCAGTGAGTCCAGGGCACTTATAGGCTCTATGGAGATTTGTGCAGCACTGAAATTTTCCCTTACCTAGGCTGATACCCCAATTTTAATAACCTTAATATAAGTTTTGTCCAACCATGACACAGACTTCAGTTAAATCACTGATCCTGCTATTATGTTTAAAATGAGGGAACACAATACCTTACACTTAGTGAATGCTTTATAATTTCCAGAGTATTTTCTTATGTATTCTATTTATTGTTTATTCTCCATAGTCACTGTAATATTCGGTATTCATTATCTTCACTTAAAATCACAAAAACGGTCAGTTAATGTTCTCAGAGTTAATAAGCTTGTCAGTACTAACCGCAGAACTGTAACCCAGGACTATAACCGCATATCTAGGACCCTTTCAATTATTCCATGATGTTGCCTATAACTCACAAACATCAACAAAACCTACAAAATTTTAAGACGGATACTATCTGTCTATTTTTTTTATTATTATTATTTTTTTTGCGGTATGTGGGCCTCTCACTGTTGTGGCCTCTCCTGTTGCGGAGCACAGGCTCCAGATGCACAAGCTTAGCGGCCATGGCTCACAGGCCCAGCCGCTCCGCGGCATGTGGGATCTTCCCGGACCGGGGCACGAACCCGTGTCCCCTGCATCAGTAGGCGGACTCTCAACCACTGTGCCACCAGGGAAGCCCTATCTGTCTATTTTTAAACGCTTCATATTTACTTTGGAGCTAAAGTCGGCACCCTTATGTGCTCTCTGAAGCAAGTAAACATGATGTCTTTTTTTTTTTTTTTTAAGGTTGACTCATAGGCAACTAGAGAAAATAATGTACATGTGCATTTAGGGGATTTCAAGTTCAATAATTCAATCCAACACATATTTATCGGGTATTTATTTCTACCAGGTGCTGGAGATGTAATAGTAAAGAAGACAGACATGGTTTCTGTCCTCATGAAGCTTCAAGGCTAATGGAGAAGGCAATTATAATAGCAAAAAGAACTACAATGAAGTAAATAACATTTTTTTTCTTTCAGTGTTCTTTTCAGGCATTGCACAGTCTCTCTTTTTTACTGGAGAGGAAATGGAGGCACAGAAAGATTAAGTAACTTGCCATATGACACACAGTAAGGGGTAGAGCTAAGATTTGAATCTAGCTGCTCTCAACAGCAGCATTTTGCTACTTTACAGGTACTACAGGGTTGATGTCAAAGAGAACGCACACAGATAACTTCAGATGACAAGGGGTCATTGTAAGGAAATTTGAAAAACTGCAACAGCGTGGGAAACCTAGACAGCTATCCCTCTGGGTCCCAGGACTTTCAAACTGGGGCCTAGAGCAGGCCTTCTCTTTGCCTACCACCCCACCTCCATTGCTGGACAGTCTGGTTTGCTGCATCCCATGTGGTGCGTCTCTGGCAAGGGTTATCTTGTTCCTGCCAATACGTTTATTGCCTTTGACTCACACGCTGACCCCTTGCTCACTGTTTTTCGACTAGGGTGCAGGACTCGTTTCAGAGAACATACAGGGCAGAAGCCACAACAAGTGTATGGAGAAGGAAACTCCCTAGGGTTGTGTTTTTGAAGGGGTCTGGGGGGTTGACGGTTAAGGACACGGGCGTTTATTTCTCTCAGGGAAGCAGCGCTGAATTGCTGGTGACAGTCCTCATTATTTTAACTCCATCATCCCGTCTTCACCACAAGCATGAGGCTGGTCTGTTTCATTCTTCTACATCCTTAGCACAGAGTAGACACTCGATACATATTTGCTGAATAAATGAAGCAAGTACAGTTATCACTAGAGACACAGGATTTTGTTTACGTCATAGGCTTTGTTAACAATAAGGGGCTTAACTTGAATCATGAAGAAACTGATCATCCAGGTAAGCAAACTCCAAATGTTTGGTAGACCCAGATTGAGGGGGAGAGGAGTCGCAGTGAGAGAGGGAGGAAGGGGTTAAATTTAGAACTTTAACAGAAAGGTTTATCATGTTTAAATTTAGATTAGTGCCTACATCAGACGTATTCACCCTAGATGAGTGAAATTACATGGAAGCCACCACGAAGAAAAATATATTATCGTAGGGAGGGTGGGAGGGAGACGCAAGAGGGAGGGAATATGGGGACATATGTATATGTATAGCTGATTCACTTTGTTATAAAGCGGAAACTAACACACCATTGTAAAGCAATTATACTCCAATAAAGATGTTAAAATATATATATATATATTATCGTGATAAATGGGGATGTACTGAACGAGGGTCAGGAGATAAAAATAAGTCAAGGGGAATTTACTGTGAACGGTGATCAGCTTCCTACAAGAGCATAGAGATTTGCCACAGTTTCCTCCAGTATTTGTCTGTTCCCTTCCACTAGTCTTACCAAGTGGGTTAAGTCCTGGGTTCAACAGTCCCGGGTTCAACACTGATTAGGGAGAAAAGATGGTAACTCATGACCAGAACCATCTTCACCAGCTTATAATTCACAGTGAATCTTTAAATATTCAAAGAAGGAAGGAAAATAACATCAGTTGGCACCTTCTCAGGAATGTTAGGCACCTTACATTCATTGCTTAATCTTTCAACAACTCAGTGAGGCAGGTGGTATATCCCTGTTTTACAAATAGAGATCAGCAGAGTATGCTTTCCTCTGCCCACAGCAGTTTAGGTAATATGCTCAGATTTACACAGAGGAAGAGATATATACAAAGTCAGGTATGTACTTACTCCAAAGCATATATATTGTATCCCTTGTTGAAAAAAAAATTAAATGTCCCCTTACGTATATTTTATTAGTTATTTGCTTCTCCTCTTTCTGAATTTCTTACTTGAGGTGTTTACTTATGAGAACTGGCAGAAGAAGTGACTCGCTCTGTGCACAGAGTAAAATCCGAGTCCGTGGTTCTCGTTCACAGAAACTGCAGAAAGTCTGTATTCTAATTTAGGGCCACCTACAGTGGATTCAGTACACATACCTGGTTTATTGAAAATGCCATCCTGGAATCTCTGGGTTTCCTTTTCAAAGAAAATTAAATCCCACACAATTTTTTACACTCTTTTGTTTTTGTTTGTTTGTTTGTTTTTTCAGACTACTGTCAGAGGATGTGGGAATGGACATCCCCTTTGAGGAGGGAATGCTGAGTCCCAGTGCTGCAGACATGAGGCCTGGTGAGAGAGCGTTCATTCATTTTCTTCAGCAGTGTTCTATATCCAAACATGTTCATTATTCAGTGAGAGAACCATTTCCTGTGCATCCAACTTGTGATATCAGTGATAAAAGTGAAGAGAGGAAATAAATATGTGTGAGGAAGGTGTTAGGCTTGATGTGGTTAATTTCAGAGTTGACTTGAATCATCAACTAGTGTGGGCCACCCTTTATCTCCTGGGCCATGCCTGGATCTGCCAATGTTTTCAGTTCCTGTGATAACTGGCTGCTGTTTATCATAATACCAAATTCTAACATCTAAGTTCACCAATTTATACTTAAGTGTGAGAATATTTAAAATTAGCGATTTAATATTGAGGATGCTCAGTATCCTGATTATTAAAAAAGAAAAACAAACAAAAAAACCCAAACTACACTTTACAACCCAAGGCATATACAAAAAGGAATTTAAAAAATTTCAGTTGCGACCTATGTGGCTCTCACTCTGTACTAGGTTCACTCCTTTGCACTGTACCAGCTACAGGATCACACCAAGATCCTGAACCCTGACGTTATCAGTCAAGCCTAGAATTGAGAAAGAAGGGAGTCAATTTTTTATTTCTGTCCGAGTATTTAAAGTGTATTCTTCAAAGTACTAATCACGTGACATAACTATTCTTAAGTGTTCTGTGGCCAAATAAGCATGGTAGCCACTGTACATCTGCTCCACTCTTCAAGGTCCACAATTCACTTTTTAAAAAGTGAATTGTGGGAATTCCCTGGCAGTCCAGTGGTTAGAAATCTGCGCTTCCACTGCAGGGGGCCCAGGTTCGATCCCTGGTTGGGGAACTAAGATCCCACAAGCCGCGTGGCGTGGCCAAAAAGAAAAACAAAAATGTTATATACATAACATTTCTACCATCACAAAAAATTTCTTTTGGACAGCACAGCTCTGAGAATCCCTGTAATATGGAAACCCAATGTTTTACAAACTGACAGATCAATAGAAACATTTTTTCAAATAATACATAAAAACATTACATGGAACACAGTTTAGGTGTTGTCTATACAGAAAAAAAAAAATCTTAATGACAAAGAAACAGTGTCAGCTTCCTTAGGACAAGAGACAAGACTAGAGTTAGAAGTCCAGAATTGATGGGTATACCAGATGGCCTTCAAAACATTTTGTGATAAGGAATCCTGGAATTTTTTGTTAAGGTATCTCTCTAACATTGTTTAGTTGGGATCAACTTGGTTAAAAATGACTTCTCCAGCTCTGCTTCTGTTAAGTGAAAGGCTCTTGAACAGCAAGATGCATATTACAGTGAAAGAGTGGGAGCTAATTCCATGAGCCTTACACAAGGAGACTATCACTAAGGTACAGGAACCAATGTCAAGCAATATTGGCATAAGAAGTAATGACTGCTTGATCAAGGAATGTAATCTGGGAGGGTACCTCAGTTTTATTACAAAAAAAAAAAAAGCCAAAGAAAGTTCACAACAGAGTTGTCAGGAACTAAAAGACGTATTTTGGGAGTGTCTGTAAACATTACAGATAAAGTTTGTATCCTCCATTTCAGAGGAATGAAGTCTACATGAATCATTATAAGTTATGTGTAAAGCTTAACTGTTTTTCTTAAGTAATATGCACCATAAAAAATTTGATTCAGTATTATATCAATGTCAAGTTCTCAAACCTGAACAGGGCAGTTCTAAAAACTAGATCTCTGCCTGTTTAGCAATGGCTCCCACTTCCTATTTCTGCATGGCCAGGGCTGATGTAGCCGGGGCGAGCCAGTACTGAGGCCTGCTGGTCAAGAGTGGAGTCTAAATCCCACATGAGGATTTTTAGCAGGTGTGCCTTTGCTGAAAGGGCCTTAAAATTGTTTTTCACTGGGTCCCACACCCACTGTTGGCAGCCATGTGTATGGTCTAATACTTAATGTTGTTCTTTATCTTCTTTAGAACCTCCTAATTCTCTGGATCTTAATGGCAGTCATCCTCAGAGAATCAAACTCACAGCCCCAAATATCAATCTGTCTCTGGATCAAAGTGAAGGGTCTGTTCTCTCTGATGATAACTTGGACAGTCCAGATGAAATTGATATCAATGTGGATGAACTCGATACCCCTGATGAAGCAGATTCTTTTGAGTACACTGGGCATGGTAAGTTGCCAAGTTGGCAAGGCCAAAGTTAAGTGAAAAGTGAAAGATTATCTAATCTTATCTAATGTCATCTAAGTGGCTTTAGGAACAAACCTCTCATTGTGTTGCTGGTGGCTCCTTTCTGTGATTTCTAGAAGCTTCTGTTTGTGTCTCAGGTCATAGGTGGACATGATTGACGGGTTTAGAGCTTGACAGAACAGGTATGGCTCACAGAGGTCATACATAGCTATCACTCCTTTGTTAAACCCCTACTTTACGCCAGGCCTTGTGCTTGGCTGGGGTTGTAGGGAAACTGTTACATTCTGTGTTATAAGAAGATTGGGACTGGGTTTGCAGAGAAAGAGAATTTAATCTGGAAGATAAAATTAGAAGTGGAAAAATTAGAGCTTACCAGTTTCTCTGTACAAGCTCCCACTGTCTGGAGTGTTCTTTCTCACAGATTCTACATGGGTGGCTCCTTCTCTTTATTCAGATCTTAATCAGATGTCACCTTCTCAGAGGCCTTCCCTGACCTCTGTAAACAAAGGCATTCCCCACACCACCACCTAGTCACTCTCTATCCCAGTATTCACTTTATTTTCCATGTGTCACACTAATAGAAATCATATCATTTAACTATTTGTTTGCATCTCTATTTTCTTTCTCTTCCCACTAGAATGTCTGCTCCACAAGGTCAGGGACTTTCTTATGTTTAGTGCTATATCCCCAATAAAGCAGGAAGGAAGGAGGGATGGGACAGGGTGTGCTGGGGGAAGAATAAAAAGGAAGAAAATTAAAAGCTGCTGGACCAAACACTGGCACTCCTGATATGATTACCAGTCTTATTTTAGTTCTTTCTCTTGCTCAATGAAATTGCGTTTGTTAAGAAATATATACAAATACAAAGCACTTGCTTTAAAAAATGGCATCATGTAGTTTCAGTTTTACAGGGTGGCATTCTCTGACTTTGTAGTATTTGAATTTGAAAGTAAGAGAATCCTAGCTACAGCTACTGCTTTGATACACTTTGAAAATGATTAAAAAAGAAATACCACAATTGAATGATGCCCTGACTTATTTAGAGCTATACTGATTCCAGCAGTTTCTTTCATAGAAGAACATAGTTATGAAATTAAGAGAGTCATCATCCAATTACTTAAGTCAACCAATGGTCATTGAGCAACCAGGGCTATAACCACAACCAGCATAGATTCAGACCCTGTCTTCACAGAGTGTAAAGCTTTATTTCCTCAAGCTAAGAAAACAGGAAGTGGCTAAACTACTTGTATTACAGATTATCATGTTTAAGTAGAGATTTTATATTGCATTTTTTATCATGGTCTTGGATTTTTATAGTTGTCAGGATATTTGACCCTGTAGGTTGAAATACACAAATAGGAGGTGAAAGGTCTTGAATTCATATTCTTTTCTGCCATCTCAGACACTCTTCCCCAGCTACTCCATCCTTTCCAGCTGACCCCAGCTCTCCCAGCCCTTCTTCTGCTAATAGATCTTCAAGTGTAAAAATCAAGCCTTAACTTAAAATCCCAGAGAAGAGAGCTGTGGCAGGACCCTGCTCGTCCCTCCCTCTCCTCCCCCTGTACTTCCCTGTTGCCCTGGAGAGCTGTGTCACACCACATCTGAACCTTTTCTTTTTATAAATAGTAAAACTGTCAAGCAAAGTGGCGGTGGCTGAGCAAACTGGTAATTAAAGCTGCCACTTGCTGACACAGTTCTTTTTATTTAGTCGACACAGTTATGCTGAAAGAACCAGATTAACAGCTGCAACCCTGCTTTTAGGTCTTCAACTCAAAGGAGAGAATTTTAACGTAAGTTGAATTTTACGTCCACCTTGATTTTCATATGAAAGATGTATGTTCAGACACTGTTTTAAAAACAACATTAAACACTGAAAACACAAAGTGCATCTGAATAGCTGTATTTTATAAACATGCAGATATAGATAACTGACTATAAAGAGAGAATACATTAGCGTCCCAAAGTATGAAATTAATGCTTGGAAAGCTGCGTGGTTTTCTTGTTGTTTGTTTGTTGTGTGAGCATTCTGAACTAGGCATATACATTCTAAACAAAATTGGAGTTTTTAAGGCACAGGCTTTCAAGTGTTTGGTCAGTAATTAATTTTATTTAATGAACACTTTTCATAGTGCTTACTGTGTGCCAGGATCTGTGCTAGGTGCATTATAAATATTAACTATATTAATGATCACGTCAAATCTATGAATAGGTATTATGTTACCCCCAGAGGTTAAGCAATTCACCTAAGGTCATATAGCAAGTAAATGTCAGAGCCAGCATTCAAAACCCGAGTTGTTGTCCTCGACTCCTGGTCCACGTTCCTCTCCATAAATATACTGACAGTGAAGAGGAGGATCTTTTACTAGGTCAGGATAGCACACCTGAAGTCCAGCCTGGTAACGCACCCTCACATTTACATTCCCTTTTATCCAGCCATTTTCCGGTGACTTGAGGGCCCTTAATTTCCCAAGTGCTTGAAGGATGTTTACACGATTTGCCTGTTTTATTCAGTCGATGATCACCAAACATTGCTGCCAGGTTATTTGCCCACAATGTGATTTTGCTTATGGAAAATTTCTGAAGCTCACTATCAAAAGATGTTGAATTAGTCTTCCCTTCCAAGCCATTTTCTTTAATAATTGTGTCCAAATATCATTCAAAGTACCGACATAATTAAGGCTTGACTTCCTTTGATATTTAGAAGTGCCAAAGATATCAGAAATATGTAGATAGTGAAGGATTTAACAGGCCAGTCTTTCATATTAAGGGAGATCTGAGCTTTTTTTTTTCTTTTAATACTTTATTATACTAATCCTGTAAACTTAAAAATATCCAAAGGTCAGAAAATTGATGATGACCTATTTCTGTTTTCCAAACCAACCGCAGAGTTATTTTTACCATAATTCAGGCCTCAGCAAAGCCATTTCATAAGGGAAATGGAAAAATGATAGAGAATTTTAGCCTGAATATTTCTGATAAGAACATTATAAGAAACACTCATGTGCTCTTATATTTTTTTCTTCCTAGGCTAAGCGATGTTTAGTGACCTCATTTAAGCTATCTTTTCTAACACTAACCCCTAATGACAGACAGTTTCCTATGTGAATAAGATGCCCTAACATTTTTTCCACATCATCAGGTAGTCACTTCACTTAACTTATCTGCAGTCTTGCATTATTTTCACAGCCTACAGGCAACCAGCTTGTAAAATCAATTCCCTGTTTTAACTCTGCATATTAACTAGTCAAGTGTTAGGCTTATTCTGTTTTACCCACAAGCAACCTTATGCCATAATGATGATGTGGTATGAAAGGATGATTTTTTCCTTGTATTTTTGTATGCTGAGTTTTCACATTCAAATTAACTACGTACCTGTTGTCACCTGAAGAACTTTAAAGACTTTCTTAGCTGGGTACAGGATGTCTTTCCTCTAACAAGTAAAAGTTCAAACCCGGGGGGCGGAGTGTATGAAAAAACGTAAGTGGGAAGACCATTGAGCAGGTTACTCTTGTTGCCTGGGACTAAGATGTACTTAGGACTCTAGCAATAGCAAAGAAGATAGAGAAAGCCCGTGTCTGAACCCCAGCTATGCTCTTTCCAACTGTACTGAACTACACTGCAACAGGAAAAAAGTGAAGAATTTTCTCAGTTTGTGATACTGGCAAAAGATGTGAAGCTGAACTTAAACTTCATTCTGTCAGGAAGGGTCCCTAGAAATATGTTCACATCATTATATGCTTTTGTAAAAGTTTGAAAAAAAAAAAAAGAAAAGATTATTTTCCTTAAAAAGCTCCCTCCCCCCAAAACTATATATACTTCAGGCTCAAACAAACCTGAATCCACACTGGATACTAAGTAACATAAAAGGGAGAGATGAAAGGTATATTAGGAATGAAAATTAAAAGCTAGTTTATAAATCTCTGGGTATTTAGCATAATACTAAACATGTCTTGAATGACGAGCATCATTTAGAAAGCACTCCTCCTACAAATTAAATTAGTAACATTCAACCTAATGTTCTCTAAATCAATAGTCTAGATTAATACATAGCATGTTCAGGATTAAATTATGCCTATGTTAGTGATCAAATATGTCATGAATCATACCTAACCTCATTTTCTTCCTGGGAGTGATTTCTAACACTTAATACAAATAAAGAGGCTCTTCGGCTTAAAAAAAAAAAAAAAAAAGTTCAAACGTAATGAATGTCTTTTAAAGCATTTTCAGACTGTTCCCATTATCAGTGCAAGATCACAACATAGAAAGCTAGTCCCCTTTACAGATCTATGTCCCTACTGGAGGCCACAGCTGGCCTCAGCACCTCATCTTGTGTTAGTCTGTATGATCACCAACAGTGGACTCCCCACTGTGATCTGTTAGCACAGGATATTCAGGAGCCTGTGTACTAAATCATCTCACCAAAGGCAAAAGAAAATGTTCAAGTTGACTTCTCCCCTGTGTACCAGGGCTTAATTGACTTCAACAGTCACCAGGGAGAAAAGCCTGTTATTCAGAAAAGGAGACAAAGAAAATCAAGCATTTCTTAGTGAAGAGAGCATGAGACCAAACATTAAATTTGGAGGGCCTGGGGACAGAGAGTTAAATGAGACCGGAAAATTTTGCGAATAGTGAGAAAATGATAGCAGTGGGAGGATGGTAATTTATAGTTGTAGCAGAAGAATTTTTTTAAAGTAGTTTTCTCGTATTTTTAATTTTTAATTTAATTTTTTATTTTATTTCTGGCTGCACTGGGTCTTCACTGCTACGCATGGTCTTTCTCTAGTTGGGGCGAGCAGGAGCTGCTCTTCATTGTGGTGGGCGGGCTTCTCACTGCGGTGGCTTCTCTTGTGGAGCTCGGGCTCTAGGCACGCGGGCTCAGCCATTGCGGCACATGGGCTTAATAGTTGCAGTGCGTGGGCTTAGTAGTTGCGGCCCACAGGCTATAGGGCGCACGGGCTTCAGTGGTTGTGGCGTGCGGGCTTCAGTAGTTGTGGCTTGCGGGCTCTAGAGCACAGGCTCAGTAGTAGTGGCGCAAGGGCTTAGGTGCTCCACAGCATGTGGGATCTTCCCAGACAAGGGGTTGAACCTGTGTTCCCTGCATTGGCAGGCGGATTCTCAACCACTGAGCCACCAGGGAAGTCCCAGAAGAATTAAATGTTTGGGAAGATACCATTAATTCAAGGGAGTAAAACAAAGCTACTTTTACTTTCTACTAGCTTAGATTGTTGACTTCCAGAATTGAACAACTTAAGACAATGTACTGTACCCCTAGCTCTTATATAACTTTATTTCATTTATATCAATCAGAAGAGGTGGGAAAAGGAGGAGACATACCAACTTGGCCATGCTTTCTCTGAAACATTAGGAGTAACATTTGATAAAAAGGTCCAGCCTTGAGCTTCTTTTTATTGAAGTATAGTTGATTTACAATGTTGTGTTAATTACTGCTGTACAGCAAAGTGATTCAGTTATATATATATATATATATATATATACACACACACACACACACACACACACACACACACACACACACACACGTATATTCTTTGCATATTCTTTTCCATTGTGGTTTATCACAGGATATTGAATATAGTTCCCTGTGCTATACAGTAGGACCTTGTTGTTGATCCATCCTGTATATCATAGTTTGCATCTGCTAATCCCAAACTCCCACTCCATCCCTCCCCCGACCCCTCTCCCCCTTGGCAACCACCAGTCTGTTCTCTATGTCTGTGATTCTGTTTCTGTTTCACAGATAGTTTCATTGTGTCATATTTTAATACCACATATAGGTGATATCATATGGTATTTGAATTTCTCTTTCTGACTTACTTCACTTAGTATGAGAATCTTCGGGTACATCCATGTTTCTGCAAATCGTATTATTTCATTCTTTTTTATGGCTGAGTAGTATTCCATTGTATATATATGTACCACATCTTCTTTATCCATTCATCTGTTGATGGACATTTAGGTTATTTCTATGTCTTGGCTATAGTGAATAGTGCTGCTATAAACATAGGGGTGCATGTATCTTTTTGAATTATAGTTTTGTCTGGATATATGCCCAGCAGTGAGATTGCTGGATCATATGGCAACTCGATTTTTAGTTGTCTGAGGAACCTCCATACTGTTTTCCACAGTGGCTGCACCAACTTACATTCCCACCAACAGTATAGGAGGGTTCCCTTCTCTCCACACCCTTTCCAGCATTTGTTGTTTGTACATTTTCTGATGATGCCCATTCTGACTGGTGTGAGGTGATACCTCATTGTAGTTTTGATTTGCATTTCTCTAATGATTAGTGATGTTGAGCATCCTTTCATGTGTTTGTTGGCAATCTGTATGTCTTCTTTGAGAAATGTCTATTTAGGTCTTCTGCACGTTTTTGGATTGGGTTGTTTGTTTTTTGGTTGTTGAGTTGTATGAGCTGTTTGTATATTTTGGAAATTAAGCCCTTGTTGGTTGCATCATTTGCAAATGTCTTCTCTCATTCTATAGGTTGTCTTTTGTTTATGGTTTCCTTTGCTGTGCAAAAGCTTGTAAGTTTGATTAGGCCCCATTTGTTTGCTTTTATTTCTACTGCCTTGGGGGACTGACCTAAGAAAATATTGGTATGACTTATGTCAGAGAATGTTTTGCCTATGTTCTCTTCTAGGAGTTTTATGGTGTCATGTCTTATGTTTAAGTCTTTAAGCCATTTTGAGTTTATATTTGTGTATGGTGAGAGAGTGTGTTCTAACTTCATTGATTTACATGTGCCAGCCTCAAACTTCTATGCCAAAATGAATAATAATGCTGTTTTTAAAAGTAAAGTGTAGGAAAATGTTTGTGTACATGTATACATACTTTTAAGGTAGGAGTGTAGTGTCCTTTCTTACTATGATACAACAATCAAAAAGCATACAGACAAAAACTGATAGATTCAACTATATAAAAATATATTTCTATTTGGGAAAAATCACAAATTCAAAAACTAAGCACAAGGCAGGAAAATAATTGCAATATATGACAAAGTTCTGTATAAAGAACTCCAAAAAATCAATAAGGACCACAACAGGCAAAGGATTTATCAGGTGCCTCCCTGTCAGTAAGAGAAATATAAAAAACCAATAAACACTTAATAATTCTCACCTTCTTTAATAATTTAATATACATTAAAACAACAAAGAGAGAAGCTTCACCCTAAATTTTCAACAATTAAAAACTCTGATAACCTCCAGTATTGTTTTTTTTAATAAATTTATTAATTTTTTAAATTTTTGGCTGCATTGGGTCTTCAGTGCTGCACAGGGGCTTTCTCTAGTTGTGGCGAGCGGGGGCTATTCTTTGTTGCGGTATGTGGGCTTCTCATTGCGGTGGCTTCTCTTGTTGCGGAGCACGGGCTCTAGATGCGCGGGCTTCAGTAGTTGTGGCGTGCGGGCTTCAGTAGTTGTGGCACGCGGGCTCAGTAGTTGTGGTGCATGGGCTTAGTTGCTCCGTGCATGTGGGATCTTCCCGGACCAGGGCTCGAAACCATGTCCCCTGCATTGGCAGGTGGACTCTTAACCACTGTGCTACCAGGGAAGTTCTGCCAGTGGTTTTAATAGCGTGAGGAAATAGGTACTCTCAGATATTTTGGTGTGATATATTCAAGGGCAAAAATGCTCATAAAGCCTTTCAGTGCTTAGACCCTGTGATCCAGCATTCCATTGCTAGAAAGGTAACCTACAGCAATATGTGCACAAAAGAGGTAAGACACCTTTACAGAGATACTTATTGCAGCAAATTCTTTATAAGGAACAACAACCCATAAAATAGAATAAAAATTTCCATTGCTATGGGACTGATAAACTAAAAGACATCAATAAAATTGAATACTCTAGGGCTATTTTTATTAATTAATTAATTTATTTTTTTGCGGTACACGGGCCTCTCACTGTTGTGGCCTCTCCCGTTGCGGAGCACAGGCTCAGCGGCCATGGCTCACGGGCCTAGTTGCTCCGCGGCATGTGGGATCTTCCCGGACCGGGGCATGAACCCGTGTCCCCTGCATCGGCAGGCAGACTCTCAACCACTGCGCCACCAGGGAAGTCTAGGGCTATTTTTAAAAATGAGCAGGGTTTATATTCACTGAGATGAAAAGAAGCCCATGCTGTGTTATTAGGTGGAAGCACGTTGTAGAACAGTACATACAGAACATGCAGAAGATAGAGATTAATCATACTTTCTGGGGAAAAAAAGTATGTTTGTGCCCATGAGTATAGAAAGAAAACTACATATCAAACAAAAATGAGTGAGAGAGGCATTGGTGATTTTTGCTGTTTACCTGAACAATTTTTGGCATCTTCTGATCCATAGACAGATGCGTTTATCCATTGCACCACTAGCCCCCCCCACCCAACAATTTCTGTATTGCTTGTACTTTTATTAATGTGTTTTATTTTTATAACATGCAAAGAGAACAGAGTATACAAAAAAAATTTTTTTTTAACAAAGTAGCCTCAATAAAAGCATGCAGAAAACAAAACAACCCCACACAGATCACCAGGGTCAACGTAGAGCAGGCCAGAAAGTCCCAGACAGGGTGAAGAGGGGTTGGTGGATGGTGAGTACATTGCAGAGAAGAGCAGGTGTGTACAAGAACCTCAGAAGACAAACCCGCATCAGAGCCCAGAGGTCTGAGGGAGCAGAGACCAGTGGGAAAACAGGGTCCTGGGAAGGGAGCGGAGAGGAGCATCCGAGGGTCCTAACCCAAGTGGGAAGGGAGAAGCAGGAAGGGATCCCAGAAAGGGAGTCCAGGGCAGATGGATGGATTTGCACAAGTGACACAGCGCTTGATCTGAAGCTAAGGTTGCTGCTTTCCCATCCTGAGTAAGCTGCAAGCGCTGGTGGGAATGCAGTGGAAGCCAGAGTGATTGCAAGGCTCTGCAGGTGGTAGTAGCTGTTGGTGTTGGCATAAAGGGCTAGGATTGCTTCCCAGCTGGACTCCATTTTGCTATTCTAAGTCACAGGTAATTACACACGTTTGAATTTGTCTTGCGGGATCTTCTGGAACATAATGGCTCTGTTGTGGCTCCCTTACAGATTACCTATACTTCCAGGAACTTGTCCAAGCTTTGTTCATCCACTCACCCTCCCAAGGTTTACTGAGTGCTCTCTGCAGGGTTTCAACCTAAGTGTTGAGTGGGTTGGTGGAGGTGGATATTAAAGATGATTCTGGCACAGTTTCTTAGCCCAAGGAACTCACTGCGTTATAGTAAAATAAATGAGAATGAGACAGTTACACATTCAAGGTACAGTGTGATAGCTTAGAAGAGTAGAAAAGGTAAGGGTCTGATTGTATTTGCTTCCTAACTCTGTGACCTGAGGTACTTACTTCAGAGTTTTCGCACTGGTGTCATGTCTGCTGTTGTATCTACTGTTGCCTGATACACGGTAGATGCTTAATAAATATTGCTGTTTTTATTATCAAAGTGCCATTAAAAGAATACAAGTGGAGTATAAATCAAAGGTAATTTCTCATGAAATGGAAAATTAAGAATGATAACATCTGAAAGAATTATTGTGAAAGCTATAAATAATCCTTTTTTCCAAATCACTTAAACATACATAGAATAACCATTGTTAAATTCTACTACTACTTGAAGTAAAAATGGAAACAATTGTTGCTTATTCTTTTAAGAAAACTAAATATGGTTGCTTTTTTCTTTTTTTTTCTTTTTTTTTTTTTTTTGCGGTACGCGGGCCTCTCACTGTAGTGGCCTCTCCCGTTGTGGAGCACAGGCTTCAGACGCACAGGCTTAGCGGCCATGGCTCATGGGCCCAGCTGCTCCACGGCATGTGGGATCTTCCCAGACCGGGGCACGAACCCGCGTCCCCTGCATCGGCAGGCGGACTCTCAACCACTGCGCCACCAGGGAAGCCCGGTTGCTTTTTTCTTGATGCACAAGAATGGGTAGTAAATTTCTCCCCCAAGAATGCTCCGTGGGCTTTTTCATTGCCTTGGGCACCCACAAGTAAGAGTCTTGTGAATTTTTGGCCTTGGAGCACTTCTGGTCTACGAGGTTGTTTCTCACTTACTGTAAAACCTTTGTGTAGTATATTTTGAAAAATATATAAGAAGTAATATCAAATTAATGTCCAGATGCACTCCCAGTAGAGAAGGGGATTCAACCCCACTGTAAGAGTCTTAGAGTGGGGGTCTAGGCTGGCGGTATCATCAAGATACTGAGCTGAGGGCCCCCAAAACACTCTGAGCACTCAGGATACACCAAGAAATGTGGCACAAGGAAAATAGGGCCTGATGAATAGCCTTTCACCCCATCAGAAAGACCTGCAGTCTACAACTTATATGATCAAGGATGAGTTAGCACCAGCCTATGCCCCCTTGGACCACTACAGACACAAGACAGCTCTAGCTCTTTTCTTATCCCCACCCTCTGCCCGGCCTTCACAATGGATGGGTTGTTCAGTCAGTCAATCAATAAGACTTCACTGAGTGTCCATTATGTGATCAGGATGGTGTCAGGCTCTATCAGAGTTGTACACAACAGGGAGCTCAGGTTGACTCTGCCAGGAGGTCGCTAGTTGCTGAACTGCCTCACCTGTGGAGGTCTTTCTTCTTTATCCCTGCTCTATGCTTCATTTCCAGAGGATCACACAGCCAACAAAGATTCTGGCCAAGAGTCAGAGTCTATTCCGGAATATACGGCAGAAGAGGAGCGAGAGGACAACCGGCTGTGGAGGACCGTGGTGATTGGAGAACAGGAGCAGCGGATTGACATGAAGGTCATCGAGCCCTACAGGAGAGTCATTTCTCATGGAGGTAGCTGAGCTCTGCAAACCTGGGAAGCAAGGAGCGGGGTGGCCATACAGTTTCTATAAGAAAACAAAACTAGGGTTCTCCGCAGCATGACGTCCCAAGACCCTGTTAGGCAGTCAACGTTCAGGGCACTGTAGAGCTGAGCGTATTATTTCATACTCAATTCAGTGGACACTGGAAAGCTTACTATGCAAAAGTAACTTTCCAATGTGAAACATGCCTTTTGCACTGCATACCTGATAGCTATCATCTTCTGTGCAAATTTCTTGAAAGCCATAGTTGTCCAATTTAATAGTGTCTGTTTGGAATTCATATGGGTCAGTTGCAGGGTTTAACTGAATTGTTTTCAAGTCTGTTTTCTACATGGCCTGCAGTAAGAGATGCTTTTAATTCCAGACCAATCTTTGGAATCCTCTTCAGAAGCTTTAGGAAATCTTTTTAGACTTAGCCTGGTCCTTTTTTTCTCCCTAGTTGAAGTTTGCTTTTCTATAAACTCCATTACATCTATGCCTGTCATTACATCTATGCCTATGACACAGGCATAGATGTAATGGACATATCTATGACAACAGCCCACTCCAGCCAAGATCTCCACCCGTTTCATAAGGGACAGGGGAGAGGAAAGGCTCTTTTGTATTTTCACTGCTTTCTTGGAGCTCCAGGAGCCTTGATTAATTTGGGACTCACAAAAAATCCCATGAGCACAAGCGACACATTGAACATTGTCAACTTCAGAATCCCTAAGTGGCTTTTTGGCTTTTTCTGCTGCATGCACAACTTCCCTGCAGTCCTGACGCCCCACCCTAACCCCTCAGCTCTTCCAGGAAAAGTGTAAGCCGACAAGGCAATTGTTCTGTCTTCCTTATCGAGGACAGGGAAATAAGTGTCTTGGCGCTGCATTAAACCCGGAGCTTTGGTTTTCTAACAAGCAGGAGAATGTTTTGCCTTTTCCCTCCACCTTCCCTTCACCACAGATTTTCCACTTTCTGCCCCATGCATTGCTACCTCTATGGAAGTATCAGGACCCCCCAGGGCCCCCACCCATGGTAGTGAAGGAAAATGCCCATAGGTATCCCCGGCCCTGACTTTCCTTTTTCACCATTTGCCCTGAAATGGTAATATGGCCCAGTGATAGCTCCTCTAAGGGAGACTTTTCCCACAGCCCTTTGGAATGAGAGCAGGCCTAATCTGGCTGAAAATGACAGACAGCTGGCCATAGAGTCAATCCTCTTTTCTTCTAATGAAAAACACAATCTGAACATCATCCAGATCTCCCCAGAAGGTCATATCTCCTTTGCACCACCCATCAGGTATTTTTGGTTTGTTTGCTTTTTAGAAAAAAACAAACAAACAAAAAAGTGACTATAAAATAGCCTATGCTCATTCTAAAAAGTACAAGATATATAGAAAAGTCTGTCAAAGTCTGTCATGCAGTGACAGTCCCTGTACATTTTTACCATTCAGGTCATAAATTAGAAGTCCCTTTGTTGTGAAGAAGGCAGGCTCACGGCTTCACTGTTATTATAAGGCTAAGTTATCTCTTGTTACCCCAGCAGACTCACCTGCTTATTCTTTCATCCACAGTGAAGTTAGGTGGGTTGGATGGGTGGGTTGAGCCCATCGTTCTGTTGCCTGAATCAGGAGAGAGTGATTTTCATCAGCACACCTGGGTCAAAAAAAGCCACTGCTTCTGCCTGTCACATTCTTTGTGAAAACACCTGATATCTCAGGGATAACCTGGTTTGCTGTGCCCTCCATCCCCACCACCTCCTCTCCTTGGCATCTGCTCCTTTCCTTTCTGTGTTGTGAGCTCCTTTTTTGTCTGTGTAGCTGTCTGGTTTGTTGGCGAGAGAAGGCCACCTTTCCCCTCCCTGGCTCTGCCTTGGCCTTCTCCAGGTGCTGGCTTGCATGAGTGTGCCTCTGGCTGCACCCGCCGGAATGTTAGGGAGATGCCACCTCTTCCTATGCCCTGACCAGCTTTTGTGCTCTGGAGGTAAAGACAGTTCACACGTTACTTCTGAGTTTGCCAAAGCTTTGTCTGCTGTCTTAGAAGCTCATACCATTTTCTCAGACCTTAATGATCTGAGAAAGTCACACTCCCTAGTTACCCAGTCCATTGAGTTTGTCATCCTGGCTTCTGATGAGCATTTAAAAAAGCAGCACTCCAGAGTGAACAGAGGTGTTGTTTTGGTGTCTTGCATTTTGCTATGAGGAAGTTATCCCACTCAGGCCAGTAGGGAAGTGCCAGCTGTTCAGTGCTCTGGGCAGCACGACTGCAAGATGGGGGTGATGAAAAGCACTGCTTAAGTTTGCTGCAAGAGTGTCCACACCAGCTGGGAACATCTGTGTGTGAGAGCAGCATTTGAACAAATATTTCAGTCTTCAGCTTTAGTGACCTCCACATGAGCTATGGCCAGAGGCCCTGTACACAATGTGGAAGAATGGGCTCAAGACCCCTCTTGGCCACTGATTAGTCTGTGATCTTGGTACATCACTTAACTCTCCTGGGCCTCAGTTACTTCATCAGTCAAGAAAGGATGATCTCAAAGCCATGTCACCTCCTGTGAGCCCATGAGTAATATCCCTGCCATCTGCTTAAGTAGAAAAGCAAAGAAAAAGAAGTCTGGGTGGTTTGGATTAGCCAACAGTGAGGGGTCACTTTGAGGCCAGAACTGGCATTTTTGAGCCTGAAGCAGAGAACACAATAACCAAGGGCAGTCATGCCAAAGCATTGTAACGAGGCATTTCCTGTCTTGTGTTTTTACTTCTCTTATTTCATTATAGGAGACTCAGGTAACCTTCTCTGCAGTGTTGCTGGACAAATGATCCTGGAAAGGATGAGAAGAGTTGCAGGCTGGTGTGTGTGTGTGTATGTTTTGGTTGCGACTGTGGTATCTCTCCTTCTCTCTCCATTCCATTTGCTGGCCAGCAAACCTGTGTTACGTCCCTTTCATGCCTCTCTGTTCTCCCTCAGGTAAGGTTTGCATTGTTGCTTCCAAGGGTCTCAGGAGACACCACGGTGGGATAGCTCATGCACCTCAGCAGACACACCCTGAATTCACCTCACCGTTACTGAGAAGAGAGTCTGATAAAATACATGTGTTAAAAAGCGAAACCTCACGTGAATTCTGCGTTTGCTGACAGGCAACTTCACTTGAGTCAGCTGCATATTTAGCGTAGAAATTGGGTTAACCGACCCCCTTGGAGACATGGGCGAGGAACAAAATGCAAATGGTCCTGTTCATTCACGTTATTACACTTTGCCAGCAATTGCTATCTGGAATAGCTCCAAAGCCTGACAACAACGGTACCTGCTCTTGATTTAGAAGGAAACTTCCACGAGGAAATCTTTTCCTCTTTCCTTCTTTACACGCTACATCTCCTCCTCTCCCCCTCTTTCTTTTGTCTCTTCTTCCCTTCCTACAAATCCTGTGCCCCCAAATGCAAAATCCATCATCATTTGTCAATTTCAGTGATTTTTTATAGAGACAATCCCAGCTTAGTCATTGATCAGGAAGTGGTAAGTTGACCGTTGAGTATTCCTTTGGTTAAATAAAGCCAAGCCAACGTGATACTACAACATGCCGAGGACAGACAGCAGTAACACAAACAGCTGGACTGCCATTTAGGATGACTTCTGAAGTACTGTTTATAAACCTCAGTCTTTCCTTTAAAAAACAACAACAACGTATTTTTAGAAATTCTCCAGAAATAGAAAGAGAAATCAAAGTAACCGAGCGTCATAATCTTGCAATTATCCCGACACCCTGGAGTCAGACAGCTACATTTAGAAAGATGCTTTTGAAAGGATGCTTTTATAAAATTTTTTATTTTTTTTAATCTAATTTTTATTAGATATTAGTGTATCACTGATTTGCAATGTTGTGTTAGTTTCAGGGGTGATGTGTTAGTTTCAGCATGATTCAATTGTACATATACATATATCCGTTTTTCAGATTCTTTTCCTATATAGGTTATTACAGAATATTGAGTAGAGTTCCCTGTACTATACAGTAGGTCCTTGTTGATGACCTATTTTATATATGGTAGTGTGTATGTGTTAACCCCAAACTCCTAATTTTATCACCCCCCTCCCCATTTCCCCTCTGGAAACCATAAGTTGGTTTTCAAAATTTGTGATTCTGTTTCTGTTATGTAAGTAACTTCATTTGTATCATTTTTTTATATTCCACATATAAGTGATATAATACTTGTCTTTCTCTGACTCTGTCTTTCTCTTCACTTAGTACGATAATCTCTAGGGCTATCCATGTTGCTGCAAATGGCATTACTTCATTCCTTTTTATGGTTCAGTAACATTCCATTGTATATATGTACCACATCTTCTTTATCCGTTCCTCTGTCGATGGACATTTAGATTGTTTTCATGTCTTGGCTATTGTAAATACTGCTGCAATGAACATTGGGATGAATGCATCTTTTCAAATTATGGTTTTCTCTGGATATATGCCCAGGAATGGGATTGCTGGGTCATATGGTAGTTCAACTTTTAGTTTTTTAAGGAACTTGCATACTGTTCTCCATAGTGGCTGTGTCAAATTACATTTCCACCAACAGTGTAGAAGGGCTCCCTTTTCTCTGCACGCTCTCCAGCATTTATTGTAGACTTTTTGATGATAGCCATTCTGACCAGTGTGAGGTGATACCTCATGGTAGTTTTGATTTGTATTTCTCTAATAATTAGCTTTGTTGAACATCTTTTCATGTGCTTTTTTGGCCATCTGTATATCTTCTTCGGAGAAATGTCTATTTAGAGCTTCTGCCCATTTTTTTTTTTTTTTTTTGCGGTATGCGGGCCTCTCACTGTTGTGGCCTCCCCCGTTGCGGAGCACAGGCTCCGGACGCGTAGGCTCCGGACGCGCAGGCTCAGCGGCCATGGCTCACGGGCCCAGCCGCTCCGCGGCATATGGGATCCTCCCAGACCGGGGCACGAACCCGTATCCCCTGCATCGGCAGGCGGACTCTCAACCACTTGCGCCACCAGGGAGGCCCTTCTGCCCATTTTTTGATGGGATTGTTTGTTTATTTGATAATGAGCTGCATGAGCTGTTTGTATATTTGGGGGATTAATCCCTTGTCAGCACTTCATATGCAAATATATTCTCCCATTCTGTGGGTTGTGTTTTCATTTTGTTTATGGTTTCCTTTGCTGTGCAAAAGCTTGTTAAGTTTGATTAGGTCCCATTTGCTTATTTTTGTTTTTATTTTCATTACTCTAGGAGGTGGATCCAAAAAGATATTGCTACGGTTTATGTCAAAGAGTGTTCTGCCTATGTTTTCCTCTAAGAGTGTTATAGTATCTGGTCTTACATTTAGGTCTTTAATCCATTTTGTGTATGGTGTTAGAGAATGTTCTAGTTTCATTCTTTCGTATGTAGCTGTCTGGTTTTCCCAGCACCACTATTGAAAAGACTGTCTTTTCTCCATTGTATATTCTTGCCTCCTTTGTTGTAGATTAATTGATCATAGGTGTGTGGGTTTATTTCTGGGCTTTCTGTCCTGTTCCATTGATTTATATTCCTGTTTTCGTGTCAGTACCATACTGTTTTGATTCTGTAGCTCTGTAGTATAGTCTGAAGCCGGGGAGCCTGATCCCTACAGCTTCATTTTTCTTTCTCAGGATTGCTTTAGCTACTTGAGGTCTTTTGTGTTTCTATACAAATTAAAAAATTTTTTTCTCTACTTCTGTGAAAAATGCCCTTGGTAATTTCATAGGGATAGCACTGAATCTGTAGATTGCCTTGGGTAGTATAGTCATTTTGACAATACTGATTCTTCCAATCCAAGAACATGGTATATCTTTCCACCTGTTTGTGTCATCTTCAATGTCTTTCATCAGCATCTTACAGTTTTCAGAGTACAGGTCTTTTGCCTCCTTAGGTAGGTTTATTCCTAGTTTTCTGGAAGCATATTTAGGATTTTTTATGTATAGTATCATGTCATCTGCAAACAGTGACTGTTTTACTTCTTTTCCAATTTGGATTCCTCTTATTTCATTTTCTTCTCTGATTGCCATGGCTAGGACTTCCAAAACTATGTTGAGTAAGAGTGGCAGGAGTGGACATCCTTGTCTTGTTCCTGATCTTAGAGGAAATGCTTTCAGCTTTTCACCATTGAGTATGATGTTGACTGGGTTTTTCATATATGGCCTTTATTATGTTGAGGTGGCTTCCCTCTATGCTCACTTTCTGGAGAGTTTTTATCATAAATTGGTGTTGAATTTTGTCAAAAGCTGTTTCTGCATCTATTGAGAGGATCATATGGTTTTTATTATTCAGTTTGTTAATGTGGTGTATCACACTGATTTACTTGTGTATATTGAAAACTCCTTGCATTCCTGGAATAAACCCCACTTGATCATGATGTATGATCCTTTTAATGTGCTGTTGGATTCTGTTTGCTAGTATTTTGTTGAGGATTTTTGCATCTATGTTCATCAGTGATATTAGCTGGTAATTTTCTTTTTTTCTGGTATCTTTGTCTGCTATGATGGTGGCCTCATAGAATGGGTTTGGGACTGTTCCTTCCTCTTTGACTTTTTTGGAAGAGTTTCAAAATAGGTGTTAATTCTTCTGTAAATGTTTTATAGAATTCGCCTGTGAAGCCTTCTGGCCCTGCACTTTTGTTTGTTGGGCATTTTTAAATCACAGTTGCAATTTCAGTGCTTGTGACTGGTCTGTTCATATTTTCTACTTCTTCCTGATTCAGTCTTGGGAGAATAGTACCTTTCTAAGAATTTGTCCATTTTTTCCAGGTTGTCCAATTTCTTGGCATACAGTTGCTTGTAGTAGTCTCTTATGTTCCTTTGTATTTCTGTGGTGTCAGTTGTGACTTCTTTTTCATTTCTAATTTTATTGATTTGAGTCCTCTCCCTTTTTTTCTTCATGAGTCTGGCTAAAGGCTTATCAATTTTGTTTGTCTTCTCAAAGAACCAGCTTTTAGTTTCATTCATCTTTGCTATTGTTTTCTTCTTTATTTCATTTATTTCTGCACTGATCTTTACGATTTCTTTTCTCCTGCTAACTTTGGGGTTTTTTTGGTTCTTCTTTCTCTAGTTGCTTTAGGTGTAAGGTTAGGTTGTTTGAGACTCTTCTTGTTTCCTGAGGTAAGACTACATTGCTATAAACTTCCCTCTTAGAACTGCTTTTGCTGCATCCCATATGTTTTGATCATTGTGTTTTTGTTTTCATTTGTCACTAGGTTTTTGATTTCCTCTGATTTCTTCAGTCACCCATTGGTCATTTAATAACATATGTTTAGCCTCCACGTATTTGGTTTTTTTTTTTTTTTTTTTTACAGTTTTTTCCTTGCAGTTTATTTCTAATATCATAGCATTGTGGTCAGAGAAGATGCTTGATATGATTTCCGGTCTCTCAAATTTACTGAGGTTTGTTTTGTGGCTCAGCATGTGATCTATCCTGGAGAATGTTCCGTGTGCACATAAGAAGAATGTGTATCCTGCTGCTTTCGGATGGAATATTCTATAAATATCAATTAAGTCCATGTGATCTAATGTGTCATTTAAGGCCTGTGTTTCCTTATTGATTTTCTATCTGGATGATCTGTCCATTGATGTAAGACGGGTGTTAAATTCCCCCATTATTATTATTTTTAACATCTTTATTGGAGTATAATTGCTTTACAATGGTGTGTTAGTTTCTGCTTTATAAAAAAGTGAATCAGCTATACATATATCCCCATATCTCTTCCCTCTTGCGTCTCTCTCCCTCCCACCAAGTCTCCCATTATTATTGTGCTACAGTTGATTTCTCCTTTTAGGAGAAATGGCTGTTAGCATTTGCCTTATATATTGAGGCACTCCTACATTGGATTTGTATATGTATTTACAATTTTTATATCTTCTTTTTGGATTGATTCCCTTGATCATTATGTAGTGTTCTTCTTTCTCTCTTGTAACAGTCTTTATTTTAAAGTCTATTTTGTCTGATATCAGTATTGCTGCTCCAGCTTTCTTTTGATTTCCATTTGCACGGAATACCTTTTTCCATCCCCTCACTTTAAGTCTGTATGTGTCCTTAGATCTGAAGTGGGTCTGTTGTAGACAGAATATATACGGGTCTTGGTTTTGTGTGTGTGTGTGTGTGTGTGTGGTATGCGGGCCTCTCACTGTTGTGGCCTCTCCCATTGCGGAGCATAGGCTCCAGACGCGCAGGCCCAGTGGCCGTGGCTCACGGGCCTAGCCGCTCCGCGGCATGTGGGATCTTCCCAGACCGGGGCACGAACCCGTGTCCCCTGCATCGGCAGGAGGACTCTCAACCACTACGCCACCAGGGAAGCCCCAGTCTATGTCTTTTGGTTGGGACATTTAATCCATTTACATTTGAGGTAATTATTGATATGTGAGTTCTTATTGCCATCTTGTTAAATTGTTTTGGATTTGCTTTTGTAGGTCTTTTTTATTCCCTCCCTCTTTTGTTCTCTCCTATTGTGATTTGATGACTATCTTTAATGTTGTGTTTGGATTGCTTTTTCTTTTTTGTGTGTTAACCTATTGTCGATTTTTGGTTTGCGGTTACCATAAGGTTTCGATATAGCAGTCTATATATATATGATTGTTTAAAGTTGCTAGTCTCTTAATTTCAAATGCATTTCCAATATCCTGCATGTGTACTCTCCTCTTCTCACGATTGCCGGGTTTTCATCGTGTGGATGATTTCCTACCTTTACTGTATGTTTGCTTTTTACTGGTGAGCTTTCCCGTTTGTAATTTTCTTGTTTCTAGTTGTGGCCTTTTCTTTTTTGCTGAGAGAAGTTCCTTTAGCATTTGTTGTAAAGCTGGTTTGGTGGTGCTGAATTCTCTTAGCTTTTGGTTGTCTGTAAAGCTTTTGATTTCTCTGTCAAATCTCAGTGAGAGCCTTGCTGGGCAGAGTATTCTTGGTTGTAGATTTCTCCCTTTCATCACTTTAAGTATATCATGCCACCCCCTTCCAGACTGCAGAGTTTCTGCTGAAAGTTCAGCTGATAACCTTATGGGGATTCCCTTGTATGTTATTTGTTGCTTTTAATATTTTTTCTTTGTCTTTAATTTTTGTCAATTTGATTATTATGTGTCTTGGTGTGTTCCTTCTTAGATTTATCCTGTATGGGGCTCTGCATTTCCTGGACTTGAGTGTTTCCTTTTTCATGTTAGGGAAGTTTTTGGCTATTATCTCTTCAAATATTTTCTCAGGCCCTTTCTCTCGCTATTCTCCTTCTGGGATCCCTATAATTCGAATGTTGGTGCGCTTAACGTTGCCCCAGAGGTCTCTTAGACTGTCCTCATTTCCATGGCAGTGATTTTCCACCATTCTGTCTTCCAGCTCACTTATTTGTTCTTCTGCCTCATTTATTCTGCTACTGATTCCTTCTGGCATATTTTTCACTTCACTTATTGTACTGTCCATCTCTGTTTGTTCTTTAAAGCTTCTAGCTCTTTATTAAATATTTCTTTTATCCTCTCAGTCTGTGTCTCCATTCTTTTTCTGAGATCTTGGATCATCTTTACTATCACTACTCTGAATTCTTTTTTGGGTAGATTGCCTATTTCCACTTCACTTAGTTGTTCTTCTGGGGTTTTATCTTGTTCCTTCATCTGGAACATATTTCTTTGCCATCTCATTTTGTCTAACTTTCTGTGTTTGTGGTCTCCGTTCCCTCAGCTGCAGGACTGTAATTCTTCTTGGTTCTGGTGTCTACTCCCGGTGGGTGAGGTTGGTCCAGGGGCTTGTGCATGCTTTCTGATGGGAGGGACTGGTGCCTGCCCACTGGTGGGTGGAGCTGGGTCTTGTCCCTCTAATGGGCAGGGCCAGGTTAAGTGGTATATATATATATATATAGGCAGCTGTTGGCTCAGGATGACTTTAGGCAGCCTGTCTGCTGATGGGTGGGGCTCTGTTCCCACCCTGTTGGTTGTTTGGCCTGAGGTGTCCCAGCACTGGAGCCTGCAGGTTGTTGGGTGGGGCCAGGTCTCGGTGCCAAACTGGCGACCTCCAGGAGAGTTCACGCCAATGGGTATTCCCTGGGGTGTCCACCACCAGTGTCCTTGCCCCCACAGTGAGCCACAGCCAATCCCCCCTCCCCAGTAGACCCTCCAAGATGCACAGGTAGGTCTAGCCCAGGCTCCTGTGGAGTCACTGCTCTGCCGTGGGCCCCAGTGCACATTAAACCTTGTGTGCGCCCTCCAAGAGTGGAGTCTCTGTTTCCCCCAGTCCTGTGGAGCTGCTGTGCTAAAGCCCCACTGGCCTTCAAAATGCCAAATGCCTGAGGGATCCTCTGCCCAATGCCAGGCCCCCTGGCTGGGGAGCCTGATGTGGGGCTCAGAGGCTCAGAACTCTCACTCCTGTGGGAGAACCTCTGTGATATAATTATTTTCCAGTGAGGGATTTGATTATATCACGAAAGATCCCCTCCTACCATCTCATTGTGGCTTCCTCTTTGTCTTTGGGTATATATCTTTTTTTGTTAGGGTTGAGTCTTTTTTTGTCAATGGTTGTTCAGCAGTTAGTTGTGATTTCGGGGTTTTCGTGTGAGGAGCTGAGCTCAAGTCCTTCTACTCTGCCATCTTGTCTCTGCCTTTCCTGGTCTCTCTCATAAGAATACTTTTGTACTTGTTTTTAAGAGGGATTCATTATGCCTACTTTTTTCTTTTAATGAACTCTGTCTTTTTCATTGTGCTGAGCCTGAACTGCATATTTTTGTGGTGTTAGGGTGGCTTAGTGACACTAATCCTATCCTTTGTGGATTTCTATTCAGTTATGGCTCTTCCTAAATGAAACTGTGGAACAAACACTTCTTATATTAAAATATATCTCCTTCTGCCATTTTCCTTCATACCACATTCTAAAAAAAAAAGTTAGTAAATACCTACATTTCGGAAAAGATGGGACTAACGCAAAAAATCCAGAGGGAAGCTACTGCAATCCTGTTTTGCAAATATGTGTTGCATCAGGTATATACTTTTGTAGGTAGCATCTTCTAAGATATGTAGCATAAACATTGTCTACAGCAACCTCAAATTAGTAATATACGCAAACCCATAATTTGATGTATTTGTAGTTGGTATCACTTTCTTCCCCCACCTCTTTTGTGGTAGAGTCATACTCTCTATCCTTGTATAGAACATCTTATTAAACTGCTTTTCAAGAGTTAAGCCCATCCAAATCTATATCCAGCCAGTATTTTACTGCCTTGTAATCACCAGAGGGGTATTTAGAGTTCTGAAAAAATGAAACACACTGACTTCTGATCAGGCTTGAGGGTGTGTCCTGTCCTCCTACTCAAAGCTTTGAGGAAATCTCTTTAATGTTTCTGAAGTCCAGAACTATGTTATATGACACAAATCACAAATGTTTAAAAAGGGATATTGAAAAATAAAAATACAGTACATTGAGATTCCAGAGACAAACCTGTGGAGACCTGACCAACCCTTGCCATGAATTTCAAAGATGGGCTTTCAAGGAACACAGGCTTGCTACAACTAGGATGAAGTAAAGAGGATCAAAGAGAACCTCTTTCTTAGCCATTAAAAGAAAGAGTGTTATATAAATTACTTTTTATTATATAAATTAGAAGCCCTTAAGTCAAGAAGTGTTGCCCCACCATCTTTTGATAAGTTGAATACTTCTAACACACTTATGACTATGTACAGCACATAAATCATCCATAATACATGGACACCCTATATATGCAAATATATTCACACTATTTAAGAATCTATATAACTTACATCTTAACCACTGAAAGATAATTATATGTGTATATACTTATAGAAGTATAGTCTATATAATACTCATTTAAAGATGTACCTAATACATCCACATACACACTCTTGCCAAGGCTTCCAGATTTATCCTTTAGGTTAAATATTATCTTGTTAAGAGCTTTCAGTTGGTTACAAATGTCTTTTTGTTTGTCCTCTAGGATACTACGGGGATGGCCTAAATGCCATCATTGTGTTTGCTGCCTGTTTTCTGCCAGACAGCAGTCGGGCAGATTACCACTATGTCATGGAAAATCTTTTCCTGTGAGTGATATTTACAACAAAATGTTTTCAGTTAATGTCTGCGGGCATGCGATGGCAGATAGAGCATCTTTAATAAAAGGAAATAGATGATGTAGACTATTCTAAGCCTTTGATTAAAAGTTGATGAAATCTGTGTCAAGGAAAATTGCTCAAAAGACCAAAAGCTTTAGAGGGGCTGTTTTGTCTGCAGAATGAATTGAAAACAAAATGAACACAGTCTGGTCTGCATTTTAAAATTCTGTAACATTTCCTTTGGGTGAAGTATTATTTTTGTTCTCTGATAACATGTTCTTAGCCAACTGATGATAACCTGACTTCATTTATATCTGCCTTTATTTAATCTGACTTGCCCTTAGTATATAATAACATTGCTGACATTTTTGAAAGTCAGGTTTCTAACCTACACATTTTTCAAGTGTACCTGCATTAAAAAAAAAATGAAAAAAAGATAACTGTGCAAATAAATGAGTAATACTCTCAGAGAAGTGATCTTAGGTAACTGCATTCTTCTCAAGCTGAAGAGGGAATATGTGCAACCATTCTTAAATGTCATGCACCCTGTAATTTAAATGTTATATAATTATGGTGAAATAAGATGAACTCTTTCATGTGGGAACTGAAAACACTTATCTTTCTTCCTGTGATCAGATATGTAATAAGTACATTAGAGCTGATGGTAGCTGAAGACTATATGATTGTGTACTTGAATGGTGCAACCCCAAGACGGAAGATGCCAGGGCTAGGCTGGATGAAGAAATGCTACCAGATGATTGACAGACGGTATGTGGGCTCCATTATCTAATCACTATTTTGACTTCATCAGTGACTCCCATCTCCAGTGACCTTTTAATTTACCAAAGATGTAATCACAATTTAGGAACATTGAATTAATGCTGATTTGAGATAATAAATTATAAAAATATTAATAAGTATCACTTGATGCCCCAAATTTGAAATAAAGCAGATCTTCCCCAGATTTTGTTAAATGTTGTAATCTCAAACTTGACAACAAGTATTTTAAATACGCATACGCTGTTGCCATATGGAGGTGCAATTTGAGCTGATAAGCCAAAGTCCATGATTCTTTACTAGTATCATGTAACCTTGTGGCCATTTTTGTGCACTAGGACTGTTGTGACTTAGGCAATCCTAGTGCTCTTATTTCAACATTCACTGTTAATTCTGGCCCATATGGTGCCTTTGTGTGCCCCTTCCTCAAGATACGTCACTTCTATCCATACTGGTTTTATTAGACCCAAACACGTTATTGCCATCTACAGGAAAATTGTCATAATAAGCATACAAATTTATGATGTTTTCCATATGTGTGGCTTCCCCTCAGATGTGGCTCCCTGTAAAGCAACATGTGAGTGTCCTGTTATAGTAACTAAAATCCATTAATCATCTAAACATACATGAAGTAGCATTGCTAATGCTGAAAAATATGCCTGAATGTACAAAACGTTAAAATGATTATCTGAAGGCCAAACAACCACATGATATACTGTTACCATTTTCACTCTACAGAAGAAGAAAGCCAGGCTCAGTAGAACAAATTGGCTAAGTTGCTAGTAAGAGTGTATTCATTTCAAAATAGTAAAAATAATGCTGACAAAAATGAAAAACATCGTTAAACAAAAACATGCCATATGGTTATAGGTTTATGCACTCCAAGAATACAAAAATTCTATTTTACATTTATTCTTATGGGAAAATGAGGTTTGAATTACACATGTTTCAAATTATATCTCAAAAGGCATTCGTTTTATTGATCATGGCATTCTATACCTTCTTCCTGCCAGATAACAGTAACTTACATAGAATTCCCTAATATCACATATATATTCTTATTTGGGGATATACTTTCTGTTTTAACTCCCACTTAAAATAGGTTATGAGTGGGCTTCCCTGGTGGCGCAGTGGTTGAGAGTCCGCCTGCCGATGCAGGGGACACGGGTTCGTGCCCCAGTCCGGGAAGATCCCACATGCCGCGGAGCGGCTGGGTCTGTGAGCCATGGCCACTGAGCCTGCGTGTCCGGAGCCTGTGCTCCACAACGGGAGAGGCCACAACAGTGAGAGGCCTGCGTACCGCAAAAAAAAAACCCACAAAAAAACAAAATAGGTTATGAGTAATTTTTTGTTGTTGTTCACAATAGGTTGCGGAAGAACTTAAAATCATTCATCATTGTTCATCCATCTTGGTTCATCAGAACAATCCTTGCAATTACACGACCTTTTATAAGGTATGGTCATTTTTGTAGTAAAAGTAAACCCTCTAGTTTTTAAAAATATGTATTCATTGTCTTCTAAACAAAAATTCATAAACCAAGAGAGTAGGAAAAAATGTTTGCCTCTGCCTTTCCTGAAAATATACTTTGGACTACCCAGCAAGAGGCTCTAATTAAGAGTGAGCATATTTTCACAGTGAATATTTTTCCCCCATAATTATAAAACATGACTTTTATACTACTTGCTGTAAACACAGAAGATAAAATAGTGAGGTTTCTATGCCATATTACAAAAGGGAACAGATTTTAAAAGTATTACTTTTAAAGTTATATATGGTATATTGTAGAGAATCAAAGAGGTAGAGTAACATAACAATGGAAAATAAAGTCACACCAGGGACAGAAACAGAAGCCAGGTCTTGTCTTAATTGTTCTATTTCTTCTGAACAAATCCCACGTAGTTTACCAAAGGTAGGTAAAGAGTCTGAGCAGCCATTTTGAGAGCTTTGTTTTGATTATCCATAAGGCTTCTTGGTTTAAATTCACTTCAAATCAGTAAATATTTGTTTATCATCTATTCTGTGTTAGATGCTGTATAACCTTACATTTCAGTGATGAAAAGTAAGATATGCCTTTTATATAGTAAGAATGAGACAGTTAAATGAAAGGGACAGTACAGGTTTTCTAGAGAGCTTTAAAAAATATAATAAAATAGAGAAGGGCAAGATTGGGGTATGGAATTAAGAGGTACAAACTACTAGGTATAAAATAAGCTACAAGCATATATTATATAGCACAAGGAATACAGCTGACATTTTATAATAACTTCTGTGGAATACAGTCTATAAAAATATTGAATCACTATACAATATCATGAATCAACTATACTTCAGCTAACTAGAACAATGTCTTCCCTAACATCAGGATACCAATCAGATAAACTGAAATTTTTCCATCTCCAAGTTATTAATGAATCCCTAAGAAAAATTCTGATCACTTCACTTCTGGAGAAAACAATTAAAGGTTAAAATCCTTTATATTTTTTTAATGTAGATTTTACTGTGCCTTCCAGAGTCCACCTTTTTTGTTCCATGTTCACTTATTTATTTAGCATTCCCATCCCCGACTTCCAAAAACTGAGCAGTAGCAGGATTCAACCTAGTTTTCCTCTGGCAAAGATTTCTTTACCATACCATGTTATATTACTTTAAAAAATAATACGAGCTTTTAAGATGTACAAAAAGCCTCTTATTTTAAGATTAGCAGAAAATGCTTTGACAGGGGAGTAGGAAGAGCTTATATAAACTTTAATGGGTAAAAAAGCAAACATTAGAATTGATATTGATTCACTGATGTTTATTTAATAGTTCAGCTCTTATTATAAAACAAATATATTTCTTCCTGACAAATATTTGTTATGATAAGAGTATTGAAAATAGATTGTAAGTCAACATTTATTGAAGGGCGTTTCAAGATAATAATTACAACAAAAATAATAAACTTATAGCAAGTAGTGTTGTGGTAAATCACGTATAATAATGGCCCACATTTACTGAGTGCTTACATGCATTATTTTATTTAACCCTAATGACAGTCCTCTGAAGGAGGTGCTGCTTACTATTTCTGTTATATAGGAAAAAACCCTGAGATTCAGTGAGGTCAAATAAATTGTCTAAAGCAGGAGCCAGAAAAGCCATTCTGTAAAGGATCAGATATTAAATATTTTAAATGTTATGGGCCATACAGTCTCAATCACAAGCACTCAGCTCTTCCATGGTAGGGTAAAAGCAGCCATAGACAATATGTAAATAGATAAGTATGGCTGTGTTCCAATAAAACTTGATTTATAAATACTGAAATTGAATTTTCTGAAATTTTTACATGTCACACAATATTCTTCTTTTGATCATTTTTCAACCATTAAAAAATGTAAAAACCAGTCATAGCTCAAGGATGTAAAAAAAAAATCATAAGCTGGCTTTGGTCCACGGGCCATGGTTTGCCAACCCCAGGTCTAAGGTAACACAGCCAAGAAATGATAGATTCAGGTTTTGAACCCAATGTCTGCGTAATTCTAAAGAACACACGTTTCAAGTACTTAAACACTGTGTTCTACAATTTCATCATGTAAGACCCTCTTTAAATATCCCTCTGAAAATCAGTCTACATCAGTGTCATCAATTTTTTGAACTGAAAAAAAGAGGTCACTAAAACGTATTATAGGTCTTTTCACTGCTAAAGGGTAACACCTATGACAGAGGTATATGGCAAGTTCTTTTTTTTTTTAATTCATGTATTTTTTAAATTGAAGTATAACTGATTTACAATGTTGTGTTAGTTTCTGGTGTACAGTGAAGTGATTCAGTTTTATATATATATATAAAACTGAATATGAAAAAGAATATATATCGTGTTTCCATTATGGTTTATTGCAGGATATTGAATATAGTTCCCTGTGTTACACAGCAGGACCTTGTTGTTTATCTATTTTATATATATAGTAGTTTGTACCTGCTAATCCCATACTCCTAGTTTTTCTCTCTCCCCTCAAATTTCTTTTTTTTAAATGAATTGTTTGTCTGTGTCAAGCACTGGGTTAGATGCTGGAGGCTGAGAAATTAAATAGCTCACTTGCTGTCCTCAGGGAGTTGACAGCCTGGCAGCTGACACAGGCAGACTAGAAAACAGTTATAATACAGGGCACAGAGGAAGCACGATAACTCACGGTGAGTGTGAGTTTTAAGGTAACAGGTGGAGTGTGAAGGCTGAGAGTCTGCATCAAGAGAGGCTTTCCAGAAGAATGTGCCCTCAAGTTGAGTTTTGAAGACTAATAGCATTGGCTAGCTAAAGCCAGGTAGAGGAAACAGCAGGTACCAACACACCAAGAAGGAGGTACCATACACCAGGCATCTTTAGAGAACTGTACATTCCAGTGTGGAGGTGTCCCCCCTTGCATAACTAACTTCTTCTGCCTTTTTATTCCACCCCCTCCATCTTGCATCAAAACCTGAATTTAGCTTGAAAACTCTGGAGGAAGGAAGTGGCCAAAGGTAGCATATTGTTGGTAGTATGTGTTCACCCAAGGCTGATCAGGAGGACTAGAAGTGACTTTTTGGAGATGCAGGTTGTTCACAAGTCACAGCCAGTGGCCCAGGGTCAAAACTGCGAGTAAAATGTGAAAGATAGATGTATGGAGAACTGACCTTGAAAAGACTTCCTATTAGGATACACAGTAGTTGAACAGAAGACAGTACAGTTGGCAGATGGCGCAGCATCCTCTCAGTAGACTGGGGAGGCCCTTTCACTGGAGAACATTCAAGAAAGTTTGATGCTTGATCAAATTCCCTTTCAAGTGGAATGATATATTTTTAGAATTAGCTTGCTATTACACCAACAATACAAAAATGCCTTCTTCTTATAAAACATCCAATCATTATAAAGACCAAGTTCTTCATTCAGCAACTACCGACTCTTGTTCCCAGCCCCCTTCCCCAGAGGCAAATTTAGGGGTCTCCTTGCAAGTTGTTTTCTATGCATTTATACACATCTAAAATGACAACATTGAGATGAAGGCCGTCTGTCATTCAAATCCAATTATTGGAACATTGTGTTTTGAACATTGGTTCATCTGGAATGACCTTTCAAGATTTAAAACTTAAAAAAGTATATACATATATTTAAAATAAAAGTACTAAAAAAATAAGAGGAAAACAAGTTTATATGTATTTTTAAAATATATCAACCGTGGTAGATTCTGAAAGAACCAATGACAAGATTTTTGTTTGCTAAAAACAAACAAGCAAACAAAGGGAAACAAACCATAAACCAGTGACAATTCAGAGTGGCAGGAACCACCGGGAGGCCATGCAATGTGTGGACCCTGCAGTCAGGCTGCCCGGGTTTAAATCTAGGCTTTGCCACTTACTGAAGGTGAAATCTGGGCAAACACTTAACGCCGTATGTTTTAAGTTTCCTTATCTTTAAAAAGAGAACGATAATAGTATCTACCTCATTAGGCTATCAATCATAGAAAATAAAAGAGTTAATATATATAAACCAGTTAAAACAGTGTCTGGCACATAGTAACTACTTAAATACAGCCATTCTTAGTAAGAGTGCTGGGACAAGGCGATAAGAATTTTCAAGAAGAGGCAGCGGCCTGAGAAGGGATGGAGGAGCGACTGATATCTTTTTTCTTTTCTTTTTTCTAGTTCAAAGTTCAGCAGTAAAATTAAATACGTCAGTAGCTTATCAGAGCTCAGTGGGCTGATCCCAATGGACTGCATCCATATTCCAGAGAGCATCATCAAGTAAGTCCTGATGGTTTTGAAGATTTGGGAAGAAATAGTGCATGTCTGGAGAAGGAGATTAGAAAATAACTGATTTATAAAATATGGGGAAATGGCATTACCTTCTATTTAAAATGAATATTAAATATTCTCCAGTAAATATTTTCCTTTCTTATAACCTAGCGATAACTGTTCTGTCCTTTCAGATCTTCTTTCACATAACCTTCTATTGGTGTTACTGAAATTTCCTCATTTTTATCTTGAATTTACTACCATTTTGGAGAAAGCATGAATTTAACATTAATCAGCCTATTTGTTACTTGTGTCTTGCATGCCACACAGACCCAGTATGTTTTGTGCATAGTCTGGATTTCTTCACTGCCTTACATAAAGTAATTTATCTGCTTGACCCTAGGAAAAAGAGAAAAAAATTACCCTTTCTCTGTTTTCTTCTCAGTCCCTTTTCTTCATGGTTCCCTTCAGGTGAAAGATAAAGCAGAGTGGTGGGTGGTGCAGTTAGGAATGACCTCCTTACTCAGGACAGGGTAAAGCCTGTGGGAAGAAAGTATGGATACTGAAGGTTGTAGGATTAGGCTGCAAAAATAATAAAAATGAAAAGTTAACCGAACAACTGCTTGGAGCTGGGACTTAAAAACATGATGCTGGAGAATGAACCCTCCTAACTGGTTCATTGTTGCAAAAGAGCTATTGTTTACTGTCGATCATGTTTTTCTTTCACTATGTCTGATTCACTGGCTTTCTGTGTGATTAAAACTGGGAGGAATCTAACCATCAGCTCAAGAGAAAACAGTCAAGGATACCCCATCTTCCTCCATAAGATGGAGAGCAAAAGTGACCTCCCCCCCAAAAAAAAGTGACCTCCCAATTTGGGCTTCCAAAAAAGAGTCCCTTCACTTAAAAAAAAAAAAAAAAAAAGGAAAAGACTCTAATGTGTCTCTGCTGTGCTAGGCATAGAAGTGCTCTATTTATGTCTTTTATTTAATCCCCACAGTAAACTCCCATTTACAGATAAGGAAGACAACTTAGGAAGGGGACCTTACTTACGCAAAGTATAAGTAGGAACAAGGAAGAGATGGAACTAGAATTCTAATCCAGGTCAGCCTGGCACCACAATGCCCACGCCCTTTTCTAGCAGATTTCTTTACCTCCCTTAAAAAACCATCTAAAGTCAAAGCTCAGAAGCAGCTGCGTTTGGTTTTCCGGCATCCCGATATCAGGTAAGAACAGAGGATACCGACTGGGTGGAGAACTGCCAGTTAGCTCAGCTGAATCAAGCAGAGTGTTCATAAGCTCCTAATGGTGGCTTTAATCCTCACTAGCTTCACAGAGTCCCGAAACCAGCACACCTTCTAGCTCTAGCCCGCTGCCTCAAAAAAGGGACCCCCATCTCCAAAACCCACTCCTAGTCTTTAAATGCAAACGTACTGGAGCACCCACCTCCTATAATGCTGTCTCCCTTTGCAAAAGATGACAAGGACCTTCCCTCGTCAAGTGGAAATGAGCACTGGACATTTTCTAGGTAAATATGGCAGTGCTTCCGTGATGTGGCAAGTGGAAAAAGAGAAGAGAGTGGGCTTTGGAGGCTTAGCATTAGGTTTGAACCTTCCCACCTGCCTCTCTGAGACTTCAAGAAACCTATTTAAAACCCTGAGTCAGGCACAGTGGTTAAGAATCCGCCTGCCAATGCAGGGGACACGGGTTCGAGCCCTGGTCCGGGAAGATCCCACATGCCGTGGAGAAACTGAGCCCGTGCGCCACAACTACGGAGCCTGCACTCTAGAGCCCACGAGACACAACTACTGAAGCCTGTGCACCTAGAGGCCGTGCTCCGCAACAAGAGAAGCCACTGCAATGAGAAGCCCACACACCTCAACGAAGAGTAGCCCCAGCTCACTGCAACTAGAGAGCACCTCTGTGCAGCAACGAAGACCCAACACAGCCAAAAATAAAATAAATAATTTAAAAAAAAAAACCACCTCTGAGTCTCAGCTTCAGCATCTTTAAAATGAGAAAGTAAGGAGCAATGGAAAGGTCCTGAGGACTGAATGAGAACAATGTACATAAAGCACTGAGGAAGCCTGGCACAAAGTTGGCAATCCAGAATGTTATTTACTGTAATTGCGTTGCTTTTAGAGACTTGCTAGTTATACGGGGAAGTTTCGTTTTTGAGAAGTTAAACATGCCAGAGGAGCTTTTTTCATTCATCTACACATGTCAGCTTTCAAGGGCTCCATTTGGGAAAAGTTTCTTTGGGAGGAAGGGCTTCATTTGGAAAAGAGTTTCTTCTGGAGGAAGAAATGTACAACCATGCACGCCCTCCCCATGTGTCCATGATTGATCTCTCCTGTCTTTTGTAATCCATCTCCTCTGGATGTCCTTTCTCTCATTTCTGTGACTGACCCTCATTGCCTCATTTTCATATTATGCCATTTTCAAATTGATAACAAGCCATGGCTCCTTCCCATTACACAATAGCATTCAGAGGGTCTGATCTCATCCAATCCCAAGACCAATATTCAGCTGGGATGGAGCCTGTCATCAAAGGGCTTAAATGAAAGAAAAACGAGCCCAATCTGGAATCAGATTTATAATCACTGATTACAGGCGATTCTTATTATTTGTGGCAGTGATGTTCTTACAAGATTTGAATAAAGTACTGAACCGTTGTTTCTAGGGGGAATACAGGGCTGAGTTTCTGTGAGTACTCAGTCACAGCATTTTCATTTACCGATTAATATATAACCTTGTTTTATTGCGTTTCTGTTTAAAGATACTTTATTTGACCTGTACTGTTGATTCACTAACATTGAACTCAGGGCCAACAGCACTGGAACTTGTGCCTGAGTAAAGCTTATCTAACACACATATATCCTTCTCTAAGGCACATCATAGCCCCCTGTGCTTAGGAATACTAGATGGTATTTAAGCACAATGTTTGGGGAAAATTTTTAATAAAGAAAGAGATCGCCAGCAAAAAGCACAAAAATGAGAAAAACATGACACTTCAGAGACTGTCAAAAGCCTACTTGTTTGCAGCAAAAGAGCTGAGACGAGAAGGCAGAGCCTCGCCTAGTTCCACATCAGCTGGGAACCCACAGGTCAGGTGACTCAAATTTCTGGTCACTCTGTGAACATCCACAAGTGACCATGAGAGTGCCGTAAGTACTGCCTTAGAGGTTGCAACTATGGTTTAGCAAGTAGGCGAATTTGCAAACACGGAATCTGCAAGTCATGAGGATTGGCTGTATATAATCATAAATTCGAAATCATTGACTATATCTAATAAAAATAAGATTTCTCCCCAAAGGCAATTTGATTACTCTTTGGGTAGGCTTTTCCTCTCATGTTTTGACTGTTGTGTAAAACACTGACCTGTCATTTTTTTCCATCTGTCTGCTCGTTTTCCTCACTGCATTCATTTTTTATCCTGTAAGGTACGATGAAGAGAGATCTTATAAGAGAAGTGTGAGGTAAAACTCTCCTGATCTACAGTTCACGCTGGGTCCTCTGTGTGTGTACACCAGTGTCTTACTTGTGGGTGACCTCAACACGCTATCAGAGCAAGAGGTCCTCGTATCAGTCCCTTGTAGTATATCATTTCCGGTCTTTGTCTTGTGTGTAAAGAAAGCTGTTGAGGTCAACCTAATTTGCAACTGAAACCTACTAAACCAGATACGTCCCTGACTTGGCCCAGGCTGCAAGCTAACTTTAACTGTCCCCAACAACTGCTATGGCTGTTTCCAGCTTTATTCAGCCAGCATGTTGCCAATTTTCTTGCAACGTTTATACCTATCATCTTTATGAAGGACTTTGCAAAAGAAACGTACATAAACGTTGAATTGGAGTTCTTAAAACATCATATTTAACTGAAGGAATGTGTCTCAGTGCTCCAAAGGTTGGTTTTTAAAAGCACATACGCTCCACTTATGTCTGGCTCTGCTTTGCTGGGTGACTCTTCTCACGCTCTGCTTGCTTCTTTTCTGTTTCTTTTCTACACTGCTAATTTTTGCTCATGCAGACTGGATGAAGAACTGAGGGAAGCATCAGAAGCAGCTAAGTAAGACTTGGTTTCCATTCAGCAGCTGGCAGTGATGTTGGCTTGCATTTCAGGAATGAATTGGGAGAACCTGCATGCCTGGTGTTTTATTCTTGCATCCTGACAATAATGCTGCCCTTTAAAAGTTTCCTTTGTTCCATGATAGATGTAATTTCTGTTATTTGTACTACAATCTATTTGCCCCCCCCCATGATCTTGGTTATCTTGGTCATCTTGTTACTGTTGTTCAATTTCTTTTAAAAATATACATGCAATTTTAGGCACGACAGCAAAAGAAACACATCACAGGTACTGCCACATATAGTATAACATCCAGATGATCGCTTGGCTATATTGAGGCAATAAACCTCACCAATTCATACTAATGCAGAAAAATGATGGCAAGTTGAATTTTGCAATAGTTTTTTAGAACCAAATTCATGAATTCCCAAGATTTTTTAAAAACACCTTATTTAGTGACTGGCAAATACAGTTTAACTAACAGCTTCTGAGCTATTTGGATGAATAAAAAAATTATTGCTCACTATTATTATAGTTTTCAAAACAGCAAAATCATAACTTTAATGCAAATATAAAATGAATACATGCCAATGATTTTATTCAACTAATTATTTAATGAAGGAACCAGTAAGCTGTTAAAACCAGTTCAAAGAGCATTTGGAAAGCTAGATATCTATAGGCAGTTTATAAAGGAACATTAGGATAAAAATATTGTTTTAGATATAAAACTGATTAATGTTCAACAGGGCAATAAACTGTAACCTTAGGGTTATCTTTTCCACTGGACAGAAATTATTTGCATCTCTGCTCAATAAAAATCTACAAGTTAACATCTGCCTCTAGTTGTAAGATCAATAGAAAGTCAACTCAGCACTGCTTTTAAAGAACACCCAGTAATTTCCTTTTCTTATTTCCCGGTCACAGATAATTTTTCTGACACTTTATGTGAAATCCAGACAAGAATATTTGCTGTATTAAGCTTCTCCATTTCAAATGTTGCTTACACTGTTAATTTTTATAACCCGTTCCTGTTTTAATATATTGCAAAAGCAGAAAGCCTGGACAATGTCCAAACAGCTACAAATTCTAAGTAAGATCTAAATTAGTGAAGCTTTACCTGCGTAGGTGTAAATGCCAATTCCTCATGAAAACAATCCATTTAGATATTTTTTCCTACAGCACATTTTTATAGCAGGTAATCTGTAGAATTATTTGCCTATAGTGTGGATCTTTTGGGTTTAAAAACTCAAGGAAGTTTTTTTGCTTTAGAAAGTTTAGCATTAGAGTAGTTTACTGTTAAACATTCCTATCTAGTTTTCTTTCAAGGTAACTGACACCCATTTAGACTAACAATACTCAAAATTACACAAATATTTACTCTAACAGAGTCTTCTTAGTCTCTAACTCAACTGTTGAAAACAAGAAGTTGTGGAAAGAAGGAAGATATTAGGAATCAAGGAACCGAAAGCTGGTGTAATGGACCCCTTCAGCAGTTATCTTTGCTCAAATTGCACTGTGTCATGAGCTTTCCCTACAAAGAGAGCTAGCAATTAGTTTCCCTTTCGTATTCATTTTTTTAGGATAACGTATTTATGAAACTGAACTGTTTTCAAGACAAAAGATGAGGAAAGAGCATCAATAATTTTCCAGCCAAACCCACTACAGAGTCCTAGTCATGTGCTATCATTACCATAAAATCTTGCCTCCTTCAATAGATATCTTCCCTCCATATTTCTACTCTTCCTGCTTAGCTACCATAGGAAAACATTTATCATTTTGGGTTTAGTTGTGTAGCTTTCTCTTTTTTTCTCTCAAATTCTTCATTTTGTTGACTAATCTACTGCCACAGACCCTCTCCCCCGATATCTAAATGGTCTTGGGTGGCCCTGAGATGTCTTGATCTCCTTCCTAAAGGAAGCACCAAGCTCATGCCTAGTACATACTAGATGCTCAGTAAATTTCTGCTGCATGAGTTGGTGAATGTGTGTAAGACTAAGATCATTGCTGTGGGGCAGGGGTTCTCAATCTTAACTGTGCGCCAGAATCACCTAGAGCACTTGTTAAAACACAAGTGTCCTGGGCCTCGCCCTCAAAAGTTGCTGAGTCGGCAGGCCTGAGAATCTGTATTTCCAACAAGTCCCCAGTAATGTTAATGCTGCCAGTACCTTGCTTTGAGAATCACTGTCTTAAAGTAAATGGCTGAATAAAAATAATGAGATTTGTCCCAGGAGATCTATGCCCTTGCTTTGGATTCAGTGAGTAAGCCGCCTGTCTAAATTCTCCTCCAATTGATCCTACTTCTTCTGATGGTGACACTACAGAGAGGAGGCAATGAGATATATCTGCACATCTGAAAACGTGGAAGGAGAAAGAATTTTACTCTGTTGACCCCACCGATGATTGAATTCCCTCAGAATCCTTCCGTTCTGGCATGCTAAGCTACCTCTTCTTGACTACCTTTCAGCCTCTGAAGTGGTCCCCCAACCCTTGGACAGACTGTAGAGGATGATTTGAGGTTCAGAAAACATAAATCACTGCAGATCTATGGTTAGCTTCTAGAAGCCAGAAAAACCGGGTTCCTTTCACGAACAGATGCCCCCTGACTTTCCACACGACCTTAACTAGAATTCTTCAGGCTGGTTCTAACAAAAGCAAACACATACCCTGTCAGGGAACAAAGCCTATCTGTCTTTAGTCCCACTAGTGTTTTTAAACACTCACCCTCTCCCCACATAGACATACACACACATACCACCTCCACCTCTAATTGACTTTCAGAAGGCAATTTCCTCAGCCTGCCTTATTTTTTCCTTAAACCTTTAGTTTTATATAGGAAAGAAAATACTTTCAAAGGATAAGTTGTATCTATAGAGCCGTTCTTATTTTGAAAACGGTGAAGAATCCGTCTGTCGCCTCTGGAGTGACAGTAATACGTGAACTGCAAATTGCTGTTTGCTTTGGAAGGATTACGCAAAGTTAAAAAGCAGAAAAGCTAGGTTTGGAAGACTGCCCTGCCTTGATTCCACTGCAGCTTTACTAGGTTTTTCTAGAACAGTCAACACTTGCCTGACTGTCCTTGTTCACTAGAGTTGCCAGGTATCCGCCGTAAAAATACCACCACCAGCGAGAAGGTAGCTGGAGAGGGGCAAAAAGCCCTCTGCCCTTCTCAGGGAGCCAGCCTTCTGCCATTTTCAACAAAATACCTAACATTAATAACCGAACCTCTGATGTGCAGACAGATACCCTGGCTTGTGAAATTATTCACATTACAGAAGGAACTCTCGCATGTAAAAAGGATCACAGCATCTCTTTAAATAGCGTTTGTTTGCCAACAATAAAATATTTACCAGGGGGAACAGGTAACAGTTGAGGTGTTAAGTATTAATAGGAAATTAAAGCAAATTTGAAATTGGCTAACAGAGGAATCACATGGAATATCAAAAGCAGCTAATATTACACAAGACAGCATAAACACATTCATACACCATAATAAAAGTTTCCTTATTTTATATGGTTACATTTTTCTTTCTGGACACAATCAGTTTAGGTTAATGTTAGGACTCACTTGTTTGACCTGAATACAGATCAGCTGTAAGGTATTTTTCTGTAACAACACCAAAGAAAGCTGAAACTGGCATTCTTTTAGTGTCTTGGAAAATCTTCGTTGTTGTGAAAACTGAAAGTTAACTGTGTTCCTATGTAAATAATATCAGGCTGCTTGAGAGGGATTGCCCTTTGTGTCTAAAATATTACATTATTTGGCTTACAAATAAAAATTTGCAATATAATGTTCCCTGAATAAAATAGACTGAAAAGTCAGGAAGAAAAAACAAACAAACACACACACACACACAAACCAAGGACAGAAGAGACTGCTGGAGGTGTTTGGAGTTCTCAATCTTCCTTTTATGTTTCTGTATCAGGAGCAATTACTATATTTCAAAACTGATGGTAAAAGAATCAGAGCTTAATCTCATCATCTGTTCAGGTGTAGATGTGTTCAGTAGTAGCAATGGGACCACACTAAACAGTTTAAAAAGGCCAAATCTGTCATGTTTACAAAGTGGTAACAGTGGAGAAAATGTTTACTGCTTCCTTTTTTTCCCCTCTCCTTGCACTCAGAACTAGCTGCCTTTACAATGATGACCCAGAAATGTCTTCTATGGAGAAGGAGTAAGAATTCACCATCAATAACAACTGTGTGGTTACTTATTATGTTGTATGGCTGGGCTCTGAAAGACAAAATACATTGAGGATTGGGTAAACGCCGTTTAGATGTTCAGCTTTCATGTTCTCTATTCCTGAATTTAGAAACTTAAAGAGAAATGTGCCAGCTTAACACCATCTCATTCATGATCACCATTAGATGACTTAAGGACAACCTAAGCCTTCATCTGGCATTCTATTTTTCCAGTCCAAAAGTGAGGAGAAAATGAGTATTTGAGCCAGATGTAAAAGCATCTGGGCAAGAGGAATGCAACTCTGCTTTCTGAATTACATCATTCATATTTTAATTAGTGAAAGTAGGGACTTCCATTTGAACTTATTTTGGTGGATGGGAGAGAAAACGTCCTTGTTTCGAAAATTCAAGAGGCAGTTGAGTCCGGATGGAACTTTAGAAATGATCTAGTCCATCTAGTCTCATCCTGTGAGAAATAAAAATTGAGCATGTACTGGGTTCTTACCACGTGCCAGGTTCTATGTAAAAACCTGCATGCACACTATCTGATTTTTATCCTCAGAATAAGCCAATGAGGTGCGTTTTGTAGATAAGGAAAGAGCAGCATAGAGAGATTAGCTGGCCAGTCCAATTTGTACAGCTGTAAGAATGGCCCAGAGCTGGGACTGGAGCCGTTGCAGGGCAGTTTCAGAGCCAGTGGTTCTGAAGTCAGAGAGAGGTGGTCTTAATGCTGGAATGGGTATTCAACCTCTGATCTAACAGAACACCGGGGAGCACAAAATTTGTCGCCTAAGACAAACAGATTTTGCTATTGTCCTGGTCAGTTTCAGGGAATAAACTGTGGTCACCATCATGCTCTCAGGGAAACTGGCCATCCAATCGGGGGCTCCTAATTGGGTTTGAGTTGTGGAGAATTTAACCTTGTCCTTCTTCACAGGAATCCAGAAGGAGGAGCAAAGATCATATTTAAATATATCTGCTATTGTCACATTTTGTTCTCTTGTGACCTCCTTTCCCTGGAGGAGGTCTGAAGGGAAACTGGAAAATCCCAGTGCACTTATTACACTGCAGTTGCCATGGTGACCTTACAGTTTAAGGAAGTTTATACACAAAAACTTGAAAGAGAAGGTCTTTACTGAAAAGTACACAAAGAACAAACGCTGTAAAAGAGACCTTTGAAATCGAGCAGCTACTTTTCTGAAGGCTACACTGGTCCCACCTTTTTTGAGATGAAGACAGCAACTGCTTTAAGCAAACTGCCACGCGAAAATTCGTCAAAATAAACAAAACCATAGGCCCTTATAGTCCATCTAATCCTTTGTGCAAATCATCCCTCCCTCAACAAAACAGCGCCCCCTAGAGCAGAGTCCTGTGCCCACAGTTAACGAGCTGCGCGGACGGATGTCCCTCACTAGCCTACAGCTGCTGCATCTGCGGGCTTACCCACTCCTTTGCCTGCCTTGTGTGTTTTGCTCCTCATCTGTATAAAGGGCTGTCTGGGCTGGGGAGAGGGCAAGACACTGCTTCTGTTGGGGTTCATCCCAGGGCTGGGCATGGGGGCGGGGGGATGCTGCAAATTGTTAATGTTACTTCCCACTTCTTAGAAAATACTCCTCTCCGGGCTTCCGCTTTCTTCAGCCCTCTCTTTCCTAAGCTCTTCTTTACCAGGCAGTGTGGAGGATGTGAAACGGGATGAGGGCCAGAGTGGCCGCGAGTTTTTTCTGCTGACTTCCAGCCCTGGGTTTCTGGCTTTCTTTAGTATCAGAATACCAGGCTTCGTTTACCTTCTGGTTCCTGAGTGGAAGCATTTTACACCTTCTCTAGCTAGTATTAAATGGATAAACTGCAAAATAGGCAAAGGCTCTTCCAAGGAGCTCAGTTAAGGCCAAGAATAAAACGTGATGTGTGCTGATACTGTAATGGCCTCTCATTTTCCTCAGAGAGAGAAGGGAAGGTTAAGCCCAAATCCCTGCTCTTCCTACAGCAAACATGAGAGTCTCCTTTTATCATTAAACAATATTGTCAGATGCTTTGTAAGAAACTTCGTTTAACACACCTTAGAAGCCAAACTAGCCTACAGGAAATTAGCAGAAAGCTACTGTGTCTCACTGGAAAATTAGTTCTAGAAAGTGAAGCCCATCTGCTCAATGAGGAATACTCCTTTCATATTTCAAGTTTGATTAAAAGTAAGTTTTTTCCGAAAAGCATACTATTTTTAAAAGTAGCCCCAGGTGCTTGTCTCCCTCACTCTCAGGTTTGGATTTTATTTATTCATTCATCCCCTAAAACCTGCAACATGACTTTTTATATTCTTACACACATAAAAAGTGTACATGATCCAGGAGAATCATGTGGGGAGACTTAAATTAGTAGCATCATCCATAGCTTCATTAGCTTCACAACACAACTGTTATCTCGGAAATTAATCTTCAGTGTGGTTTCCTGTATTAACTTAAAAATCATCCACTTTTGACTACCTCTTGCTCCTTCCATAAACTGGGTTATTAAATTTCAACTTTTCAGCTTCTTGTTTACCAAAAACTGAAGGGTTAAATTAAACCCTAAAAGGTTTACAAAGAAGTCAGTATGAAAAATGAGGTGTTTCAAAATGGTGTGGTGTTTTCAGATTTTTATCAGGTCCCTAGGTGATGAAACAAAGTGGCCGTGCCCTTTAAACTTTTCAAGATGATTTCCAGTGCTCTGACCCACATTCACACTTTTCAGATGTTGTTCCCCAAATGTAATAAATATTTTCTTGGTCTGCGAAAGAAACTGAGCTACCACCATATGAATAAGAATAAAAATCCAATCATCAATCAAACTTAATACATTCTTTTGGGAATAACTGCAGCTGGAAGTCCATTTTTGAAGCAAAAACAAGTCAAGGAGCATCTGTCTTTTTGAAAGTGCATATTAGAAAAAGATCTAATCTAAAAGATCGAAGGGGTCAGAGTGGATAAAAAGAAGACACCTCCATGGTAAAACTCTGCTGGTAAGAAGACAAGTCAGATACTTGAGGGCATAAAATAGAGATTAATATCCATGACAACCTGGCCTCTCCTGACAGCATGGCTGGGTTTGAAAACTCCCAAAGGAGACAAGGTTATTGTAAGCAGAGAGATGATTTTCCCATTTCAGCAAGACACAGAGCTACTACTGCTACTCTACTACTAGTACGAATATTACTGCTACTAATAGTAGACATTTACTGTGTGCTCATTATGTGCAATTGAAAACACTTTAGACTTAATCCTTAGCAAGCCGTGAGAGAGGTACGATTGTTCTGCTTTACAGATACAGAAATGGAGACTTAGAGAAGATAGGTAACTAGGCCAAGGCCCCAGAGCTAAGAAGTGGTAGAATTGCTGAGGGTATTTCAAAGGAAGGATACCTTAACTACTGTAAACTGGGTGGGTTGGCTTTATTTGCAGAGCTGCGAGAATAAACAGGGCTCAGCTGCTGCAGATTCCACCAGCAAAGCACAGTAACCTTTGCAAGATACAGAGTTAAGGCTCGGGAGGGAGGGCAGACCTAAGCAAAATCCGCACATACTTCCCAAACTGCCTGTTTCAAACAAAGCGTTTTTCTTTTCTCATGGTGGAAGTTCTTCCTCTGAGTGTTCACTGGCTGTAGCCCTCTTCTTTGGTAGGTGCCAGGAAGTTGTGATATGTTCACATGAGGTGGAAGAGAGGCACAAGTGGCCTGAAGCCATTTTAGGCTTATTCCCTAGATATTTGGGAACTCAGTGGACATTCTTTTTTTTTTTTTCCATCTTTTTAAAAAATTGAAGTGTAGTTGATTTACAATGTTGTGTCACTTTCAGGTGTACAGCAGTGATTCAGTATACATATATATGTCTGGTATATATATATTCTTTTTCAGATTCTTTTCCCCTGACCTGGAGATGATCATACTAAGTGAAGTAAGCCAGACAGAGGACAAATGTCATGTGATATCACTTATATGTGGAATCAAAAAAAAAAAAAAACCCAATACAAATGAACTTATATACAAAACAGAAATAGACCCACAGACAGAAAACAAACTTATGGTTACCAGACTCAACAGACATTCTTTACAACAAGCTTTTCTTAGGATATAAGAATCCATCTCATTAAAGTCGTTGGCGCCCTTTTCAGGCAAATCCTTTGACTTTAGAAAATTTTGGAGGGTCAGAGTGAAAGCAGTGGAGTCACAGCCGGCAAGTCCCTCACGTGTCACCTGGAGGGGAAAGAGAGTGCCTCACACCCATGGACACCTCACACACACGGTTCAGAAGCACACAGAACCAAGCACGTGCCGTCACGGAAATGACAGACGATTCAGGAGCGAGGTGGCCTCTACCTGCGGGGAGGGACGTGTGGGCCACAGTAATGCTAGCCCCCCTCGGTTTATCAGTTTTTTCTAAATTATGGTAAGATAGACCTAACACAAAATATACTGAATAGTGTCTTAACCATTTTTAAGTGTACAGTTCAGTAATGTTAAGTACATTCACGTTGTCAGGCAACCGATCTCCAGAACTTTTTCGTCTTGCAAAACTAAAAATCCATCCCCATTAAACCACAGCTCCCAACCCCCCACCCCCCTTCTACTTTCTGTCTGAATTTGACTGCTCTAAGGCCCTCATATAAGTGGAATCACAGGATATTTATCTTTCTGTGACTGGTTTATTTCATTTGGCTTAATGTCCTCAAGGTTCATCCATGTTGTAGCAACTGTCAGTTTCCTTCCTTCTTACTATTCATTGTATGTATAGACCACATTTTGTTATCCATTCATCCATCGATGGACACTTGGGTGGCTTCCACCTTCTAGCTATTGTGAGCGATGCTGCTGTGAACATGGGTGTAAAGATATGTTTGAGTCCCTGTTTTTAATTATTTTGGATATATACCTAGAAGTGGGATTGTTGAGTCATATGATAGTCCTATTTTTAATTTTTTGAGGAACCTCCATACTGTCTCCCATAATGGCTGCAGTAATTTACATTCCCACCAGCAGTGCACAAGGGTTCCCTTTCCTCCAACACTGTTGTTTTGTGTTTTTTCGATAATAGCCATCCCGGTGGGTGTGAGGTGGCATCTCATTGTGGTTTTGACTTGTGCTTTTTAAATAACAGCTTTACTGAGATAGAATTCACCCATTTAAACTGCACAGTTCAGCGGCTCAGCATTGTCACTGAGTTGTACAACCAACGCCACGATCAATTTTAGAACATTTTCCTCACCTCAGAAAGTAACCCCATCACTCTCCATTTCCCCTGACCCCAAGTCCCTGACAATCACCAACCGACTTCCTGACTACATCTGCCTCTTGGTGCTTCCTGTCAATGCAGTCACATGGCACATGGGCTTTGGGTCTGGCTTCTTTCATTTAGCCTCACGTTTCCAAGGTCATACATACGGTAGCAAGTTTATAACTTTTCACATGTTAGAAACATACTCTTGATGAATTTAACAAAATTTTTAAAACTCCAAGACAAAACATCTGGGGGGAGGAATCAAAGGTGCTATGCATGAAAAAAGGTCAACAGTGGTTTTCTTTGGATGGTGGCCCAAGAGGTGACTTTTAAATTTTATTTTTCTTCATAGTTTTCTGTATTTTTCAAAAAAAACAAACAAACAAACATGTGTTTCTTTTATAATGCAAATTTTTTTAAAAAAAATATTGGAGGGGTTCTGCCATTGTTGTTTTACTGTTTACCTCTTGGTATTTAGCGCTTGTCAGATGTTCCTTATTTCAAGCAGACCATTTTTTTTGCCCCACAAGGAAAGGCCATTTACTAAAAAATAGGTGGATTTCCAAAATGCAATAATATTCCTTATCGTAATCCACTTAAAAGGGAGCCTGCACACAAGCCTTTTGCCCCCTAGGTCGTTTGGAAGGCGTAAAATGCTTCCAGAAAGTTTGGTAAAAGTGAACAGATTCCATATGTTAAAGAGAGCCTTGGCAACTAGGGAAGATTGTGTTTTACCAGATTTGTCTAGTATAAGAAGCATGCATGATTTCTTTTCAGTAAGTCCTTTGAGGAAAAAAAGCAAGCACAGCCCTCCTCAAATCATTACTGTTTCTATTCAGTTTCTCATGTTTCTCATTTCTTTTCTTTTTTTCTTTTTTTCCAAAGTATTAATCTGAAGCTAAAAGAAAAGCCCTAGTTGGCCATGGCTGGAAGAAGAGGATGCTTTTCTGCTTCGTGGTTCTGTTGAAACATATCTACCTGGAAGAGACAGGGCTGATGGTACTTTTTTCCCACTTTGCACTACCTGGTGCCATTCTAAATTTCTAAGGGGAAAAACAGTAAGGGAACTTGTTTGCTCTTAACATGTTTTATGAAATTGTGTGTATTTTCCTATTTTGCCAGTTATGTGCCTCCAAGATTTTAGTTGAACCTCAGCAAGAAAGTAGGACCTTCCATTTCAATATTTCATTAACCCTTGGTGCAGTGGTATTTCGTCTCTTAGACTGGTGTTGACCACTAAGATAACATCAGTCCACTATTCATTGTGAGTGGATTTGTTTCCATAGATTAGCTGGATTTCTCCTTGGTGATCATTTCAGGTTTAAAATACACAGGGCTCAACAGTCCCTAGGAAAGTGGTCCCCACATAACTCTACCTTTAAAATCCTAAGCTTGCTTAAGACAGCCATAAAGTAGACACAGGTGTGACACCACATCAGCTAAGTGCCCACTTGGTTCTTGTCCACGTGAATCGTCTCTTCTAACGTCTCTAAAGGAAGCCAGGCTTTCTAATTCACATCAATTTTATTTTAGTTATCAAATTGGGCATCATGTTTTTTGTGAATTGGTCTTTTTACAAAATCATTTCTCCAGCCTCCACGTTGAGAAACTTAAGGATCAGTGTCCCCATTTCTGATAGCTGTCTGTGCTTCAAGCCATAAACTTAGGTCTTAGCTTAACTTAAACTTAGTTACACTTTAAGTGCCAAGGGTTCTATGTAAGGTGGCCCACTCAGAAATTTATTTGGTAACATTCAGTTATCTGAATTTCTCTCTCACATGCATTATAAAAAGTAATCTGCTTTAACACACTCTAATCACAGGTTTCAAATTAAACATGAGTCTGTACTATCATTTGCAAAATAGTCCTTTATAAGTCTTCATATGCCCTTTAAAACACCAATGTGGTTTAGAACCCGTGGGTGGGCCTCTAGCAGAGCGAGGGGTTTGTAAACCCAGCGCCCCTACCTGTTGCCCTATGGCCTTCGAGTCAAGAATGGTTTTCACACTTTGGGCTGAGAAAAAAAATGTTTTTAATATTTCATGACACATGAAAACTATTCAAATTTCAGTCCCCATAAATAAAGTTTTACTGAAACACGGCCACACAAATTTGTTTACAGACTCTGCAGCTACTTTCGTACTACAGCAGCAGAGTGGCGTAATCGCCATAGACCACGGGCCCACCGAGCCTGAAACACTGACTCTCTTTATAGAAAGCGTTTGCTGAGCACTGTGTCAGCATATCCATCCTTCCCCCTCCCCATTTGTATTCAGATATTGGCTTCTCTAACAGCATGCACAAACGCACAAACTAATTTACTCTTAAGAAAGAGAATTTTGGCATCCACAAGTCAGTGAAACGCATGGCCTGCTGAAAAAGGCAAGGAGTCCTAGCCACGAACCCATGGCTCGGGTTGTGTTTACACGACCCAAAGTGAAGCCTGCTTAGAAGGCCTTTGGCTGTACAGAGAGGCATTGCTGAGTCCTGCCCTTACCCTGGAGACGATTCTCAGTCTTATTACTAATAAGCTATCAAAAATTAAAATGTAGTGGAGAACGGGGTTCCACTGTGGTCTGAGGATGGTAACTGCATCCGGGAGAGCTGTCGGGGACACTTCGAGCCCTGCGTGTCATGAGCTTTGAAATGCTTTGAAGTAGATGTCTTTGCACAGGTGACTGAACTGCCCCGCCCTCATCTGCTTCCCGTGTGCCTCCACCCCCCTTCCAGACGTGCTCTCTTACACACAGGTCAGCTCTCTTTCCTCCATAAGCCCCAGCTATCTATGTCCTCCCCTCGGTCCCTTTCCGCTTGGTATCCCGTTAAACCATTCTTTGGGGTCCTCCTGCCTCACAACACCTGGCGTGTCTGAGAGGAAAACCCCCGGGGTGCAGCCCCTCCCACAGCTCACCTCTCCCTTTGGCAGCCCAAGTTAGGCCTCTCCCAGAACAGAGCAATGACCCGATTTTCCGGTTTGCTCACTGCTGCCCTGGCATAATTAGTCACAATGCTCCCTTTCGCTCAGCCATATTCCATTTTGGAAGAGAAATTACACGGTCCCCCTAGCCACCGGAAGTAATGAAGAATCCGCTGTTCAGCTTAGCGGTGTGAACCCCAGGACACAGAGCTGTCCATAAAGGGCTCTTGTGATAGAGTCAACCAGACAGGAAACAATCTCACCATTCACATTTTCTCTGAACTTGGCCAGCCTGTTCATGGAAGGCTACTCAGGTGGTGTTCTGTTTGGAGCTTCATCTTCCTGTGTGGAAATTATGAGCCATCTTGCTCAATCAGTGATTTTGTTTGGGCTGTTCTACGGGCTGCGTAACCATTCTGATAGGCATCTGCTATTTTATTATCTTAAAAAGACAAATTAATTGCATGTGCTAGAGAAGGGCCACCAAGTAAATTCAAACCAAGTACATAGACGCCTAGAAGAATCCTGAAAAAAAATAATCCCTCAGCAGATATGTAGACAGATGTAAAACATTCACATCATTAACTATCTAGCTCTTGCATTCTGAGCATTCTTGCTTTGGTTCTGACTTCTGGGAACTGTTTGCACTTTTCCTGTAGATTTGTAGTTAAGGGAACCCAGGGGTCATTGGGGCAAAAGCATTGTTTTCCTAAAGTGGCAACTGCTATTCACTTAGCTCCTTGATTAAGAGAAAGAACAAAAACCTGCATAGAAGATATCATCAGGGAGTAAGAAAGTTTGTCTGAGGGCAATAGCTGGGGGCGGAAGAAAACCCGAAGTTCCTGTTGAAGCCATACAGTGTTTTAAGGGATTATCTTCTAAGACAGTGGTCCCCAACCGTTTTGGTACCAGGGTCCGGTTTCATGGAAGACGATTTTTCCAGGGACAGGGTTGGGGGTGGGGTGGGGTGGGGTGGTTTCGGAGGTAATGTGAGCGACAGGGAGGGAGCAATGGGGAGCGGCAGATGAAGCTGCGCTGGCTCGCCCGCCCCTCACCTCCTGCTGTGCGGCCCGGTTCCTACCAGGCCATGGCTGGGGGGCAGGGTTGGGGACCCCTGTTCTAAGACATAACTCCGACATGTATGAGGAAGTCACTACTCCAAGCCTTTGTGTTCTTAAGGCCTTGTTTTAAGTATTCAGTTATGGTACTAAGTTTGCAACCCTCATCTAATTAATCACAATGCCTCTGTAAGTTTGTTCCCTTAGAAACATTTAGATGTGCACAAACTAATCTTTTATATATTTAAAGGTTTTTTTCTACCACATATTGGATTGCTCAGAATAAAGTATCTACTAGACCTTTGTTTTGGTAAATAAATAAATTCTACCTAAATAGTGCAAATTAATAACATAAAGATATGTAACAACACCATATATATACATATATATATATATATATATATATATATATATATATGTATATCCTCTCTGTATAATTCAGAAATAAACATTGATTCCACACACAAGTGATGGCTTTCTTTTTCTGAGTCAGCAAGAATCTATTTCTAGCTTCACTTTGCAGGAGTCTTATCTGGATATCAGTCTGGCTGGGCACTTGGTCCCTGAGGACAGTATAAATTCTGGCTTCCTTGTTACCCAAACATTATTTCCCTTTTCATTTTTGCTTTCCATGCCTCAATGAGCTAAGCTTTCAAAATGTGTGGTTTACCCTCTGGGTAAGCGATTTCTCACTTTGGAAGCATCTCCATGTTTCATGGTTACTTGACTTTGTCCACTTCTCCTTTCTCTGTCTCTTGCCTTTTCATAGCATATGTTTATTTTTTATTTAAAATTCATTAAATGCCATTTTATTTTTAGTTGGTTTTTTTTTTTTTTTTTTTTTTTTACTTTTACAGCCATCAAGTGGTGTTGGGAATTACCACTAAGCTTTTTTTTTTTTTTTTTTAAACCTAATAAACAAATGTGTACCTCTGCTTCTCAGAAAGTTGCTGGAGGAACCAAATGGGAAGTTGCTCTGCAAAAAGTTAGACATGGCACATCCTTATGATCTAGGAATGAGTCCTGGTGAATACTGCCCTCTCTCCAATGAAGAGAAGACTGAGAAGCAATTACAGGCAAATGAAGGGCATGAAACTACAACGTGTGCTGTTAACCTTCACTCTGCTCCCTTCACCTAACTGGTCGTGGGAAGGGAAGGCAGGCTAGGGGAAAGGATGGGTAAAATGGGGGGGGGGGTACACACTATGGTGTATTACACAGCTATTAGAAGCAACAAATTACACATTGATGGAGCAACACAAATCAGGGTAGAGTGGAAGAAGGAAGAACTCAGTATTTACAGCATAGTGCCATTTATGTAAATTCTAAGCCTACACACACACACAATGCTACATATTATACAAAGTCCATGCATATTGAATGACTTAGCACACTCATTAGAGGGAATACAGGGGTAGGGTGAGGACTGGGGACGCAGAATGAAGCTGGGAGTCTAATTAAAAATCAAAATAAACAATAAACCTTTCATAGGCTGAAGTTAAATAAAATGAAAATACCTTAAACTTTCAGCCACATTTCATGGAAAAGCCGTGTTAAGGTGCTTTGGGTCGTCAGGGGTTATTCCCTTCTACAGCTTCTCCTGTCATTGTACCCTTTCCCTGCATTGGCAGCATCAGTGCCGCGGCAGCTGCCAGAAGCCTGCCCTGGGCTACATCACCCTGAACAGTCATGGAGCTTTTAATGAAACTGGTGCCTTCTCACACATCAATCCTCACACAGCGGTAACCTTTATAGAGCAAGGAGGTTGCCCCGTGAAGCTCATTTTCCTAGATTTTCACTTACATCCATTCAAAACAATTCTCTTTAGCCAAACAAAATTATTTCTTTTTGATATGCAACCATTTTAGTGATACTCAGATGACAGACACTACTAATTGTCATCCACTACCTCTCTTGCCTTACTCCCAGTGAGAGACCTGCACCCTTGACACTTAGTCATGCCCTCCTTGTGAAACTCTTCTCCCATAGGCTGGTGAAGTGAATTGTCCTTTTACCCACCCACCCCCATTTTTGTTATCTATTGCTACATAACAAATTACAGTGAATTCTCATTATTTGAGGCAGTTACATCCTATAAAGGCAATGAGAACACTGAATTAGCATGTACTGAACCATTGCTCCTAGAGGAAATACAGGGTTTTAGGTTCCTGTGAGCCTCTGGTCATGTTTCCATCAACTGATCAATACCTAATATTGTTTTACATGTGTTTCTGTTTAAATACACTTTCTTTAATATATACTGTTGACCCATTAACACTGAACTCACAGCCAAATCCTGAATATAACTCATGCCTGAACAAAGCTTATCTAATACAGGAATTTTCTCCATAAGGCACATCACAACACTTAGGAACATTAGACAGCACTTCAACTCTATCCTTGGGGACCATTTTAAAGAGTAAAATTACAGACAAAAATACCAAAAACATGGCACTAAATAGACCATGAAAAGGACGGTTGTTTACGGTATGAGGACTGAGACCAGAAAGCTGAGCCTTGTCTTGTTCAACCTCATCTGGGAGCATGCGCATCAGACAGCTCAGACTTTCACCACTCTGTACGTGTCCATAAATGACCATGAAAACAAGATGAGTATGGATTTGGGGTTACAAATAAGTTTTAGTGAGTAGGTGAATTTGCAATTATGGAATCTTTGAATAATGAAGATCAACTGTAACCCAAGAGTTAGCAGCCTAAAACAACACACATTTATGATCTCAGTTTCTGTGGATTGGAAATCCAGATACATCTCAGCTGGATCCTCCACTTCAAGGTCTCTCACAGGCTACAATCACAGTGTTGGCTCAGAGTCCCTCACAAGACTCCATCAAGAGGGGTGACATCACCAAGATAGTGTCATAACTCATTCCTGACTTTGTTCCCTCTCGCAAGAGGTTCAACTGGGATTGAATCTGCCTCCAAGTTCATTCACATGGTTGTTGGCAGAATTCAGTTTCTCGAAGGTTGTTGATGAACTGAGGGCCTCATTCCTTGCTGGTCATTAGCTGGAGGCTATCCTCAGTTCTCTGCCTCATGGTCCTCTCCAACCTGGCAGCTTGTTTCATTGACATCAACAACAAAGAATTTACTAGCAAGATGGAGGTTACCATTTTTGTAACCATATCACAGAAGCAAAATCCTGCCAATTTTGCTGCATTCTGCCTCCTCACCCCTAGATGTTTAGTATACTTCCGACAAACAAGGACATTCTCCTCATAACCTAATACAATTATCAAAACCAGAAAATTAACATTGAAACATTACTACCATCTAATCCACAGATGCCTTTCAAGTTTCACCTGTTGAAATATATCCTTTAAAGCAAAAGGATCCAGTTCAGAACCACAGGTGGCATTTAGTTGTCACATCTCTTCAGTTTCCTTCAATCTAGAACAATTCCTCAATCTTTCCTTGACTTTCATAACCCAGACACTTAGGAAGATCTCTCACAGTATTCAGTAGAATGTCCCTTGATTTGGGTTTCGGGTTATTCATCTTTGGCATCTATAACTCAGAACTGATTTGTGCTTTTCTCATTGCACCTTTGTGATATTCATTTGAACACCTGAAGATGCTGTCTATAGGGCTCTTGACGGGGACATGTCAAAGAACACAGAGACAGATTGAAGGGGCTCCAACTGGCTAGATTTGGGACAATGTGAGGACCAAAATAAATAATCATGCTAACAGATTATACCCTATTGAATAAAGTAAGATTCCATGAGTTCATATCATTCTGATAGTAATTAGTTAATTAAAATTTTGATGAACAACAGGATAGTTACATACACTCAAAGCACCCACCCCCAAATACCTATTAATTGCAAAAGGAAGAAAGAGTACTTTTATGGGCAAAGAGACTCATAAAAAGCTTTCCTATTTGAAAACTCAATAGAGAAGGAATTTCCAATGATTTCCAACATAAAAGGCATTTGCACATTTTATGTTTAAAATTATTTCCTCACTAGAAAGACAATTTCCAAAAGTTCATACTAGCTATGCATCATTTTCTTATGAACAGAATGAATAAGTTTTATATAGGTTATATGCCATCACTAGAAGTAATTCGTGATCATTTTGTAAAAATTGGAAAATACAGGAGAATAGGAAGACTAGGAAAGGAAAATAGTCTCTCCCTGCTATCACCACCTGAACACAAGCACAAGTAACATTTTGGTAGGAACTTGATGCTTATGTGACATACTCAAGATCAAACAGCTGGTGAATCACAGCACTGGTACGAAAAAGCAGACCAATGGTCCTTGCACATCTGAATTTTTCTGATGGTGGTCACTGATATCTCTCGTTCTAATTGATTTTCTCAACATATAAAATAAAATGGCTTCATTTTCTTTTCTTCTTACAGGAAGGATATGTGCTTATTGAAAAATAAACAAAATAGAAAGTATAAAAAAGTGGGTAAAATCACCCAGTCTTACCACTTAATCACACCACTATTTATTAACACATTATAATACATTTATCTGGAAGATCTTTCCAGATGTATCTTTATAAATTTTATATACATGTAGAGATAGAGAAAGAGGCAGAGTTTGTGTTCTGATCATCTTTCCATGTCCAAAAATCTTTCTGATGATTTCCTAGAAGTAGTATACTTCAGTTGAAAAAAAATTTTAATTGTTGACAAATATTGCTAAACCACCTAAGGAATGAGTATACTCATTTAGACTATCACAGCATGAGACTGCATTTCTCCACATGCTGTCAAAGATAAATAGAGTCAGATATTAGTGAAAATGGTTAAGGACAGATTTTAACAAGTAATATGCTATTGCAGTAGAGAAGGAGGTTCAGGGTAAACTGAAGTCAACGTTGATTTATACAGAGGTGACTGGGTGTTTTAAAGGGAAAATGAAAGAGGAGAGGGGAGGCGGAGCTGGGGGCTCAGTAGAGTCAGGAAAGTGAAAAATCATGATTAGCACAGCTGTGTCTGCTAGCTGGCAATTACTGAAGCTACAGTTCTATCCTCCCACAGAGACTGGGGAACAGGCCCTACCCTTCCTGATGATTACATTTTAATGGAATGGCTATCAGGTCCTTTAGAAAGACACTCCTGAGCTGTAGGGGACAGTATATACCTCAAAGGGACAGAGGAAGGATTCACAATTGTAAGCCCTTTTTATTAAATGCTCCAAGAAAGGGTGTGCAGGGGCCAATAGTCAGTCTGACTAACCTGGATGGCAAGTTGTTTAAAATGTTAAACAAATTTAAAGCTACCACTCTCCTGAGGATATATATTATCCAGGTGGTTTTTAAAGGAAAATGAGAACCATATATAAAAGGAAAAGAGTACTCTCTTCTCACTTGCTAAAATACAATATTTTAAAAGTTAAAAACATGACTTTCATAAAAATATGAAGTGAACGTGTGTCAAAGATTTATTCAACTCACTAATTAATTATGTTAATTAAGATGTTAAGACCAGTTAAATGGATAAAAACCAGTGCTATATATAGTGTATCAGGAATGATCAAATGAATTTGCTGATAGATGCATAATCAGTTACTATCCGACGAGGCAATAACATGCAATGTTTGCAGTTATCATTTCTATCAGTGGGGATCAATTGTTATCTCTATGGAATGATATTCATTTCTGGGGAAATGACCTCCATTCTTCAGTCTCAGGTGGCGTATGCAACTGCCCCTCCACAAACCCACTGTCCAAGATGGGCATGTGCCCCAGGCCTAGTCAAAAAGGAGCACTGCGTTCCCTCAGTGAGAGATTCAGACACAGATGCGTGACCCAACGGGAGGCCGAAAGACACAGTAGGACTTTACTGGGACTTTTGTGAGAGCCTCTGCATTTTCAGAGGCACTTGAACCTGGAGCGTTTCGGTCTGAACTCGCTGCCAGGTGTCCTGGTATTACATAAAGCCTGAAAAGGCAGAAGTGTAGAAGGATGGCAACAAACAAGAGAGGACAACGGCATCCTGATGACTTGAATTGCGCCCCTGCGTCTACCCTGCTTCCCAGGCTTCTCAGTTATCGTCAGTGTATTTCCTTCTTTTTTGTTGTTATATTAAGCCAAGTAAATTCATCCCTCACAATATAATAGGGTTCTCCAGCCCTGGCTTCTTCTGTGCTAGCCCGCTAAACATATATTCACTTTTCTGTGCTCCAATTTCCCTTCTATCAAAGGAACAAACAATACCTATAAAGAGTTGTAAAGATGAAATATATAATAAATCTAAACATAACATAATATACTTTTACAATGCTGAGGCAAAAGAAATATCACATAACTTAATTTTCCTAAATTAAATTCTATCTAATCGTTACCTCCCATTACTAGGATGAGAACCCTCCCCATATCAGTCATCACTGGGTGTTCTTTAACTCTTTAGTGCTACAAATCTGTCAACAAAAATTTACCAAGGAAAGACTGTTTGGTCTTTGGTACATCATGGTTGCCACTGGGATGTTTATTGTACAAGACCACATATTCTATCCAAAGGCAGGTGACTCCACAACCTCTTTACCACTGGGGGATCTGGCGACTTCCATGCAGCTCCTGAGACTAAGCTGTAGATCACAGAGCCCCAGCAAATACATCAGTTCACCCATCAGAAGTCCTACTGCCTGCTAGGACACCTGCATACAAGACATTGATGCTTGTAGATTCCTCTGCCGACTTTCTCTCAAGCCCCTGGAGCTAATCTTTCAACCCAGTGACTCCATCTCCCTCCAGATTATCTCCACCCCCTGAGGAACACCCAGCTAAATTCACTTCCCACACAAGAGCCTGGATAGCGTTCTATAACAGATGCCCTGTGACTTCTGATCTGGGCTGGGAAACACACAGAGCAATTAACAGCCTGTAGTAGGCAGCCTCCAAGAGGACTCTTCCGTGGTCCCCACCTCCTGGTATTCAAGCCCTTGTGCAATCCTCTCCCCTTGAGTGTGGGCTGGACCTAGTGACTCATTCCTGACAAACCGAATACAGCGAAAGTGATAGAATGACACTTCCAAAATTAGCTTATAAAACCACAGTAACGTCTATCTTGTTTGCTCTCTCTCTCTTTCTCCCTCACCGCTCTGAGGGAAGCCAGAGGCCAAACTGTGAGCTGCCCCACAGAGAATCCCACGTGGCGAGGAACTAATATCTAGGACCACAGCCAGAAAGGACCCAAGGCTTGCCAAAAGCCACGTGAATGAGTGTGGAAGCAGATGGATCCTCCCCAAGATACGCCTTGAGATGACTATAACCGAGGCCAAAAGCTGGAGCTCGGCCTTGTGAGGGACCCTGAGCCAGCTACGCAGCTGACGCCTGACTGACCAAAACTGTGAGATCATAAACGTCGCTGGCTTTAAGACACTAAGATTTGGAATCATTTGTTACTCAGCATCAAATAATTAATATGCCACCATTAAGACCAGTAGCCCAGAATTTCCTGGAAAAGAAAGTAAAGTTACCTTTTCCTCCTTTTCAAAGTCTATCCTGGCAGGGACTAGGGAACAGCAATAAATAGCCTGGTAACTGACCCCATGACAACCATTACCTGAAGCAATATGATAGGTCTAACGAGAATCTCCATAGAGGAAAATTACCACCTTAGGGCACTGACAGTCCCTCCAATGGAAAGAAGGAAGAGAGCCTGAGGTTCAGGGTAGGGGCGGGGAGGCAGTGGCTATGTCCCCCGACTGCCCACTGGGGTCCCTAAAGAAACCCAGATCTGTTCCTGTGGCTGTGAGCAAGTAACAAGTTTCAACTTGGGTGCTCGGGGTTAATGGCATTTCTAGATGACAGTCTTCAAGGGATGGAACTCCCTTCCCTGTCCTGGAATCCTGCCCTAAACAGGGAGATTCTGGTGCAGTTCCAAAAATTAAAGCCTGCCATGAAGACTGCCTCTGGGAACAGGAGGCCCTTGCACAGCTCCGGACACAGAGAGAGTAGCTTGTGGTCCAAGAGGCGGGCTTCTGGGGACTCAGTGACCGTCTCTACCATCACGGTATCAGAATATTCGTGCACAGGGTGCCCCTGACCCTAGGTGTGGGCAAGGCCTGGTGTGTAGAATCCCGGGGAGCCCCACTGCCTTTGTGCTCAATGTCAGTGACACCTGCAGAAACCCAAGCCTATACAAGATGAATCACGGAGCCTAGATTAGCACCACACCGTGAGCCGCGGATGTGGACAAAACGCGTTTGAAAGTGTTTTCTGGTCAAGTATGTTCTTATCGTTCCACCGTTATTGAGCAAACAGCTTTCCATGTGGGCAAGAGTCGGGAAAGGGGAGGGAAACCCAGTGCTGGAAGCAGAGCGAGACTGAGGCATCTCTCCTGGATGCTTCTCCCTTGCCACCTGCGACGGGTCTTGTACTATCCCCCTGAGTACGGAAATCCTGTCTGACTGCGGAGAGAAGCAAAGATTGGGATCTGGTAATGACTTCCTAGGGGACCCAGGGCCAGCGTCTGAGGTGTGTTAAGCCACCAGCTCACCTTTGGTGAGCGTGTGGTACATGAGAAAGATCACTGACATGAGAGTCACATCCCCTTTCTCTAGTCCTGGCTTTTCGACCTAATGGGTGGGTGACTAAACATCTCTGAACTTCAGTTTGGAAAAATCGAATTAAATGAGGAGATTTCCAGTTTCTGGTCCAGTAGGTAAGGAGCTTGGAAGTTGTGTCTCCTGTCCACACAAGAAAAAAGATGAACAAACTGCAAACTAATAACTCCTCTTATCTCCCCCAGAGAACTGAGGTCGTAGGCCAAACACCTGCCTCCAAAATTAAAGGGACCAACAGGTGTACACAGAGAGTCATAACGTACCAGAGCAGAAGCCCCGGGGCAGAAACCTCCAAGGGAACCAGCACCAGGGTAGGGAAATCGAAACTATAACCGACAAACTGCTGGAGACTGAGTGTGGACAAGTCTGAGAGTTAGAAGTTCTGAGGAGGGAGCAGTCCTAGGGGGACCCTCCCCTTTTTTGAGTTTTACCTCTAGGAGCATCATTAAATTTTCACAGTGAAGACAGGAGAAAAATTCCCTAGTGCTTCCAGCAGGAGGAAGGGGAAAGGAGCTGTTTTTACTTCTGCCCGGAACATTTCATTTTACAAAGGACTGCCTCCAAGGGTTTTACCAGAGCTGGGAGATGGAAAATATTAATATCCAGTCCCCTCTAAGCCTTCCTGTTTCACCTAAGAGGGGGAAAACAATGAAACTGAGAAGCACTGGTGAAGGTCAGCCAGGAGCACAGGCTCACTGAAGACTGAGACCTAATCATAGGACCACAGAGCACTTCCTTCCTCCCAGCGCCCCCTGCCTCCCCACCGCATCACAGGGCTCCTGGATAACGGGGGGATGTGATGGAAAGAAATGAGCGTCTCAGGAAAGAGTTAAGAAGTCTCTAGGGAAACCCAGAGACAGTAAGGGAGACAAAAACAAGGACGCCAGAGGACAGGGAGCCTCTCACACCTACAGCCACAGCAAACAGTAAACACAGCCTAACCCCTGGCCAGACCAACATAAACCCTCACTCAGCTCCTTTTACCCAGTACATCATGCCCAGTTTTCAACCCCAAACCGCAAGGCATCCTCAAAGACAAATGAAACAAGGGGTGTGCAATATTATAGACTAGATGAATAAAGGCAGAAATGAATCTTTCTATACTTTAAGGTGGTTTGCTCTCTAAGCCTGCCCCACCTGATAGGAGCTAAAGGTTGCTTTTCTAGGGCCATTATCCAGAAGCCAGAGCAGGTGAACAGCCTGTGGACGGCAGGATGAGCTGCGCTACCCTAACCTCTCCAGCCCTCTGAGCATGAAGGACCGTGCTGGCAGATGGCCCCAGCGGTTTGTTCATGGTACTTTCAGGCTGTGGACCTGAAGGTTGGCCTTTGGCTTAGCCTGGAGCTTGAGACCTGAGCCCACCTGCCCATGGCCTGGAATCAGGATCCCAGAGTCTAGCCAGCCTGGCTCCAAGAGGGCCTCCGTGGCCCTAGAGAGATGGGCCTGGGGTGGGGGTTCATGAGTTGGTACCTAGGCCAGGGTCACCTGCTTCCCCCCCAGGGTCAACAGCTGGACCCTGTTCTTCCTGTGCCAAGAGCCCCTAGGTTTGGGGGACACAAGGCAGTAGTGGAGGCTGCCCGGGCTGGGCCCTTCCCCTCGCCCCCCTGCTGTTCACTGACTAATAAATAGAACTACGGCTCTTTAAACAAAAACGCTGGGTGGGAGATCCACAACCTGATATGGTGAAGGAAGATGAGGAGGTTAGGTCGGGCACCAAGTTTGGCTGGGTAACAGGATGGAGTGTGTGAGCGTCTGCTCTGCGGCTAGAAAGGAAAGGTCATGTCATCGGAGTACGCAACAGACCATTAAGAAATCGAGCCCCAGTGGCAGAGAGACCCCCTGCAGTGAGGGAGAGGAAAAGGACACTGACGCAGCATATGAGAGGGTGGAGGCCAGAGATGAGAAGGTCAAAGTTAGAGAGGACTCTGGCAGGGGAGCTGGGGTGTCCCAGAAGGACCCATCAGGAGTGGCATCTTCCACCAGCTCCCATGACACAGGAAGTTCAGCTCCCCGGGTTGTTCTGCGGCACCTCTGCCTGCAGCGAGCTTGCTGGAACGTCTGCACAAAGCTGCCTTCAACAGGGAATCCCCCAGGTGGCCGCTGGAGACAGGAGGTACCACCTGTAGCCAGGCGCACTGCAGGGGACAGGACGGCAGCCGAGTTCATATGCTCCCATGTCCCCAGGTCACTGTAGCCCTTCACACGCACCCCAAGGCCTTCTTTCACCCTCTCCTCCCTGGAGGTCTCCCTCCTCTGTCCATCCAGGTGGTACTGGATTGTACAGGGGCCCTGGGTGGCACAATCCGTGCTGGGAAGAAGGATACAGGAAAGGAGGGAAAAGATTAACCACCATTTCCACAGAGACAGTGAGTCCTGGTTCAGGTCAGCCCCTTTCAGGCATCTTTCCAAGCCGGGAAATAGGAGCCCAGGTGACATGGGGTGAAGGCAGAAGCAAAGGGATCCTACAGGAGGCTAAAGAGCCCTTTAGGAAAAGGTTCTCCAACCAACCCCATGGAGCACTGACTCAGCCGACTGTCATCTAACCCACCCCCGCCAACCTCGCTGTCTCGGCTCCAGCTCCAACAGCCTCCACTTTAACTCAGACTCAATGGGACTTGATTCCAATCCTCCCCAGACAGCCCCGGGTGGCCTCTCCTGTCCCGACAGTCTCAGGCACGATGCTCAGCCTTCCCTGGAGGCGGCGTCTCCTGTGGACGTGGTCCACCCCCTTCTCCCACCGCCTCTTCCTCTAATAGGAGCTTGTCTCTCTCCACTCACCAGAGGCCTCTCTCGGAGGGGCCCTGCAAGCAGCATGTGGAAGCTGCTAGATTCTTTCCTCCTCCTTGATGTCTAGGAGCACCTGGAGAGAAGTCATCAAGGGAGAGAATTTCTGAATTTGGGAGAATGAGACGAGGTCAGGCTAAGGTCAGGCCACCAGGTGAGGTCTGGAAACACCTCAGAGACACTTGTTGACAAGCAGGACACCAGAGTCGTCCAGCAATGAAGGTAAATGAGCATCCCACCATTGGGCTCCAGGTGCGTCAGGCAAGGAGCCAGCTCTTCCAGGGTGCCCTCGTCTGCACGGTGAGTCTGGGTGACAACTGTCCTTGTCTTTGGTGGCTCTTTCCCACTGGGGTCCCCTCTGTCTTACTCAGGGGGACATCTCATGGCCCTTCAGTCCTAACACAAGCGAAGGGATTTCCACTCCTTCCCTGCCCAGAGCCTGTCCAACCCCAAGGTCCCAGAAGTCACTGAAGGCAGAGTTGGGAAGAGATGGAAGAGATACACAAGAGCGGTTCTCCTGAGCCAGGCCATACATGGGTGACAGCTCTGTTATAGACACAGCGAACAGGGAGGGAGAAAACTAGAAGTGGGGAGAGAGAGAGAGAAAGTATGTACCATCAAATACGTGACTTCATTAGTTACATGTTAGAAGCATTGAGAGGTTAATACAAGCAGTATAAACAATAGGAATTTGTTGAGAAGCTGAAAAGTAGGAGGGAAGATTTAGGAAACCCTTTACGGAGGAAGTAACCACAGTGTAAATAAAAACAAACAAAAGATATTTCTATATACAAAACTGTAATTACTCCCTTAAGAGGACTGATTATGATAAAAGGAGGTCTCACCCACGTGCCATGTTAGGATAGCATAGGTGTGCAGGTTGACAGGGATCTGAGAGAACTGAATTGTTCTGTATAAAAATGAGAGGAATGGGGCGGGGGGAGGTAAAGAGTTCACAGCACTTAGCCCAAGAGAGAATTTGTAATGAAACAATCACTGAGAGAGGGTTTTAAATTTTGGCTGTAGGGAGGGCTCACACCTCACTCTGTCTTTGTTACCCTGACAGTTTCTTTAATAAACAGCACTTTGCTCTTAGTAGAAGTGGATTCTTTGGGGCAAATTTGAAAAGGGCTCTGTGTCTAGCTTGATGTAAGGCCAAAAATGATTACGTGGGGAAGTTGCCCTTGAGCACACGGAGGATATAAATGTAATTTCCTGGGAATTCGCAAAAATTCCTGAGTAAACTTCAAACTTGAAGGTTGTGGGATTAGTGGAGATCACCAATGGGTAAAGCTGGACCCTGATATAATCTGGGTTATGTGTGGAATAAATAGAACATTGCACCAAAATAAAATGGATATAACAGTGAAAAGCTGAAAGCCTACCCACTAAAATCTGGAACAAGACAAGGATGCCCACTCTCACCTCTTCTATTCAATGCAGTATTGGAAGTCCTAGCCACAGCAGTCAGACAAAAAAAAAAAAAAAAGAAGAAGAAATAAAAGGAATCCAAATTAGAAGGGAAGAGGTAAAACTGTCATTATATGCAGATGACATGATACTATATATAGAAAACCCTAAAGACTACACATAAAAGCTTATAGAACTGATAAACGAATTCAGCAAGGTAGCAGGATACAAGATTAACATACAGAAATCGGTTGCATTTCTTTACACTAACAATGAAATATCAGAAAGGGAATGTGAAAAAACAATATCTTTTACAATTGTACCCCCCAAAATAAAATACCTAGGAATAAACCTAACCAAGGAGGTGAAATAGGTATACTCTGAGAACTATAAAACATTAATAAAGGAAACTGAAGATGATTCAAAGAAATGGAAAGATACCCCATGCTCTTGGACTGAAAGAGTTAATATTGTTAAAATGGCCATACTACCCAAAGCAATCTACAGATGTAATGTGATCCCTACCAAATTACCCATGACATTTTTCACAGAACTAGAACAAATAATCCTAAAATTCATATGGAACCATAAAAGACCCAGAATTGCCAAAGCAATCCTGAAGAAAAAGAACAAAGCAGGAGGCATAACCTCCCAGACTTCAGACAATACTACAAAGGGACAGTAATCAAAATGACGTGGTACTGGCACAAAAACAGACATACGAATCAATGGAACAGAACAGAGAGCCCAGAAATAAACCCACATACCTATGGTCAATTAATCTTTGACAAAAGAGGCAAGAATATACAATGGAAAAAAGTCTCTTTAGCAACAAGCAGTGTTGGGAAATGTGGACAGCCACATGTAAATAAATCAATGAAGTTAGAACATACCCTCACACCAAATACAAAAACAAACTTAAAATGGCTTAAAGACTTAAATATAAAACATGACACCATAAACTCCTAGATGAGATCATAGGCAAAACATTCTCTGACAAATTATACCAATGTTTTCTTAAGTCAGTCTCCCAAGGCAATAGAAATAAAAACAAAAATAAACAAATGGGACCTAATCAAACTTACAAGCTTTTGCACAGCAAAGGAAACCATAAACAAAATTAAAAGACAACCTACAGAATGGGAGAAAATATTTGCAAATGATGTGACTGACAAAGGCTTAATTTCCAAAATATACAAATAGGTCATACAACTCAACAGCAAAAAAACAACCCAATTGAAAAATGGGCAGAAGATCTAAGTAAACACTTCTCCAAAGAAGACATACAGATGGCCAACAGGCATATGAAAAGATGCTCAACACTGCTAATTATTAGAGAAATGCAAATCAAAACTACAATGAGGTGCACATCATACCAGTCAGAATGGCCAGCATTTAAAACTCTACAAGTAACAACAATAAAAGAAAGTGATGAGAGGGTGTGGAGAAAAGGGAACTCTCCTACACTGCTGGTGGGAATGTAAGGTGGTGCAGCCACTGTGGAAAACGGTATGGAGGTTCCTCAGAAAACTAAAAATAAAATTACCATATGATCCAGCAATCCCACTCCTGGGCATATATCTGTACAAAACTATAATTCAAAAAGATCGTTCAAAAAAATAGTTCAGATGCTTTTGCAAAAATGTTCCTATAAAAGGGTTTCATCTTCAAGGAATTCATGGGAAAGACTCTGACAAGTACAGGTTTCTGGTAACTGACTATACTGCTGAACTGAATCAATAAGCATTTTCAGAACTCTAATGGAAAACTGATGAATTCATAAAAGTGCTAACAAAAGATCAAGATGAAAAAAAAATTAATTACATGGGACTGAGTGAACTGATGAGGATGATTATAATTTTTGTGACTTTCCGTCTGAATTAAAAAAAAAAAAAGTTCATAGCAGCACTATCCACAATAGCCAAGACATGGAAACAACCTAAATGTCCATCAACAGATGAATGGATAAAGAAGATATGGCACAGGGCTTCCCTGGTGGCGCAGTGGTTGAGAGTCTGCCTGCTGATGCAGGGGACACGGGTTCGTGTCCCGGTCCGGGAAGATCCCACGTGCCACAGAGCGGCTGGGCCCATGAGCCATGGCCTCTGAGCCTGCGCGTCCGGAGCCCGTGCTCTGCAACGGGAGAGGCCACAACAGTGAGAGGCCCGTGTACCGCAAAAAAAAAAAAAAAGAGAAAATAAGGCACATATATACAATGGAATACTACTCAGCCATAAAAAAGAATGAAATAATGCCATTTGCAGCAACATGGATACAACTAGAGATTCTCATACTAAGTGACATAAGTCAGAAAGAGAAAGATAAATACTATATGATATCACTTATATGTGGAATCTAAAGTATGACACAAATGAACCTATCTTTAAAACAGAAACAGACTCACGAACATAGAGAACAGATTTGTGGTTGCCGGGGGGGCGGGGGAGGGATGGAGTGGGAGTTTGGGGTTAGCAGATGTAAGTTATTATAATATAGAATGGATAAACAAGGTCCTACTGTATAGCACAGGGAACTATATTCAATATCCTATGATAAACCATAATGGAAAAGAATATATAAAAAAGAATGTGTGTACATATGTATATATATATGTATATATATATATGTATATATATGTATAACTGAATCACTCTGCTGTATAGCAGAAATCAACACAACATTGTAAATCAGCTATACTTCAATTAAAAAAATAAAATGGATATAATGAAACGATGGAGTTGCTTAACAGAGGGGTAAAAAGAAGTGTGGAGGGATCTCTGAGACGCAGGTTGGGTACAGGTATCTGCTAGGGTTGAGGGGCGGGGGTGGCGACAGAGTGTCCACCTTCCCCTTTTGCCCTCCTCCCACCCACAGGAATTCTGGTCTCGACTTTGCATTTTCAGTGCGAAGCAGCAGGCACCTCAGATGGTGGAAAAGACTTTCTTCTTAAGGAACACTTTCTCAATTAAATTTCATTGTGGTATGGGGTTCCTTCTGTTTCTCCACTTGCTGAAGAAGAATCTAACTTCACTAATACTTTGCAAACACGGAGACAACAATTTGGAGCCAGTTCAACCAAATTTCTCAGTTCACAGATAAAACAACTAGATAATATTTAAAAGTTCTATACATTTTGAAGATTACAAGTCCTTTTCTCTTTTAAATACAGGTGATTTCTGAAAGCAGAAACAAAGATGGATGTAGATAGATAGATAGATAGATATAGGTATACATATAATAAGGGTTAGAGTTGATATAAAGAGCTTCTGGGGGCTTCCCTGGTGGCGCAGTGGTTGAGAATCTGCCTGCTAATGCAGGGAACACGGGTTCGAGCCCTGGTCTGGGAGGATCCCACATGCCCCGGAGCGACTAGGCCCGTGAGCCACAACTACTGAGCCTGCGCGTCTGGAGCCTGTGCTGCGCAACAAGAGAGGCCGCGATAGTGAGAGGCCGGCGCACCGCGATGAAGAGTGGCCCCTGCTTGCCACGGCTAGAGAAAGCCCTCGCACAGAAACGGAGACCCAACACAGCAAAAATAAATTAATTAATTAATAAACTCCTACCCCCAACATCTTAAAAAAAAAAAAAAAAAAAGAGCTTCTGATATATAGAAATTATTCATAAGTCTGAGAGTTTTAGGTTAAATTCCTATATCATTCTTACTTAAAGGAAAGGCAAAATATCTCTCTGGTCACATCACAGTAAATAACTTATCGATAATAATTGTTTAATTTGTTATTTGACTTTTGCTTGGCACTTTGGTGATAAACATAGTTTTCATTTATTCTGCTAATACTATTGAGTCAACTTAATATGTTTATAGCCCTTATAATCCTAAACTAAGTGCTGCAGTGCAGACAGAATACATGCTCTTTAGTCCCTGGAAACTCGGTGTCTAGAAGGAAAGAAAATATCTAGACACAACATCTTTAAATGGCACCACAAGGCAATAGAGCATATAATTAAGGGCTAAATGAGGTGGGAGCAGTGTGTTCCAGTCTCAGCTTTGCCACTAACTAGATATGAATCTTGAGCAAGCCCCTCCCTTATTCTCTGTGGGGCCTCATTTCCTTACATTTAAAACAAGAGAGGTGAACTATTATCTCAAAGGGCTATGGAGTCCTAGAAGAGGCAATGTTTATTAACAGAGACCATGGATCTGCCAGAGCTGTGATAGGGAGTATGAAGAATATCCGGGTTGTCCTCCAATAGCTAATCTACCACCACCTGCTCCATGGTGTTTTGGTTGGTTGGGATTAACCCCACTACCAACAAGGAGGCATACTAAGGAAGATAAGTAGGACTTCCCTGGTCGCCCAGTGGTTAAGACTCTGAGCTCCCAATACAGGGGGCCCGGTTTCGATCCCTGGTCAGGGAACTAGATCCCACATGCATGCTGAAACTAAGGAGACCGTGAGCCATAACTAAGGAGCCTGCCTGCCACGACTAAGAGTTTACATGCTGCAACTGAGGAGCCTGTGAGCCATAACTAAGGAGCCCGCCTGCTGCAACTAAAGAGCCAGTGAGCCGCAACTAAGGAGCCCAAGAGCCGCGACTAAGACCCGGCTCGACCAAATAAATAAACAAATAAATTTTTTTAAAAAGTAAAAGAAAAAGAAGGAAGAGGTTGCAGAATATGCTAAACTTTTGGCCAAGAGAATAAAGGAGGCCCAAGAAAAATGCTAAGAACAGATTGCCAAGACATGGAGGCTGTCCTCTCTGAGAGCTTCTACCTCTAAGGCTGAGTCCAGTCAAAAACAAGATGCTCTAAGAGTAACAAATAAATATCTGACATCAAAAAAAAAAAAAAAGGATCAACAGAAAGGCTTCCCTCATTGAAGTGATTAGTTTAGGTCATCTCAGGTTTAAGCTAATCAACCTCTAACATAACTTTACACTAAAATTGGTTCAGAGGTCAGCCAATCAGAACAAAGCACAGGATCTTTCCTGGGAATTCTAGGATGCAGATGCTCTCCCTCCTGGTATGAAAGCCTGAAATGCTGCAGCCATGTACAAGAGGAGCTGAGTAGATGCTGGTGGAGGGCAGAACCAAGAGACTTTTGGAAAACGGAACCAGAGATATTATCAAACCCTCTAATAGCCCAAAGGATCACCCATACTCATGTGGCTGATCCTTGAAGGACAAGTGTGATTTTTTTTTAATTTATTTATTTTTATTTTTGGCTGCTTTGGGTCTTCGTTGCTACGTGCAGGCTTTCTCTAGTTTTGGCGAGCAGGGGGCTACTCTTTGTTGCAGTGTGCGGGCTTCTCATCGCGGTGTCTTCTCTTGTTGCGGAGCATGGGCTCTAGGTGTGTGGGCTTCAGTAGTTGTGGCTCATGGGCTCAGTAGTTGTGGCTTGCGGGGTCTAGAGCGCAGGCTCAGTAGTTGTGGCGCACGGAGTTAGTTGCTCCGCGGCATGTGGGATCTTCCCGGACCAGGGCGCGAACCTGTGTCCCCTGCATTGGCAGGTGGATTCTTAACTACTGCACCACCAGGGAAGCCCGACAAGTATGATTTGAATAGGAAAAAGGACAAGGGAGAATATTAATAGTGGGACAAATGGCAAAAATCTAGAAGGAATGTGCCGTATCTCAAACCATGGCACTTGTAATTATTTTTAATCTGTTTTCCTTTGCTTTGTTGAAGCAGAGAATTTGTATTCATTAAATATTAAACATCTAGGTTATAATACTATTGGTACTGTGGTAGAAGCTGGCTGTGCAGGATGGGTTCCGGATAGAGGCATGACATGACCCAGTTCTCAGAGAGCTTGCATTTGAGTAGAAGGAACAACAGGTCAACCTCTAACTACAGTAGAGGATGGATGGACCCCTTGTTCAGCTCCAGGGTCTGCAGAGGGTGAGAAGGCTTAGAGGACGGGGTTGTCTTTTGAATTCCTACCTGGGAGGAATTACCCTCCACACTGTATAGATAAAGAAACTAAAGTATATGAGCAAAAATATCACATACCAAGTTAGATAATTATTATTAAGACATAAAGATAATGCTTCCCTTTCTCTTACATATTCCTTTAAGGAACACCTAAGATCACAGAAACAACTAGCACGTGGTAGTGTCTGCAATTGAACTCAGGTCTGTCTGGCTTCAAAACTTGGCTCTCAAAATTGGTCTGTTGGCCAGGAACATCAGCATCGCCTAAGGGCAGGGCCAGCTCTATAATTTGTGTGGCCTGGAACAAAATACAAATGTAAGTCCTTTGTTCAAAAAGCAGGAAGAAAGTTCCATGAAAGGTACTGAAGATAAAGTTCTTCCTTTCCTCCACAGCCCCTCAAATTGTTGTGGTGTTTTACGTTTGCCATTTAATGTCATTCTAAGTAAAGACACAGTAAGATTTTAAATTACTAGCTCGGATTTCTCATTCATCTTTTTATCATGTAAGGCCAGTTTTAAATGGAAATGTAAATTTAACTCATATGTGGAATCACTGAAATTACACAATTCGTATTTTGTAATTGTACACACAGATGTATTTTGCTCTTCACAGAACAGTGGAAACACTGAATAAAGCAACTCAGTTGTTCTTATTCTACCTCTTAATAAGCACACAATTCTAAGAACAATCTGTACCTTCTGCTTCCTGATAAATAAGGAAAGAGTGAAAGGAAATGAAACTTTCCCTTTCTTTCTATGGCATCCTTTTTAGCATAAGTGGTTGGCTTAATATAGAGAAGCAACATAATAAAAGAATATAATAGGGTTCCTTGGTTATTCATGTGTCTTAGAACATCATTTCCTTCTTTCTGGTTCACAGCAAGTAATGATTCCAAGGCCGTCAGTGCCCCCAACCTTCCTAAGTCTTGACATAACACATTACCCTGTACTCGCTTTGAGACCTACAGAACTCCCAGCAGAATTCTGTAGTCATGGGTCATCTCAAACGCTGTATGTGATGGTACAGCAAGAGACAGGGGACACGCATGTTCATACTGCACTGCATGCACCTCCACCACTCTCACGCAGGCTATGATGGCCCATCAGGCTTTACCTCCAACACACATCAAATTGAAAATTATTAAGAATTTCAAGAGGGTGACAGTAGACCATTAAACCAAGCTCAGGGTCCCTTCTGAGCACAGGGCCTTCTGAGACTACACAGGTTTCAGCCCAGGACGCTGGCTTCGCCTGGGAGTTTGTTAGAAATGCATGTTCTCAGGCTTCCCCCAAACCCGTTGACTCCATCTGCACCTTAGTAAGATCCCCAAGTGGTCTGTGGGTGTGTGAGAGTCTAGTCTAGACCACTGAACACTCTGCCTACCTGGCTCCATGCTGACTGCACAGCCTGGCTAGGTAAGTGGACGTGTTTTCTCTGGTGTGCCCCATCCCTCTATCTTCACTCCTTTGGGCCTACCTGCAGCTTCCCCAGGATGTTACCAACCCGACAGCCCGCTGGCTTTTCTGAAAACCTATTTATGAGGCTTTGCTGAAATCTCTGGTTTCATCTGCCTTCCACCCAAGACCTTTGTATATTCATGAATGCCTGTGGCAAGAAAGAAGCCACAAAGGCAGATTTTAGGGGCTGGGCCAGAGGTAGAGCCCCCCAAAAAGGAAAGTCTTGTTAATTTACATCTCAATGTGCAACTGAGATGCCTTTATTATTGAGAATTCAAAAGCAAAAATCTTGCTTTCCTCCGTGGTTGCTATTTAATTCCATTTATTTCCCTAGTTTGGCTAGCTTTAAAATTTCCCAGAGTGTATGAGGATTTACTGTACTTTTCTTTTTACTTTTGTTTGAGATTTCTTCATGATCAAAAGTTAGAGAGACAGTAATAACCTTCCAAAAAATCTTTAAAAAGACGAAGGGGGGGAGCTTCAAGATGGCAGAAGAGTAAGAGGCAGAGATCGCCTTCCTCCCCACAAATACATCAGAAATACATCTACATGTGGAACAACGCCTACAGAACACCTACTGAACGCTGGCAGAAGACCTCAGACCTCCCAAAAGGCAAGAAACTCCCCACGTACCTGGGTAGGGCAAAAAGAAAAATAAAAAACAGAGACAAACAATAGGGACGGGATCTGCACCAGTGGGAGGGAGCTGTTAAGGAGGAAAAGTTTCCACACACTAGGAAGCCCCTTCGCGGGCTGAGACTGCGGGTGGCAGAGGGGGGAAGCTTCGGTGCCATGGAGGAGAGCGCAGCCACAGGGGTGCGGAGGGCAAAGCGGAGAGATTCCCGCACAGAGGATCGGTGCCGACCAGCACTCACCAGCCCGAGAGGCTTGTCTGCTCACCCGCCGGGGCAGGCAGGGGCTGGGAGCTGAGGCTCGGGCTTCGCTCGGATCCCAGGGAGAGGACTGGCACCGTGAACACAGCCTGAAGGGGTTAGTGCACCACAGCTAGCCGGGAGGGAGTCCGGGAAAAGGTCTGGAGCTGCCGAAGAGGCAAGAAAAAGTCTCTTTGTTTCCTGGTGCACAAGGAGAGGGGATTAAGAGCACTGCTTTAAAGGAGCTCCAGAGACGGGCACGAACACCGGGTTTCAGTGCGGACACCAGAGACGGGCATGGGACGCTAAGGCTGCTGCTGCCGCCACCAAGAAGCCTGTGTGCGAGCACAGGTCACTAACCACAACCCCCTTCCGGGGAGCCGGTGCAGCCCGCCACTGCCAGGGTCCCGTGATTCAGGTACAACTTCCCCGGGAGAACGCACGGCGCGCCTTGGGCTGGTGCAACGGCACGCCAGCTTCTGCCGCTACAGGCTCGCCCCGTATCCGTGCCCCTCCCTCCCCCAGCCTGAGTGAGCCAGAGCCCCTGAAGCAGTGGCTCCTTTAACCCCGTCCTGTCTGAGCAAAGAACAGACGCCCTCCGGCGACCTACACGCAGAGGCGGGGACAAATCCAAAGCTGAACCCTGGGAGCTGTGGAAACAAAGAAGAGAAAGGGAAATCTCTCCCAGCAGCCTCAGGAGCAGCGGATTAAATCTCCACAATCAACTTGATGTACCCTGCATCTCTGGAATACCTTAATAGATAACACATCATCCCAAATTGAGGAGGTGGACTTTGGGAGCAACGATATATATATATTGTTTTTTTCCTTTTTCTCTTTTTGTGAGTGTGTATGTATATGCTTCTGTGTGTGATTCAGTCTGTATAGCTTTGCTTTTACCATTGGACCTAGGGATCTGTCTTTTTTATTTTTACTTAAAAATTTTTTTTTCTTAAAAATTACTTTTTATTTTAATTATTTTATTTTATCTTCTTTCTTTCTTTCTTTTTCTTCCTTCCTTTTATTCTGAGCCGTATGGATGACAGGCTCGGTGCTCCAGGCAGGCGTCAGGGCTGTGCCTCTGAGGTGGGAGAGCCAAGTTCAGGACACTGGTCCATAAGAGACCTGCCAGCTCTGTGTAATATCAAACGGCGAAAGTCTCCCAGAGATCTCCATCTCAATGCCAAGACCCAGCTCCACTCAACGACCAGCAAGCTACAGTGCAGGACACCCCATACCAAACAACTAGCAAGACAGGAACACAACCCCATCCATTAGCAGAGAGGCTGCCTAAAATCATAATAAGGTCACACCCCCCCAAAACACACCATCAGACATGGACCTGCCCACCAGAAAGCCAAGAGCCAGCCTCATCCACCAGAACACAGGCACTAGTCCCCTCCACCAGGAAGCCTACACAAGCCACTGAACCAACCTTACCCACTGAGGACAGACACCAAAAACAATGAGAACTACGAACTTGCAGCCTGCGAAAAGGAGACCCCAAACACAGTAAGTTAAGCAAAATGAGAAGACAGAGAAACACACAGCAGATGAAGGAGCAAGGCAAAAACCCACCAGACCTAACAAATGAAGAGGAAACAGGCAGTCTACCTGAAAAAGAATTCAGAATAATGATAGTAAAGATCCAAAATCTGGGAAATAGAATGGAGAAAACACAAGAAACATTTAACAAGGACCTAGAAGAACTAAAGAGCAAACAAACAGTGATGAACAACACAATAAATGAAATTTAAAATTCTCTAGAAGGGATCAATAGCAGAATAACTGAGGCAGAACGGATAAGTGACCTGGAAGTTAAAATAGTGGAAATAAGTACTGCAGAGCAGAAAAAAGAAAAAAGAATGAAAAGCGTTGAGGACAGTCTCAGACACCTCTGGGACAACATTAAACGCACCAACATTCGAATTATACGGGTCCCAGAAGAAGAAGAGAAAAAGAAAGGGACTGAGAAGATATCTGAAGAGATTATAGTTGAAAATTTCCCTAATATGGGAAAGGAAATAGTTAATCAAGTCCAGGAAGCACAGAGAGTCCCATACAGGATAAATCCAAGAAGAAACACGCCAAGACACATACTAATCAAACTGTCAAATATTAAATACAAAGAAAACATATTAAAAGCATCAAGGGAAAAACAACAAATAACATACAAGGGAATCCCCATAAGGTTAACAGCTGATCTTTCAGCAGAAACTCTGCAAGCCAGAAGGAAGTGGCAGGACATACTTAAAGTGATGAAACGGAAAAACCTACAACCAAGATTATTCTGCCCAGTAAGGACCAGAGAAATTAAAACCTTTACAGACAAGCAAAAGCTAAGAGAATTCAGCACCACCAAACCAGCTTTACAACAAATGCTAAAAGAACTTCTCTAGACAGGAAACACAAAAGAAGGAAAACACCTACAATAACAAACCCCAAACAATTAAGAAAACGGTAATAGGAACATACATATTGATAATTACCTTAAATGTAAATGGATTAAATGCTCCAACCAAAAGACACAGACTGGCTGAATGGATACAAAAACAAGACCCATATATATGCTGTCTACAGAGACCCACTTCAGACCTAGACACACATACAGACTGAAAGTGAGGGGATGGAAAAAAGACACTTCATGCAAATGGAAATCAAAAGAAAGCTGGAGTAGCAATTCTCATATCAGACAATATACACTTTAAAATAAAGACTATTATAAGAGACAAAGAAGGATACTACATAATGATCAAGGGACCAATCCAAGAAGATATAACAATTGAAAATATTTACACACCCAACATAAGAGCACCTCAATACATAAGGCAAATGCTAACAGCCATAAAAGGGGAAAATGACAGGAACACAATCATAGTAGGGGACTTTAACACCCCACTTTAACCAATGGACAGATCATCCAAAATGAAAATAAATAAGGAAACACAAACTTTAAATGATACATTAAACAAGATGGACTTAATTGATATTTATAGGACATTCCATCCAAAAACAACACAATACACATTCTTCTCAAGTGCTCATGGAACATCTTCAAGGATAGATCATATCTTGGGTCACAAATCAAGCCTTGGTAAATTTAAGAAAATTGAAATTTTATCAAGTATCTTTTCCAACCACAACGCTATGAGACTAGATATCAATTACAGGGAAAATTCTGTAAAAAATACAAATACATACAGGTTAAACAACACACTACTTAATAAGCAAGAGATCACTGAAGAAATCAAAGACAAAATCAAAAACTACCTAGAAAGAAATGACAATGAAAACACAATGACCCAAAACCTATGAGATGCAGCAAAAGCCATTCTAAGAGGCAAGTATATAGCAATACAATCCTATCTTAAGAAACAAGAAACATCTCAAATAAAAACCTAACCTTACACCTAAAGCAGTTAGAGAAGGAAGAACAAAAAAACCCAAAGTTAGCAGAAGGAAAGAAATCATAAAGCTCAGATCAGAAATAAATGAAAAAGAAATGAAGGAAACTATCGCAAAGATCAATAAAACTAAACGCTGGTTCTTTGAGAAGATAAACAAAATTGATAAACCATTAGCCAGACTCATCAAGAAAAAAAGGGAGAAGACTCAAATCACTCAAATCAATAGAATTAGAAATGAAAAAGGAGAAGTAACAACTGACACTGCAGAAATAAAAAGGATCATGAGAGATTAGTACGAGCAACTATATGGCAAAAAAATGGACAACCTGGAAGAAATGGACAAATTCTTAGAAATTCACAACCTTCCAAGACTGAATCAGGAAGAAATAGAAAATATAAACAAACCAATCACAAGCACTGAAATTGAAACTGTGATTAAAAATCTTCGAACAAACAAAAGGCCAGGACCAGATGGCTTCACAGGTGAATTCTATCAAACATTTAGAGAAGAGCTAACACCTATCCTTCTCAAACTCTTCCAAAATATAGCAGAGGGAGGAACACTCCCAAACTCATTCTACGAGGCCACCATCACCTTGATACCAAAACCAGACAAGGATGTCACAAAGAAAGAAAACTACAGGCCAATATCACTGATGAACATAGATGCAAAAATCCTCAACAATATACTAGCAAACAGAATCCAACAGCACATTAAAAGGATCATACACCATGATCAAGTGGGGTTTATCCCAGGAATGCAAGGATTCTTCAAAATACGCAAATCAATGAATGTGATACACCATATTAACAAACTGAAGGAGAAAAGCTATATGATCATCTCAATTGATGCAGAGAAAGCTTTCAACAAAATTCAACACGCATTTATGATAAAAACCCTCCAGAAAGTAGGCATAGAGGGAACTTTCCTCAACATAATAAAGGCCACATATGACAAACCCAAAGCCAATGGGTATTCTCAATGGTGAAAAACTGAAACCATTTCCACTAAGATCAAGAACAACACAAGGCTGCCCACTCTCACCACTATTATTTAACATAGGTTTGGAAGTTTTAGCCACAGAAATCAGAGAAGAAAAAGAAATAAAAGGAATCCAAATCGGAAAAGAAGAAGTAAAACTGTCACTGTTTGCAGATGACATGATACTATACATAGAGAATCCTAAAGATGCTAGCAGAAAACTACTAGAGCTAATCAATGAATTTAGTAAAGTAGCAGAATACAAAATTAATGCACAGAAATCTCTTCCATTCCTATACACAAATGATGAAAAATCTGAAAGTGAAATTAAGAAAACACTCCCATTTACCACTGCAACTAAAAGAATAAAATATCTTGGAATAAACCTACCTAAGGAGACAAAAGACCTATATGCAGAAAATTATAAGACACTGATGAAAGAAATTAAAGATGATACAAATAGATGGAGAGATATACCATGTTCTTGGATTGGAAGACTGAACATTGTGAAAATGACTCTACTACCCAAAGCAATCTACAGATTCAATGCAATCCCTATCAAACTACCACTGGCCTTTTTCACAGAACTAGAACAAAAAATTTCACTATTTGTAGGGAAACACAAAAGACCCCGAATAGCCAAAGTAATCTTGAGAAAGAAAAACGGAGCTGGAGGAATCAGGCTCCCGGACTTCAGACTATAGTACAAAGCTACAGTAATCAAGACAATATGGTACTGGCACAAAAACAGAAATATAGATCAATGCAACAGGATAGAAAGCCCAAGATAAACCCACCCACATATGGTCACCTTATCTTTGACAAAGGAGGCAAGAATATACAGTGGAGAAGAGAGAGCCTCTTCAATAAGTGGTGCTGGGAAAACTAGACAGCCACATATAAAAGAATGAAATTAGAACACTCCCTAACACCATACACAAAAATAAACTCAAAATTGATTAGAGACCTAAATGTAAGGCCAGAGACCATCAAACTCTTAGAGGAAAACAGGCAGAACACTCCATGACATAAATCGCAGCAAGATTGTTTTTGACCCATCTGCTAGAGAAATGGAAATAATAACAAAAATAAACAAATGGGACCTAATGAAACTTAAAAGATTTTGCACAGTAAAGGAAACCATAAACAAGACGAAAAGACAACCCTCAGAATGGGAGAAAATATTTGCAAATGAAGCAACTGACAAAGGATTCATCTCCAAAATTTACAAGCAGCTCATGAGCTCAATATCAAAGAAACAAACAACCCAATCCAAAAATGGGCAGAAGACCTAAAGAGACATTTCTCCAAAGAAGATATACGGATTGCCAACAAACACATGAAAGAATGCTCAACATCATTAATTAGAGAAATGAAAATCAAAACTACAATGAGATATCATCTCACACTGGTCAGAATGGCCATCATCAAAAAATCTACAAACAGGGCTTCCCTGGTGGCACAGTGGTTGAGAGTCTGCCTGCAAGTGCAGGGGACACGGGTTCATGCCCCGGTCTGGGAGGATCCCACATGCTGCGGAGCAGCTGGGCCTGTGAGCCATGGCTGCTGAGCCTGCGCGTCCGGAGCCTGTGCTCCACAATGGGAGAGGCCACAACAGTGAGAGGCCCGCATACGGCAAAAAAAAAAAAAAAACTACAAACAATAAATGCTGGAGAGGGTGTGGAGAAAAGGGAACCCCCTTGCACTGTTGGTGGGAATGTAAGTTGATACAGCCACTATGGAGAACAGTATGGAGGTTCCTTAAAAAACTAAAAATAGAGCTACCATACGAGCCAGCAATCCCACTACTGGGCATATACCCTGAGAAAACCATAATTCAAAAAGAGACATGTACCAAAATGTTCATTGCAGCTCTATTTACAATAGCCAGGACATGGAAGCAACCTAAGTGTCCATCAACAGATGAATGGATAAAGAAGATGTGACACATATAGACAATGGAATATTACTCAGCCATAAAAAGAAACGAAATTGAATTATTTGTAGTGAGGTGGATGGACCTAGAATCTGTCAAACAGAGTGAAGTAAGTCAGAAAGAGAAAAGCAAATACCGTATGCTAAAGCATGTATATGGAATCTTAAAAAAAAAAGGTCATGAAGAACCTAGGGGGCAAGACAGGAATAAAGACACAGATCTACTAGAGAATGGACTTGAGGATATGGGGAGGGGGAAGGGTAAGCTGTGACAAAGTGAGAGTGGCATGGTCATATATACACTACCAAACGTAAAATAGATAGCTAGTGGGAAGCAGCCGCATAGCACAGGGAGATCAGCTCGGTGCTTTGTGACCACCTAGAGGGGTGGGATAGGGAGGGTGGGAGGGAGGGAGACATAGGAGGGAAGAGTTATGGGGACATATGTATATGTATAACTGATTCACTTTGTTATAAAGCAGAAACTAACACACCATTGTAAAGCAATTATACTCCAATAAAGATGTAAAAAAAGAAAAAAAAAAGAAGAAGAAGGGGAGAGAAGAGGGTGGAAAATGTAATTCTCTTTGACATTGAAGATGTTCCTAAGGATAATAATTTTAAAAAAGAACTTAAGTCAGAATTAGGAAGCTTTATCTTCTTGTTTCACTTTCAACCTCAGAAGTAAAATAGAATCACTCTTCAGCTAAAACAGAATCGCCCCTCAGCTTGGGAGCAAAGCTTCACTGCACCTCTGCGCTGTAAACCAAAACGGTATTTTCTTACACAACGGTGGCTCCCCTTGTCCGTGTCAGAGAGCATTTTTTTTTTTTTTTTTTTTTTTTTTTTTGCGGTACGCGGGCCTCTCACTGCTGTGGCCTCCCCCGTTGCGGAGCACAGGCTCCGGATGCGCAGGCCCAGCGGCCATGGCTCACGGGCCCAGCCGCTCCGCGGCATATGGGATCCTCCCAGACCGGGGCACGAACCCGTATCCCCTGCATCGGCAGGCGGACTCTCAACCACTTGCGCCACCAGGGAGGCCCCAGAGAGCATTTTTAAAAAAAAGAAAAGAAAGAAGTTTTGAAAAGGCACCTGTTACTCCTCTGACGGGAATGGCCTCCGTTCCCTCCAAAACTTCAGTCAAGCCCACCAGAAAATATCCTCCCAATGGCCAAGCTTGTTAGAAGCCAATATTGGCTCAGTAGCTGCTGATAATTTTATCGCATCTTTCCGACATCCAGACGCCTCAGTTTAAAAACCAAGCTTGTGTGTTCCCTGACCAGGACTGGAAACAGCGTATAGAAAGGACAGCCTCCCTCAGGTGAGGAGTGAGGAAGCAGCACAGAGGCAGTGGGGAGCATGATTTGGACCCACAGAGAGAGTGGGGAGCAGGCCCTGAACCCCCTTGTCTTGGGGGGTCTTGGGCTTTTCACCAGTGCCACTCCTCCCCCTCCCCCCACCAAGGCTGGAGCAACATAGAAACAGCTGAATAGTCAGCTCCTTGGCGTTGCGTTTTCCCTGCATATCTGCATGCTGTTTCCTTATAAACTGTCCTGCTTGCACAATGATCGCATTCTCTCTTGGATCACCAGCTCAGGACACTTGGTAGCATGAGTGACAGGCACATTTTAAATTCACGGGAAATACAAACCCCCTTTGTGGGCATTGATTTCAGCTGCTGCCTCAGGTAACAAGAGTTGGGCTAAGTTTTCCTTCGCTTCCTTTCCTTATCCATTGATTCTCTGGCCAAGGTGTTATCGAGTAGCCCGCTGACCCATAGACCAAGGGAGGGAGGAGGACATGGAAAGCAAGCTAAGTCACCAGAAGGAGAGTGGGGTACCTGCGTCGGGAGACAGCTGCGTTTCCAAAGCCAGATCAAAGTCAGGTTCAAAAAGTTAGGTCCTGCTTCAAAAGCTGAAGGCATAGAGATCCGCGTGGATGTGAGCTGGCCTCGGATGTGGGGAACTCTCACTCCCTCTCCTCCATTTTTCCAGGGCCTGGAGCTAGGAGGTTCTAGGCTGGAAAGCCGCCACTGTCTGTAGTCAAGGCCTTGCAGTGAAGTCAGACCTTGGTTCAAATCCTGTTTCTGCCCTTGGGCAAGTTAACTTCTCTGAACTTCAATATCTTCATCCATAAGATGGGGCCAATACTATCACCTATCTCACTGGCTTTCTGAGAGGAATCAATGAGAAAATATTCAATATATGCCATGGGCCAACAGAGAACAAAGAGCTTAATAACAGATAGCAGCAATAGTAGTGGTAGTTGCTGTTTTAAAGGTGAAGCTGTTGCCCAGAAGCACAGCCTCACATGTTTCCAAAGGACGTAATGGAATGGTCACCATGAGTTGGTGAGGCCCTGAGTGACTCATTCCCCGCAGAACCTGAGGTCTGATGGGCAAGCTACAGCCCCAAGTCATGAGTGGGTGGATCCACACCAATGCCTTTCCTGAGCAACAGCTTCTCCTCCTTCTTGCCTGGTTTCCCTCTCCCTCTTCCCCCCATGTCTGTCTCTTTTTCTCTCTTTTCTTCCCCAGAGGCCCCATTAGCCTTCTCTTTCCTGACAGAGCAACTTTGGGAAAGTCACCGAATGCTGCTGAGCCCATCTGCCTCCTCAGGGCAGTGGGCACGATGAAGCAGATGCTCTCAATCCCTTTGGAAGCCAACATTCCACAGTTATCCATTCCTCTTCTTCCCCCTCCCCGTTTCTTTGCCCTTTAGCCCTCAAGCTCCTGGGAGAAAAATTCTAACTGGTTGAGCTGGAGTCAGATGCCGCTACGATGTACGGTGATGTGAGAGAAGGAATCCCCCAGGGACCTTGGGTTTCCTCAGTAGGAAAGCAGGACCAGGTTTCCCAGTCCTACCACAACTGCATGATTTGTGGAAGAGGGGGAGGTAACTCCTCGAACGAAATCAGAAAGGAAAAAACGGACATTGGCACTGGGATGGTGCGAAAAGAAAGAACTACTATAGCCACTGTGCAGGCAGAATAAAAGTGGATGTATCTTTCTCTCTTTTCCATTCATATATTTATTCATTCACTTTTTCACGTATTCACCTTGGAGTGTCTAGAACACCAGAGAGGCAAAGTCTTACCTGAATCTGGGGCTGTTTAGAAATTGTCATATTTAAAACGTTATTAAAATATTTTGTGGTAAGTGAAATAATATAGCATCCACTCAGGAAGTAGAGTGGATCCCAAGTACTAACTGAGTCTACCCTCAAGGCTGACCAAGTCCTTGAGGGACTGGTTACATAAGCCCTAACCGGGCATAACATTCAGAGGATCCCCAGGATACGAAGCAGTCCTACAGTTCTCAACCTGGGGTGATTTTTGCCTCCTTCCCCAGGGACATGGGAGGGGGAGGGAGCACTGCTACTAGCATCTACTTGGTAGAGACCAGGATGCTGCTAAACATTCTACAAGACAGCTCCCCACAACAAAGAATTATTCTGCCCCAAATGTCAACAGTGCCAAGGTTGAGAAATCGTACCAGATGAACAAGGGGCCTTTCAGCCCAAGAATGCTTATGCCTTTTGTTGAGTCTGAGAAATTTCTCTTCATAAGAGCTTATTGTGGCCACAATCTAGTTTACTCAACCAGGTGCTGGCTCCCCCACTAAGGAAGTCAATGGGTCCCTGGAGGATCCTGGCCAAGATCCTTCCTCTTTCCTCTCTCATATAGTGAAATAGCAGAGAGAGAACCAAGCTCATTCAACCTGAACTCTCCATGGGACTTTGAATGTTAAGATAAATACTTCAATATAAAAGAAACAAAGACTTCTGGCAAGTCTGATGTGAAATTCCTGCTTCTGAGGCTCCCTTTAGCTGCCTAATCAGCTCTAAATCTAATTCCCCAGCTTCTCTTGGAGCTTCTGAGCTACACCATACTCTTCCAGTAAATTTCTTTTTTGCTTCAATTAGCCAAACAATTTATTTTGCCTGCAACTAACTGAAAGGAAAACCTTCAAATCCCTTTAGTGACTTCCAAACTTTACACAGCATCCCAAGTATACCCCATCCAAGAAATATGGGACCCCAAAAATATCCTGACTCACACCCTACCTCTCTGGAATCTGCCATCTGATCACTCAATCAACCAAGGGATCGACCAATGAGTACTTATTGATACCCACATATTTTTTTTAATTTTATTTTATTTATTTATTTTTGGCTGTGTTGGGTCTTCATTGCTGCGTGCAGGCTTTCTCTAGTTGCGGCGAGTGGGGGCTACTCTTCATTGCAGTACGCAGGCTCTGGGCACGTAGGCTTCAGTAGTTTTGGCACATGCACTCAGTAGATGTGGCTCGCGGGCTCTAGAGTGCAGGCTCAGTAGTTGTGGCACATGGGCTTAGTTGGTCCACGGCCTGTGGGATCTTCCCAGACCAGGGCTCGAACCTGTGTCCCCTGCATTGGCAGGCAGATTCTTAACCACTGCACCACCAGGGAAGTCCCAATACTCACACATTTTAAACAATGTCAGCTTAAGGAAAAGTCAAAGTAGAGAAGAGGGACTAATATTTGTTAGGTGCCTACATGTGCCAGGCATAGTGTTAAGGTCTTTACATTTAGAATCTTAGCCTTGTCACTACACTAGATGTGAGTATGACTATCCCATTTTATATTCAAGAGAAATGAGGATTGGAGAGGTCAACTAACCTTCATAAAACCACATAACTGGTAGATACTTGAGCTAGGATTTGAGTTCATGTCTATGTGTGTCCAAAGCCCATAATTTTTTTTACCTCTATACCAGAGTTGGCAAACTGTGGCCCACAGGCCATATTTAGCCCACAATCACCTATTTTTGTAGATTTTTTTTTTTTTTTGCGGTACGCGGGCCTCTCAGCCTCTCACTGTTGTGGCCTCTCCCGTTGCGGAGCACAGGCTCCGGACGTGCAGGCTCAGCAGCCATGGCTCACAGGCCCAGCAGCTCTGCGGCATGTGGGATCTTCTTGGACCGGGGCACAAACCCACATCCCCTGCATCGGCAGGCGGACTCTCAACCACTGCGCCACCAGGGAAGCCCCAGATTGTTTTATTCTAACAGCCACACCCATTCTCTTGCTCTATACTGTCAGAAAGCCCTACTGTGCTGCCTGCAGATGGTTTTAAGGGCTGCCTGGCAGACCCTGCTCAGCTCTCTAAAACATCTTCCTTCCTTTGCCTGTTTATGCCGCTCCAGATCCCCTGTGTCTGGGTGATGATTTAGGGGTGTCATGAGGACTTCTACCAGCAGATCTCTTCCCTGTCACCCTGTCAGGAGCCTGACATTCTCCCCTTATCATTCTTAGTGCTTTCTAGAAACTTTTCTCATGTAACTGGTTTAAGATGATCTCGTGTAACTTGGAAAGAATTTTACACTCACCAGGATCAGAGCATCCAATCCACTGACTCCTCACTCTAAGTGAACGGGTCTCAGCAGGAGGAATGCCTGCCACTCAGCTCCTTGGTGAGAGGCCCTGGGCCAAATGGAGACGCTGAGTGAGAGAAACAAAAATATGGATATCACTCATGGGGGGAGGGGACACTTAAAGCACAAAAAGCACACTTCACAGCACTGCCAGGCACCTGGCGCCACAGGCATCAAGAGATACAGATCTCCAAAGAAGATATACAGATGGCCAACAGGCACATGAAAAGATGCTTAGCATCACTAACTACTAGAGAAATGCAAATCAAAACTACAATGAGGTACCACCTCACACCAGTCAGAATGGCCATCATTTAAAAAGTCTACAAATAACAAATGCTGGAGAGGGTGCAGAGAAAAGGGAAACCTCCTACACTGTTGGTGGGAATTTAAGTTGCTGCAGCCACTATGGAGAACAGTATGGAGGTCCCTTAAAAAACTAGAAATAGAGTTACCCTACGATCCTGCAATCTCACTCCTGGGCATATATCCAGAGGAAACCATAATTCAAAAGGAGGGCTTCCCTGGTGGCGCAGTGGTTGAGAGTCCGCCTGCCGATGCAGGGGACACGGGTTCGTGCCCCGATCCCGGAAGAACCCACATGCCGCGGAGCGGCTGGGCCCGCGAGCCATGGCCGCGGAGCCTGTGTGTCCGGAGCCTGTGCTCCGCAACGGGAGAGGCCACAGCAGTGAGAGGCCCGCGTACAGCAAAAAAAAAAAAAAAAAAAAAAAAAAAAGGATACATGCACCCAATGTTCATAGCAGCACTATTTACAATAGCCAAGACATGGAAGCAACCTAAATGTCCCTCAACAGATGAATGAATAAAGAAGATGTGATATATATATAATATATATGTATATATTTGTATATATGTATATTATATATATATAATGGAATATTAGTCAGCCATAAAAAAGAATGAAATCATGTTATTTGCAGCAGCATGGATGGACTTAGAGATTAGCATATTAAGTGAAGTAAGTCAGACAGAAAAAGACAAATATCATATGATATCACTTATGTGGAATCTAAAAAAATGATACAAATGATCTTATTTACAAAATAGAAATAGACTCACAGCCACAGAAAACAATCTTATGGTTACCAAAGGGGATAGCGGGGGTGGGGGGGATAAATTAGGAGATTGCAATGAACAGATACACACTACTATATATAAAATAGGTAAACAGCAAAGACCTACTGTATAGCACAGGGAACCATAGTATCTTGTAATAACCTATAATGGAAAAGAATCTGAAAAAGTGTGTGTGTATATATATATATATATATACACACACACAAATATATATTATATATATATGTAAATGAATCACTTTCCTGTAGACTTGAAGCTAACATAACATTGTAAATTAACTATACTTCAAATTTAAAAAAAGATACAGAGGTAGGTAGTGGTTGCTTGCATTTCCTCTACAGGGGCAGGGGGCATCTGGCCACTAAGGAAAGACTGTGGAGGCCACTGAAGACATTCTCTCTTTAGGTGAAGCTGTCCAGAGCCTTTCAATGATGCCTGGGTTCCTGTAGAAAGTCATTCTACCTCCTTGGCATAATAAGCCAGGCCCAGGCTCCCCTCCAGCCCCATTCCTGGACCCTTTCCTGTTCACACCCTTCACTGTAGACACCTCAGGATATTTCAGTTTTCTGCATGTGGTCCCTTCTGTGGTCCTTGCTGGGAATGTCCTTCCTTCTGCTGCATCCGGGTGGCCCTCTGTACATGTTTCCTCGTGCCCTCCCCCAGCCTGTTTGGTTTCGGGCCACTTGGGCACCCTTACCCTACTGTGCAGAGTCTATCCCACTCTTTCCTGTGGCACAATAAGCATCTCCCCTCTTGGCTGACTTCTCTCTTGGACTGTACCGCCTTGAAGAGCAGGGACTGACTGTCATCTCTGCATTCCAGCATGTGACTCAGTGAGAGGCACCTGGCATAGGTAGGAGTCAGTCAGCCTACTAGTTCAGCTTTCTGTTTAGTGAAAGAGGCACAGACACACACACATACTTTTTATGCATTCAGTCTTATTCTTATGGCAAATATTACTTCCATGCACAAGCAGGGCACAAAAATGAGCCATAAAATAGATTATCATTTAAAAAACAATGTTGTTTTGCTCTCTGAATCATTAGAGGATTCCCTCCAATGTCTGGTGGTTTGGGCTCCCTGCTCATATTTAAAAGTAGGCTCTGGAAAGAGCTGAGAGCATGGGTGAGGTGAATGCACAGCAGCTCCCCTGCAGAGGGACACAGCTGGGCTGTTTTCCTGAAGAACCTCCACTCTCAGAATGTGTCTTGGTGAGATTGGTTCAAGATGGCAGAGTAGAAGGACGTGCTCTCACTCCCTCTTTCGAGAACACCGGAATCACAACTAACTGCTGAATAATCATCAACAGGAAGACACTGGAACTCACCAAAAAGATACCCCACATGCAAAGACAAAGGAGAAGCCGCAGTGAGACGGTAAGAGGGGCGCTATCACAATAAAATCGAATCCCATAACTGCTGGGTGGGTGACTCACAAACTGGAGAACACTTATACCAGAGAAGCCCACCCACTGGAGTGAAGGTTCTAAGCCACACATCAGGCTTCCCAACCTGGGGGTCTGGCAACGGGAGGAGGAATTCCTAGAGAATCAGACTTTGAAGGCTAGCGGGATTTGATTGCAGGACTTCGGCAGGACTGGGGGAAACAGAGACTCCACTCTTGGAGGGCACACACACAAAGTAGTGTGCGCATCGGGGCCCAGGGGAAGGAGCAGTGACCCCATAGGAGACTGAACCAGACCTACCGGCTAGTGTTGGAAGGTCTCCTACAGAGGTGGGGGGCAGCTGTGGCTCACCAAGGGACAAGGACACTGGCAGCAGAAGTTCTGGGAAGTACTCCTTGGCCTGAGCCCTCCTGGAGTCCACCATTAGCCCCACCGAAGAGCCCGGGTAGGCTCCAGTGTTGGGTCGCCTCAGGCCAAACAACCAACAGGGAGGGAACCCAGCCCCTCCCATCAGCAGTCAAGGGGATTAAAGTTTTACTGAGCTCTGCCCACCAGAGCAACAGTCAGTTCAAACCACCACCAGTCCCTCCCATCAGGAAACTTGCACAAGCCTCTTAGATAGCCTCTCCCACCAGAGGGCAGACAGCAGAAGCAAGAAGAACCTCAATCCTGCAGCCTGTGGAACAAAAACCACATTCACAGAAAGATAAACAAGATGAAAAGGCAGAGAGCTATGTACCAGATGAAGGAACAAGATAAAACCCCAGAAAAACAACTAAATGAAGTAGAGATAGGCAATCTTCCAGAAAAATAATTCAGAATAATGATAGTGAAGATGATTCAGGACTTCGGAAAAAGAATGGAGTCAAAGATCGAGAAGATGCAAGAAATGTTTAACAAAGACCTAGAAGAATTAAAGAACAAACAGAGATGAACAATACAATAACTGAAATGAAAACTACACTAGAAGGAATCAATAGCAGAATAACTGAGGCAGAAGAACGGATAAGTGACCTGGAACGCAGAATGGTGGAATTCACTGCTGCGGAACAGAATAAAGAAAAAGAATGAAAAGAAATGAAGACAGCCTAAGAGAGCTCTGGAACAACATTCACATTGTAGGGGTCCCAGAAGGAGAAGAGAGAGAGAAAGGACCCGAGAAAATATTTGAAGAGATTATACTCAAAAACTTCCCTAATATGGGAAAGGAAATAGTCACCCACGTCCAGGAAGTGCAGAGAGTTCCATACAGGATAAACCGAAGGAGAAACACGCCGAGACACATAGTAATCAAATTGGCAAAAATTAAAGACAAAGAAAAATTATTGAAAGCAGCAAGGGAAAAACGACAACATACAAGGAAACTCCCATAAGGTTAACAGCTGATTTCTCAGCAGAAACTCTACAAGACAGAAGACAGTGGCATAATATACATAAAGTGATGAAAGGGAAGAACATACAACCAGGATTACTCTACCCGGCAAGGATCTCATTCAGATTAGATGGAGAAATCAAAAGCTCTACAGACAAACAAAAGCTAAGAGAATTTAGCACCACCAAACCAGCTCTACAACAAATGTTAAAGGAAGTTCTCTAAGTGGGAAGCACAAGAGGAGAAAAGGACCTACAAAAACAAACACAAAACAATTAAGAAAATGGTAATAAGAACACACATATCGATAATTACCTTAAACATGAATGGATTAAATGCTCCAATCAAAAGACAAAGGCTTGCTGAATGGATACAAAAACAAGACCCATATATATGCTGTCTACAAGAGACCCACTTCAAACTTAGGGACACATACAGACCGAAAGTGAGGGAATGGAAAAAGATATTCCATGCAAATGGAAATCGAAAGAAAGGTGGAGTAGCAATAGTCATATCACATAAAATAGACTTTAAAATAAAGAATGTTACAAGAGCCAGGGAGGATACTGCATAAGTATCCTTATGATCAAGGGATCAATCCAAGAAGAAGATATAACAATTATAAATATTTATGCACCCAACATAGGAGCACCTCAATACATAAGGTGACTGCTAACAGCTCTAAAAGAGGAAATGGACAGTAGCACAATAATAGTGGGGGACTTTAACACCTCACTTACATCAATGGACAGATCATCCAAACAGAAAATTAATAAGGAAACACAAGCTTTAAATGACACAGTAGACCAGATAGATTTAATTGATAGTTATAGGCCATTCCATCCAAAAACAGCAGATTACACTTTCTTCTCAAGTACGCACGGAACATTCTCCAGGTCAGATCACATCTTGGGTCACAAATCAAGCCTCAGTAAACTTAAGAAAACTGAAATCATATCAAGCATCTTTTCTGACCACAACGCTATGAGATTAGAAATGAATTACAGGGGAAAAAACCTAAAAAACACAAACACATGGAGGCTAAACAATACCTTACTAAATAACCAAGAGATCACTGAAGAAATCAAAGAGGAAATAAAAAAATACCTACAGACAAATGACAATGAAAACACAATGATCCAAAACCTATGGGATGCAGCAAAAGCAGTTCTAAGAGGGAAGTTTATAACTATACAAGCCTACCTCAAGAAACAAGAAAAATCTCAAATAAACAATCTAACCTTACACTTAAAGGAACTAGAGAAGGAAGAACAAACAAAACCCAAAGTTAGCAGAAGGAAAGAAATCATAAAGATCAGAGCAGAAATAAATGAAATAGAAACAAAGAAAACAATAGCAAAGATCAATAAAACTAAAAGCTGGTTCCTTGAAAAGATAAACAAAATTGATAAACCATTAGCCAGACTCATCAAGAAAAAGAGGGAGAGGATTCAAATCTATAAAATTAGAAATGAAAAAGGGGAAGTTACAACAGACACCACAGAAATACAAAGCATCCTAAGAGACTACTACAAGCAACTCTATGCCAATAAAAGGGACAACCTGGAAGAAATGGACAAATTCTTAGAAAGATATAACCTTCCAAGACTGAACCAGGAAGAAAAGAAAATATGAAGAGACGAATCACAAGTTATGAAATTGAAACTGTGATTAAAAATCTTCCAACAAACAAAAGTCCAGGACCACATGGCTGCACAGATGAATGCTATCAAACATTTAGACAAGAGCTAACACCCATCCTTCTCAAACTCTTAAAAAATTGCAGAGGAAAGAACACTCCCAAACCCATTCTATGAGGCCACCATCACGCTGATACCAAAACCAGACAAAGACACTACAAAAAAGAGAGAAAATTACAGACCAATATCACTGATGAATAAAGATGCAAAAATCCTCAACAAAATACTAGCAAACAGAATCCAACAACACATTAAAAGGATCATACACCATGATCAAGTGGGATTTATCCCAGAGATGCAAGTATTCTTCAATATACGCAAATCAATGTGATACACCATATTAACAAATTGAATAAAAACCATATGATCATCTCAATAGATGCAGAAAAAGCTTTTGACAAAATTCAACACCCATTTAAGATAAAAACTCTCCAGAAAGTGGGCATAGAGGGAAACTACCTCAACATAATAAAGGCATATACAACATACCCATAGCAAACATCATTCTCAATGGTGAAAAACTGAAAGCACTTCCTCTAAGATCAGGAACAAGACAAGGATGTCCACTCTCACCACTATTATTCAACACAGTTTTGGAAGTCTTAGCCATGGCATCAGAGAAGAAAAGGAAATAAAAGGAATACAAATTGGAAAAGAAGAAGTAAAACTGTCACTGTTTGCAGATGTCATGATACTATACATAGAGAATCCTAAAGATGCCACCAGAAAACTACTAGAGCTAATCAATGAATTTGGTAAAGTTGCAGGATACAAAATTAATGCACAGAAATCTCTTGCATTCCTATACACTGATGAAAAATCTGAAAGAGAAATTAAGGAAACACTCCCATTTACCTCTGCAACAAAAGGAATAAAATACCTAGGAATAAACCTACCTAGGGAGACAAAAGACCTGTATGCAGAAAAGTATAAGACACTGATGAAAGAAATTAAAGATGATACCAACATATGGAGAGATACACCATGTTCTTGGATTGGAAGAATGAATATTGTGAAAATGACTCTACTACCCAAAGCAATCTACAGATTCAATGCAATCCCTATCAAAGTACCAATGCCATTTTTTACAGAACTAGAACAAAAAATCTTAGAATTTATGTGGAGACACAAAAGACCCCAAATAGCCAGAGCAATCTTGAGGGAAAAAAACGGAGCTGAAGGAATCGGACTCCCTGACTTCAGACTACACTACAAAGCAACACTAATCAAGACAATATGGTACTGGCACAAAAACAGAAATATAGATCAATGGAACAAGATAGAAAGCCCAGAGATAAACCCACGCACCTATGGTCAACTAATCTATGACAAAGGAGGCAAGGATATACAGCAGAGAAAAGACAGTCTCTTCAATAAGAGGTGCTGGGAAAACTGGACAGCTACATGTAAAAGAATGAAATTAGAACACTCCCTAACACCATACACAAAAATAAACTCAAAATGGGTTAGAGATCTAAATGTAAGACCGGACACTATAAAACTCTCAGAGGAAAACATAGGAAGAACACTCTTTGACATAAATCACACCAGGATATTTTTTGATCCACCTCCTAGAGTAATGGAAATAAAAACAAAACTAAACAAATGGGACCTAATGAAACTTCAAAGCTTTTGCATAGCAAAAGAAACCATAAACAAGACCAAAAGACAATCCTCAGAATGGGAGAAGATATTTGCAAATGAACCACTGGACAAAGGATTAATCTCTAACATATATAAACAGCTCATGCAGCTCAATTTTTAAAGACCAAACAACCCAATCCAAAAATGGGCAGAAGACCTAAATAGACATTTCTCCAAAGAAGATATACAGATTGCCAACAAACACATGAAAGGATGCTCGATATCACTAATTATTAGAGAAATGCAAATCAAAACTACAATGAGGTATCACCTCACAGCAGTTAGAATGGGCATCATCAGAAAATCTACAAACAACAAATGCTGCAGAGGGTGTGGAGAAAAGGGAACACTCTTGCACTGCTGGTGGGAATGTGAATTGGTACAGCCACTATGGAGAACAGTATGGAGGTTCCTTAAAGAACTAAAAATAGAATTACCGTATGACCCAGCAATCCCACTACTGGGCATATACCCTGAGAAAACTATAATTCAAAAAGACACATGCACCCCAATGTTCATTGCAACACTATTTACAATAGCCAGGTCATGGGAGCAACCTAAATGCCCATTGACAGACGAATGGATAAAGAAGATGTGGTACATATATACAGTGGAATATTACTCAGCCATAAAAGGAATGAAATTGGGTCATTTGTAAAGACATGGATGTATCTAGAGACTGTCATATAGAGTGAAATAAGTCAGAAAGAGAAAAACAAATATCGTATATTAACGCATATATGTGGAACCTTGAAAATGGTACAGATGAACCAGTTTGCAGAGGAGAAATTGAGACACAGAAGTAGAGAAAAAACGTATGGACACCAAAGGGGGAAAGCGGCAGGGGGTAGAGGTGGTGGTTGGTGGGATGAATTGGGAGGTTGGGGTTGACGTGTATACACTGATGTGTATAAAATGGATGACTAATAAGAAAATAAATAAATAAATAAACGTTAGGAAAAAAAAAAAAAAAAAAGAATGTGTCTTGGTTTAGGTTCTCCCAAAGCAGACCCAGAGACAAGAAGCCGAGTGCAGGAAATTAATTTCACGGGTCATCTCAGGAAAGCCTGGTGGGGAGGCAGAGAAGTGAGGCGGGGGAGGAAGGAGGCTGTCCAGGGCAAGCAAACTCGGCACTTTGCAGAACTCAAGTCCCTGTGGGTCACAGAGCTCAGGGTTGTCTACCCAGTGGAAGAGCCAGGCAGCTGGGCTCTGTATCCACCAACTGCAGGGACATTGGCTCTGGCATCCCTGGCTGGGATGTGCAGGCTGAGAAGCAACATTCTCCCCAAGAGAGTTGCAGGCGTTTTCAGAAACCCATCTTCATGCACAGAAGTGAATGCTGGGGAGATGGCAGGGGCTGCCGGGGTTTGCTTGGGGATCTGTGTAGGTCTTCTCCTAGGCTGTTCTGGGCTAAGTGTTCCCCTCTCCAACCTGAGGTTAGCAGACCAGCTGCCAGCAACCTGGGATTTGAGTAAGGGAAGAGGCTAAGGTCTGACTATTTCATGTCAGCCTTCGCTTGGCCACCCTGTTTTCAGTATGGAAACCCCTCAGCCGTGCCCTTGACCCCAAGTCACGCTTGGTTCACACTCTCTAGAGCAGCGCTGTCCAACAGAAACATAATGGGAGCCACGGAAATAAGTTTAAATTTTCTCTCAGTCATATTAAAAAAAATTTTTAAAAAGAGAAGTGAATTTTAATCATGTTTCATGTAACCCAACATATCAAAAGCACTACTGTTTCAACTTGTAATCAATATTTTTTAAAACGTCAAGAGGTATTTCACATTCTTTTTTTATTGTACTAAGTCTTCAAGTCTGGTGTGTATTTCACACGTACAGCACATCTCGATTCGGAAGAGCCACATTTCAAGTGCTCAAAAACCACATGTGCTGAGTGGCCACTGTAAAGGGCAATGTGGCTCTACAGACAAGCCTTCGGTACTGTGCAAGGGTGGGGAACGGACCCCCGGCTGCAGGACTTTGAGAAGGGAGTGGGGCTTCTAACTGCTTCCTAAAAGGATTTTGAACCTGTTTTCCCGCATCTTAGAGATACGTGGTGTCACGGATTTCTGAGCATTTCTGGGGTCTGTGGTGTAAAGTGAGTGGGTGACTCCTTTTCCACCACAGGCAGCTTAGGGTTTCACTTCTTTGAGCTGGCTACGTCAGTTCCCACTCGTCTGTTGGCTCTCCATCTTGCCTTCTTTCCTGCTGTTTCCTCTACTCTCTTTGTCCTTATGCGTTTGTGCTCTAATATAAAATTCATTGTCATTTTAATGGGGTCTTTCGAGAGAACCAAGACAAACACATGTGTACAAGCCACCATCTCTAACTAATAAGTTTTCCATATCACTGGACTTGTAGGTGTTTTTTTTTTTTTCTTAACTTGGTCTACACATTTTTATCATATGTCTGGAATTTTGGGTTTAAACCACCTGACAACCCTATCTATGCAAGGATAGGGTTTCCTAAAGGAATGAATGGATGAATGAAGAGAGATACGTGAAAGTAATTTAATCCTCAGAGGCGGTCCAATCCAGTTGAAGCCAATGCCACACAGTGACACCCTCCAGGTCACCCTGTAGAGAGTCCGTTCCTCCTCCCATTCACTGGCCCAGCTCAGTTACCTGCATGGCATCTCCCAGTTACCACTGAGCTAAGAAATTCCTTGCAGTTACAACGTGCCTGCAGAAATAACTAAGAATGTGTAAATGCACTTGGCAGCCTGCCAAATGGAAGAGGAGGCCATGAGTCAGTGGTTTTCATCTCCTTTCACCCTCGCTGCCCCAGTCTGTTAGAACTGACCACTTCCTTGCAATGTTCATGCTGTCTTTAGCTTTCTCAAATGTGGGGATTTCTCAACTCCACCTTTCTTAAACTTTGACCTTACTTCTTCTTTTGAACAGTGCTGAACTTCTCTTGTGGTTTTCCTGGAATCTTTAAAAAATAAAGCCTAAATCCCTCTAACATAGAGCAACATTAGAAGCCAGTCTTTACTTGTAATCCATACAGGGCTGGTGACCTCAGGGCCCCTTTTTGGGCTTAGCTGTGCTTATTATTAATTCATTATTCTAGCATTCAAGAATAAGTGAGAAGTAATTTAAACATGTATTAGAATCACTTATAAAAATGCCAGAGAGGAATTTTGTTCATAATATATGGGAAAACTTCTTAAATTCATTCCTTTTGCATAAATGGAAGCTTTGGGAATCAAGGAATTTTCAGATTTAGAGATCCCACTGAGTTGTCTTCTTTTGTTGAAATAGGAGATAGTTCAATTACATACCATACATATGTGGATGGTAAACAGATGAAAAAGGAAGTCCTAGAAGCAGCTACAACGGTGTCAGTGCACAGAGAAAATTTCCACAGAGGAGACAGAGAAGGAAACTTGGGTATCACTGAAGAAAAAATCTTGCTCTTAGAAAGTTTATGATAAAGCAATTGATAAATATGCAAATTGTATTAAATTGGAAGTTCTTCAAAGCTCTTCCATAGACTTACAGGGTCCTGGTTTCAGCAGGATCCAGCATGCGCTGCCCAACCCCCCACCCAGGCATCCTGTATTTTACTTCCCCAGCACACATTTTCAGCTCTGTGTACTGGGATATGTTTTAGTCACATCAATTTTCTAAGTCATAAAGAAAATAGGATTGTCCTGCTAAAAGTTTGCATTAATATTTCCTGATGAAATCTTTTTCTAATAAAAGTGTGACACATGCATAGGTTTTTATAGTTTTCAAAACATTTCAGAATGCCTTACACCTCGCTTCACCTTCACAACAACCACCTCTATTTTATATGTGCAGAAAAAGGACTCCTACTGGGTGTCTTATCTATTGATCATTTTGTTTATTTTTCACCCCATTTATACAAAGGGCTAGAGGTGTAACAGGCTTCATACCCCTGGCAAAGTGCAGGGTCAGCACTAGATGCCAGGCCTCCTAAACTCTAGCCTGGTATCCTATCTGCTGAAGCTCTTAATCACTCAGATCTTCAACTTTGTGCCCAGAGATGGTCTCCAAAATAAACTTGATCAGAAGCACAGAACCTTAAGAGTCAACTCAGAGTTTGTCATAGTGATGATTGAGGGCTGTGAGGTTTCTGTACCCAATTCCAATGTTTGGAGGCATTCTCAGACCACCAAGCAACTCACAGACACCAGCTGCGTGTCCTACAATTCAATTCAATTCTGACACTATCTACCCAAAGACAGCATCAAATTCCACAGGATCAGGGCTCAGTCCCACAAGACTGCCCTCCATTCAGATGACAATCACAAGTCCAGGTTGTTACCTGTGCTTCCGAGCCAGTGGTTATAAATAGGAGGTTCCCACCATCCTCTCCTTGGGTTTAATTTGCTACAGAGGCTCACAGGACTCAGAAAACCAGTTTACTCACTAGATTGCTAGTTTATAATAAAAGATATTAAAGGATACAAATCAACAACCAGATGAAGAGATACAGAGGAGGAGACCCCAAACAAAGGAGCGTCTGTCCTTGTATAGTTTGGGGTCTGGCACAGTGGCACATGGAGGTTTCTGGTTCAGCCACCTGGAAGCTCTCTGAACCCTCTCCTTTTTTATGGAGGCTTCATTACATAGGCATGATTGATTAAATCACTGGTCATTGGTGACTGATTCAACCTCCAGTCCCTCTCCCCTCCCCAGAAATCAGGGGGTGGGACTGAAAGATCCAACCCTCTATTCATGGTTGATTCCCCTGCTACCAGTTCCCCCAGCCTTAGGTGCTTTCCGAAAGTTACCTCATTAACAAATAAGCCCAGTTGTGGAGGAAAGGGGTTTGTTATGAATAACAAGACTTCAGGAATTGAAAACAAGAGACCAAATATTATAATAAAAGATGCTCGTGTGGGGAGTCACAGCCCAAGAGGGCACGGAAGGCAAATGTACAGGGCGCTGGTCCTATGTAGGGAATCCACACCTCAGTGAGATGAGGAGGGTGTCCGAGCAGGAGGTGGTAGCAGAGTCTGAGCAGGGTGGGAACGGCTTCCCTTCCACAAGGTGGGGCAGGCAGGTGAGGGTGAGGAGGGAATACACAGCAGCAAGAGGGCAGGGGCCATGACTGGAGGTTCACTAAATATCAGGGGATTGAGCAAATAAGGAGATTTAAGGATATTGGGAGCCAAATTTCTTACGGCTGGAGTTGGGAGTTACAATATGGAAAAGAAGAAAACTAGAATACATTCCATGATGTTGGATAGGAATTGGATGCATTTGGGGTAAACTCATGGTTCTCAACATACACAGATAGTGTTGGGGAGGAAGAAATTTTCCTCTACCCTTCTTGGTTCTTCTGCCTGGTCTGAGAATTAAATTGACAGGAGACAGATTAACAGGAGAAAATCACATAGAAGTTTAATAACATGTATACATGGGAGAGCACCAGCAGAACTGAGTAACTCACCAAAATGGCTGAAACCCTCACCTTAAATATCATCTTCAGCTAAAGGCAAAAGAGGATGTTGGGAGTAGTGGTTTGGGACTCCAAAGGGGAGGAAGGCAATCTACATGAAGATGGAAAAGCAAATGTTTGGTAAAGAAATGTTTCCTGGGTCATGTAGAGACCATGGGACCCAGAGAGGAATTTTAACAAACAGATTTTACTTGGTTCCTCCCTGTATAACACACATAGTTCAAGTTCATACTCTAGTTATCTATGGTGATAGCTCCCTCCTTCTGTTCTGTGCTCCTGATAGGATGCAAAGAAGAGAATAAAGCGGCACTTGAGAAATTCCTGCCAAAGATGCATAAACTAAATTTTATATCAGATGAACCCAGATTGAATGAAGTCTATAAAATAATGGGCCTAGATACATACACCCCAATGTTCATAGCTGCACTACTTAACAATAGCCAAGACATGGAAGGAACCTAAATGTCCATCGACGGATGAATGGATAAAGAAGATGTGGTATACATATAAAATGGAATACTATTCAGCCATAAAGAAGAATAAGGCCATTTGCAGTAACATGGATGGACCTAGAGATTATCATACTAAGTGCACTAAGTCAGAGAAAGACAAGTATCACATAATATCACTTATATGTGGAATCTAAGAAAATGATACAAATGAATTTATTTTCAAAACAGAAATAGACTCAAAGACACAGAAAACAAACTTACGGTTACCAAAAGGGAAAGGGTGGGGAGGGACAAATTAAAAGTTTGGGGTTAACAGATATATAAAATAAACAACAAGGACCTACTATGTATAGCACAGGGAACTATATTCAATATCTTGTAATAACCTATAATGGAAAAGAATCTGGAAAAGAACATATATACATATCCTATATATATATATATATAGAAGAACATACATACACACACACACATATACACACACACACACATAAAAATAACTGAATCACTTTGCTGTATACCTGAAACTAACACAACATTTTAAATCAGCTATACTTCAATTTTTTAAAAAATGGGCCTGGAGGAGACCAACTAAAGGCAACATAGAGTTCTGAGGTGGATCCTTTTGCTATAATGGATGTAGGATGATAGATAGCACTTGAATGGGGTCTGGAGTTGTAACAATGTTGATTTGCAGATCTTAATGAGTGTATTGTGCTTTTGTAAAAGGATGTCTTTGTTGTTAGGAAATACCCACTGACATAAGGGGAGAGGGGGAGGATAGTGTATCATGTAGTCAACTTACCATGAAATGGTTTGAGGGAAAAAAAAATTCTTTGTATTGTTCTTGCAGTTTCTGTGAGTTTAAGATTGTTCAAAATAAAATTCATTTTAAAACAAAATTAGCTGTCAGTTTTAAGAAGAACGACAGAAAAGAGAAAGAAAAGATTATATCACATCAAGAGATGCAATGTGATTATGGCAGGAAAATGTTAAGCTGTAGGATTCCCACGTGGATCCCCTTTCCCAGCAAACAGAATGCCCTTTCCAGTAAGTTATCCCCTCAGGTGGAGAACAAGGTAAGGCCACGCCCATTCCAAACAAGACAACCAAGAAGCCTTTTCTTATTCCATAGCCACAGACAAGCCCCAGAGAGACTACACAAAAGCAAGTTCCAGGAAAAAGAAAAGGTCACATTCCCCATCCCATTATTATCAAGAAGGTGATCTGTCTTATTTGTTTTTATAAATGCCACAGTTTAATTGGTAAAATTAGTCTCTTCCTTTCACTCAAAGAAAAATGCCATCCCACTGAAAAGGTCTGAAGCAGGAAAAAGTTTCTTCAAGCATAGTTTTAAAAAATTGAAGAAAATATAAGTTGCACCGCCTGGACACGATGACTATTTCACGCTTTGTGTGCTCCTTTGAGTCTTTTTATGTGCCTCCTTTTAAACAGCTGTAATCCCAGCATGTAGTTGTTTTCTGAGTATAGAATAGAGGTTATGTACAGGCTCTGAAGCTGACTGACCAAGTTCTACATCTGGCCTCTGCTACTCAATCTGACATAAGCCTCAGTTTCCTTCTGTATCAAATAGGGTTAATATTCCCCCTTGTCTTAGGATTTATGAGAGGATTAAAGCTAATAGATGTAAAGCATTTAGCATGGTATACTGCACATTTCATACATTTGGTAAATACCTATTATTGAATTATAAGCACTTTTCCATTTTTTAAATCATCGTCATCATTACAATTATTACTGGCTGATCTTAAAGAGATGCTCAGGGAAAGCTTTGGTAGGTATCTTTTTCACCGGTTGGTGTGGCAGAATCTACTAGCTGTCCAACAGAATAAGTTTTCTTTTCTTCCTGAGCACACAGCTGGATGGTAGTTCCCGGACGCCCCTGCAGTTAGATGTGCCATGTAACTGAGTCCTAGCAGTAAGCTGTGAGTAGAAGAGGTGTGTGCCACTGGTACTCCCTGAGACAGCAACACCCCATCTCACCAGTGTGGCTGGAGACATAATATTTTGAAAACTGGGCTCCCCTGGTGGCACAGTGGTAAGAATCCGCCTGCCAATGCAGGGGACACGGGTTCGAGAGCTGGTGCGGAAAGATCCCACATGCCAGTGGAGCAACTAAGCCCGTGCTCCACGACTACTGAGGCTGTGCTCTAGAGCCCGCGAGCCACAACTACTGAAGCCCGCACACCTAGAGCCCATGCTCCACAACAAGACCGCAATGAGAAGCACACACACGCAACAGAGAGTAGCCCCCGCTCGCCGCAACTAAAGAAAGCCCGCGTGCAGCAACAAAGACCCAACGCAGCCAAAAATAAATAAATAAATAAATTTTTTAAAAGGGAAGGAAAGAAAAAAAAAAGAAAATGGCAGAGCCACCATTTGCAGAAGTCCTACAAGTCTGTGTAGAGCAGAACCTTCCCCTGATGACCAGAATCCCCGTCCTGGACTGTTAATGAATGAGAAGTGAACTTTTATTGTGTTTGAGTTATTATCCATTCTTGTTTATCTTTGTTACAGGAGCCAGTGTTACTCTAATATGTATTGTTTGGGCATGGTTCCAAAAGAAGACACTGAAGAACTCAAAAACATTTTGAATGTCTCCTCTAAGTTCTGGGCAAAGAAGCAACAAAAAGACAGTTCTCCTGTGGCAGTCTAGAAACTATACACTCTTTCTGAAGCAGGTTTCTGAAGTGGTTTACTTACAATGTTAAGCTGTACTGAAGTGATTTTTAAAGTTCTTCATGTAATTTTCAATAGGTTGGTAGAGAAGTGGTGAAGCGGTGGTGAAACTGTGCAACTCGGATTGGGACTTGAACCCACGGTCTTTCTACTGAGATCACACACCTGGTCTCAGGACTTAATGAAGCTCAGGTTCTTGATGTCGCATCACAGAAAGAATTCAGTGAGAGACAAAGTGATAGGTAAGAAGTGGATTTATTCAGAGAGAAACACACTCCACAGACCGAGTGTGGGCCATCTCAGAAGGCGAGAGACCCCAAAATATGGCGTGTTAGTTTTTATGGGCTGGGTAATTTCATAGGCTAATGAGTGGGAGGATTATTCCAATTGTTTCAAGGAAGGGGCAGGAATTTACAGAAATTGGGCCACTGCCCACTTTTTGATCTTTTATAGTTGGCCTCAGAACTGTCATGGCACTGGTGGATGTGCCATTTAGCTAATGTATTACAATGAGTGTATAATGAGGCTCAAGGTCTACTGGAAGTTGAATCTTCTGCCATCTTGGACCTAGTTGGTTCCAACCAGTTTTTGTCATGTCCTATGGCTATGTCATTCATTTAAAGGTTGTGCCCTGCACCCTTCCCTCCTGTTTCAGTGGTATCATAGAACAAGGCCAGATCCTAATTCTGCCATTATTTGGAGTTTCATATTCCTAGTGCTGTCTACCTCATAGGACTGTGGTCAAATAACAGTGAGGTCATGTATGTACAACATAAAACAAAGAGCCTGGTCTGGAGTATGGTGTAATACATATGTGCTCACCTAGCGTCACCCCGAATGCAACATTTTCCAAAGTTTGTTCCAGGAACAATTGTTCCATGTGTTCTGTTAAATATATCTCAAGAAAAGCTTTCATGGTTCAAATAATACTGAGACTGCTGAGAAATGTGACAAGCTGTTGAGTGTTCCCATTAATACTGGAGAAATTAGTGGAGAGGTCCTGCAGTAACTTCTTTCACTTTTCTTTGAACCAACTAACCATAAAGTCAGCCTTCCCATGACACACCTGTTAATATCCTGCATAGCTCATGTTCTGCAAGGCATACTTTGAGAAACGGGCACAGTGCCTGGCACATGGGGAATAATCAACAAATGTCTACCAAACGTGAAAAGCAAGTAGACCGCCGAAGTGCCTTACAAAAGGAATCAGGGAGCTCCCTCTGTCCTATGCTCCCTGCCTCCTGACCCTCCTAAGTGAAATGGCTGCAGGAGCCTATAGGGTACTAGGTGCAAGCAAGGCCCTGGCAACTTTTAAAGGTTGGGAGAAGGAAAATATGCAGGTCTTTCATCACCATAAGTAGGACAACTGCCTGGACCACAGTGCAAGAGCATCAGGTGAGGACCAGAAAAGAGGGGATCCTGCTGAGACAGTGGCCGGGGATTTAAACTTGCCCACATAAATGTGCCCATTCTTCCTGAGGCACAAGATGTTGAAAAGTCCGGCAACGGACGGGTTGGGTTTTCTCTGCTCCCAAGTCTGAGCAAATGTAAGAAGATGAAAGGGGGAGAAAAGAACTTTCCTCTGTGTTCCTCAGCAGGAACTGGCACCTGCCTGCCTTGAAACAACAGGTGAACAGAAGTCAAGTTTTCTGCATGCTACTGAAGCTTTCTATTACCCAAGCTACTAGATCTCATCCCCAAGAGGCAATAAAGAAAAATACAACTCACTCAAGGGACCAACACTAAGAGAGAGGAAGATGGATGTGAACAAACAGAAGACATACACAGAGAAACAGCACTGCTCTAGGAGGAAGATACTATCTTAAATATGAAAATAGTTAAGAGTGCTTAGATTCAAGTGTAGCACACAAAGCACTCTGTTCTCTAAACAAAATAATTTGAGACGAAACAAAATCAGTAAATGAGCAGAAGGTCACTGTTGAGCCCAAACTAGACAAAAAGCAAGCAACACCCCAATCCCGACCTGCACAACCTCCCCACCTTGCTACACTTGCATGCTTCCTTTCTTCTGGTTTCTCTGGCTGAAACATGGGTTCCTTATCTTAGGTCAACCCTGCCACTTGTGGCTAGATTCCCACTAGCTACCTTCTCATCTACACAAAGGTGCTGCTCCAGCAATCAGCTCCATCTTGCTGCTGTAGCATCAAGTTTTCTCTCTCCACTGCCTATGCTGTAATATTCCCCCCATCTGTAAAAGAGTCTCCATTTACTCCCTCCTGTCACTGCCCCATTTCTCTGCTGCCCTTCACACTAAAACTGCTCGCTTTCCTATACAAATATTCCAAAAGAAATCCCAAAGGATCACAGTATGTCTTGTACTTGGTTCTGTGAAGTGTGTTTGTGGGTGTCTTCAATAGCTGGTTAAGTATTTTTTTAAATAATGGGTGTTAAATTTAAATTAGCAGAGATTACCTACCAGAGTATGACTAGGTTTCGGTATTAAGAAATATAATTTTTATTTGAAGTGCCAAGAATAATAATAGAAAAAAAATTTAATCCCTTATTCACGTCTCTCTTGAACCTACTCCAATCAAACTTCCGTCACCACCCCTGCAGCCAAACAGTTTTCATCAACTCCACCAGTGACTTCCATATCGTCAAATCCAAAGGTCCCTTCTCCAGCTCAACTTACTCCACCTCTCAGCTGCCTCTGACCAAACCGATCATTCCATCCTTCTTGAGGCACTATCTTCACTGGGCTTTAGGTCATCCGTCTCTCTTGGTTTTCCTTGTATCTCACAGACTGCCTTCTCTTAGCCTCCTCTGCTTTTTCATGATCATTTTCCAACATCAAATCTCTTCTCTTCTATACAACACTCATTCCTTAGGTAACCTCATTCAGGATCATGACTTTCTTTTTTTTTTCAGTTTTATTGAGGTATAATTGACAAAAGTGTAAGATATTTAAAGTGTACATCATGGTGATTTGATTGATATACACATACATTGTGAAAAGATTCCCTCCACTGAGTTAATTAATAAATTAATACACCCGTCACCTCATATATTTACTTTTGTGTGTGTGAGAACATTCAACTTCTACTCTCTTAGCAAATCTCAATTATACAATATGGTGTTATCAACTATAATCACCATATCACATAGTTCCTCAGAACTTATTCATCTTAGAGCTTAAAGTTTCTACACTTTTACCAAACTCTTCCTATTTCCTCTACCCACAAGCCCCTGAAAAATACTTCTCTACTTTCCATTTCTATGAGTTCAACCTTTTTTTTTTTTTTTTTTTAGATTCCATATATAAGTGATACCATATAGCATTTGTCTTTCATTGTCTGGCTTATTTCATTTAGAATAATGCCCTCCAGGTTCATCTCTGTTGTCACAAATGACAAAATTTCCATCTTTTTTAAGGCTGAATAATATTCCATTGTGTGTGTGTGTGTGTGTTTGTGTGTATACACACCACAGCATGATTTTAAATGCCATCTGTTAATAATTCCCCAATTTTTCTCTTCAGCCAATACTTTTCCTTTGAATTCCAGCAGAGAGATCCAACTGCTTACTCAATATTCCCATTAGGAGAGCTAATAGCAATTTCACATTTATCACGTTAAAAACAGAACCCTTAATTTTACTCCTCAAACTGTTTCTCCTGCAGTCATCTTAAACCCAGTGAATGATTCCATTCTTCCAGTTTCTCAGGACAATAACCTTAGAGTTCTCCTTGACTCCTCTCTTTCTCTCTTCACCACTGTCAATCTAGTGGCAAATCCTTTTCATTCTACCTGATCACTTATAATCTTCCATTATCCCCACGGCCCAAACACATTCACCATTCACCTAGGTTACTGTAATAGATTCTTAACTGAACAACTCACTTCAAGCCTCACTTCCTTAGAGTCTATGCTATGAAAACCTGGATTCTTTCAAAATGTAAATTCAGAGCTCTGAGAACTTTTTCTTTCTCTCACTGAGGCCCAAATAACTGATTGCCATTCTACATTAAGGTCATAAAGTACCTTTTCCAACTTCTGACGAAACATAACAAATGTATTCCTTTGGTGAACATCATTAACTATGACCAATGTCGACCTCATTGTTTCCTGATGTGATGTGATCATTGCTGGGCTGATGTGATCACTGATGAAAAAAGAAATCCAGAAAACACTGGGAAGCCATGGGTTCAAATAACTAACACAAACATATAACACACAACTAATAGCCACAATAAAAAGGCAAATAGCCCAATTAAAAAATAACATACCACTTGAATAAACATTTCTCCAAGGACAGACAAATAGCCAATACACATATGAAGAGATGCTCAACATTGTTAGTCATTAGAGAAATGCAGTACTGGGAGAAAAGACACATATTTAGCCATATTTCAATAAAAGCCTTGAATTCTAAGGATAAGGAGAAGATTTTGTAAACTTCCAGATAGAAGAAACAAGTTATCTACACTGGGAAAATAATCAGACAGGTATCACATCAGACCACAATACTGGAAGCCAGAAAACAGTGAAATATCATGACACAGTACTGAGATAAATTCCATACCCTGGCATTGTTTCATTAGTCTGTGAGAGTGAAAAAAAATACATATGAGGAGGGACATGCAAGCTTTCAGAGAGCCTGTCAGTCTATCTGTGATGCACTCTATCTGAGGAAAATACTCAGAAAGACACACCAAACATCAAATAAATCAGAATATAAATCTCAATATGGGAGAAGATAAAAAAAGAAGAGTGACTGGTAAGCAATGAACGTTTATACATGTATATATATTAAATAGAAAGATTCTGACTAGAGATAGGTAAGTCTAAATGAGGGCTCTTGAAAGATTTATAAGAATAATTCAAATGACAATATAGAAATAAAATACTAAATTATATCAGAAAAATCTAGGTGTTTAAAGTTGGGTGGAAAAGAGGAGGGAAATACAAATGTTTGAAAACTCACTGGGCATGAATTTCTAGCTGAATTTTATCTAACCTTTAAAGGTCTGACAATATTACTTTTATTTAAATTACTCTCAGCCATAGAAAAGGATAAAAAGACTCCGATTCATTTTATAAAGTCAAAATAAACTTAAAGCTGGACTTCCCTGGTGGTCCAGTGGTTAAGACTCCACGTGCCCAATGAAGGGGGCACAGATTCAACCCCTGGTCAGGGAACTAAGATCCCACATGCCGCTGGGTGCAGACAAAACAAACAAACAAAAAAACCTTAAAGCTGATAAAGATAAAATTGAAAATTATAGAAAATTTCAAGTATAGATTCAAGAACATTAACAAGTAGAATCCAGTCATATATCAAAAAACAAACAAACAAAAACCAGATCATGACTGCTTCCACGAAGTCAAGGGTGGTTCAGTACCAGGAAGTTTAAACACAATCTACTGCATCAGTCCTTTAAGGGAGGAAAACCATATGATCATATCTTTAGATGTTTAAAATGTATTTAGTAAAGTAGCAGCCATTCCCAATGAGTAAAATAAGAATTAAAGAATTAATATAATAAAGGCTATTTATCAAACTGATGACAGATAATATCCTAACGTGCAAAATGCTAAAACCATTTTAATTAAACAGAAACTACCCAAGGGATGCCCACCATCACCGTTATGACTAAAAATTGACTTGGAAGAGATCCCAAACTTATTAACACAACAAAATTAAATAACTGACCTAACATTTGAAAGTAAGAATAAAGCTCTTTTTGTTTTTGCTGATGATGTGATTGCATTCCTAAAAATAAAAAAAAATTTTAAAGCAAACTACGACAATAAAACCCAAGAGAATCAAGTACAGGTAACAAGATAAGAGAATTTGGTAACATGTTTGGACAAGCAATAAATATTTAAAAATCAGTAGCTTTTCTCAAATCCTAAAAATAATTACATAAAAGTATTGTAGAAACATAGAAAAATGTCTCGTTCACAATAATGGCAAAATATAAAATATTTCAGAATAAGTTTAGTAAAAAAAGAAACAAAATGTCATTTTTCACAAAATCAATATATAAATTTAATGTGATTTCTATTGCAACACTGTATTAGTTTTCTACTGAAATTACCACAAATTCAGTGGCTTAAAACAACACAAAATTATTGTCTTACAGTTCTGGAAGTCAGAAGTGCAAAATCAGTTTCACATCAAGGTGTTGGCAGTGCTGGTTCTATCTGGAGGCTTTGAGAAAAGAATCTACTCTCTTGCTGTTTTCAGCTTCTTGCGGCCACCTATATTCCTTGGTGGCCACCTGTATTCACTCCTTGGCTTGTGGCCCTTCCCTCCATCTTCAAAGCGCACCACTCCTGTTGTGCTCCTGTCGTCAGACTGCCTTCTCTTCCGACTCTGATTCCTACTGTGTCCCTCATAAGAATTTTTGTGAGGACATTGGGCCCATGGGATAATTCAGGACCATTCCCCATGTCAAAATCATTAACTTAATTACATCCAAAAAGTCCCTCTTACTAAGTAAAGTAACATTCACAGGTTCTAGGAATTAGGAGGTGGACATATTTGTCGGGGGAGGGGGCATTATTCAGTCTACCACAAACATGAATACGATTCTCAAAATTGTTATGGAAGAATAAATATGCCCTCGAATTGCCAAGAATGTATGAAAAAGAAGAATAGTAAAAAGGTATTATAATAAAATCAACAGAGTACTGTGGAGAAATAGATTAGTGGAACAGAACAGAGAAGACAGAAAGACATCTAATTATATATGGAAATTTAACACGACAAAAGTGCTATTACAACTCAAGGACGTAAGAACGGGTTATTTAATAAATGATGCTAGCACAACTATTAAGTCCCCAAAAGAAAGTAAAAGTAGACTGGTATCTCACAGAATACAAAATGGTATCAACTGTATAAAGAAGGAAGGCTTAAATGCAAACTAAAAAAAAAAAGAAAAAAACAGTGTGAGAAAACATAGGACATGTATCATGTAGACAAGAGAAATAACCTTCTTAACTAGGACTGGAATCCCAAAAGCTATTTTTAAAGACACAGACACACTCAAACATAAATAAGTGAAAACCCGTATCTGGAAAATGTTCCAGGTAAAAACCAACTGACAAAAAAAATATGGTTTAAAAAAATGTGTAATGCCAAAGGCAAGTATTAGTGTCTCTAACATACAAAGAGCTCTTGTGACTGGACAGGAATGAGACAACAACCCATTAAAACCACTGTGCCCTGCCTGCCTGTCAGTCGCTCCATTTTTCCATCTTCCTATCTCTAAGGGTGGTTGGCTCATCCTTGGGCAGAATTTCCAGAGCTCTAAAACACTCTTATTTTTATAATTCTGTAGCCGTCAGAACCAAGTGGATGATGACTCTGCTGGGGACTAATATGAAAATGGTTATCTGTTCTCGCCATTAAGGGGATCAAATATTTTTCCACTTCTGTCTGACGCTGTTTAAACTGAAAGAAGAATGTCCTTATTCATTTGGTTTCTTTCTTTCTCTTTCTCTTTGTCTCTGTTAGACATCACTTAAAAGTTTCCATGATGAGCTAAGTTTGGGGGTTGTTTTTAAAGGACCCAATGTTATTTTGCTTTGCAGAGGGATTCTCCAATCTGAAGTTCAGATTTTAAGGTGGGGTATTTTGTTTGTTGCAGTATGTCAACTTTTCCCCTCTTCTTTTATTCGGGAAGCTTATGCTAAACTTGTAAAGAAAAAAAATAACGACCCGAAGTTGGCTAAATGGGAGGAAAACAGAACCTCATCTTGTGCCTAAGACTGTATGCTCACTTACTTGTTACACCCATAAAAGAACTTTCTATTTCGATTCAAACTCTTTCTCCCTCTTCTAAAACATAAATCGAGACTGAAGACATTGTGTGTTGCAGACAAATCTCTATTGAAATCCAAACCTAGCGTCTACAGAAATTCTACATGACATTTGTGGTGATAAGGGTCAGGAAGAGACGAAGATATTCTTCAGGGAGGGGGGCTTCCTTGGTGGCGGAGTGGTTGAGAGTCCGCCTGCCGATGCAGGGGACACAGGTTTGTGCCCCGGTCCGGGAAGATCCCACATGCCGCGGAGCGGCTGGGCCCGTGAGCCATGGCCGCTGAGCCTGTGCGTCTGGAGCCTGTGCTCCGCAACGGGAGAGGCCACAGCAGTGAGAGGCCCGCATACCGCAAAAAAAAAAAAAAAAAAAAGAAAAAAAATTCTTCAGGGAAACAATATGATGGAAGGAAATACAGGATGGAGTTCAGAATATCGGCCCTAGAGCCACACAGGCCTCAGTCTGAGGTCTTACTAAGTTTTTTATCCTAAGCCTCCATTTCCTCATCTGTAAAATGGGAAGGAAAAGAGTATCTACTTCTCAAGGTTGTTCTGGAGATTAAATTAGACAGTGCGCATAATTTAGCCAAAAGCCTGGCATATAGTAAGATCTCAAATGTTCATCAGGATTATTTTGTTTTTATGTACAGCCCTGAGCCCTAGATTAGGAGAGTGGCTATATTTCCATCTCTCTTCTGGGAGGGCACTGGCCTCTGGTAGACAAAGTGGAGGCTAAGTAGCAGAGGTTTTCCAACTCTGCTCCCCAGAGCCTTGAAATTCCACAGAGGGCCCTTGTGGGTTGCAGAGGCATCCGCAAGAGGCTGTGATGGTGAGTGAAACTCCCATTCCAGCTTTGTTTCTTTCTGTTTTATATAAAAGGAACCTGCCTAAGATTTCACTTCAAAAACCATTGGTCCTCATAATCTGCAAGGCTATTACAATTCTGTTATTCAGTGGGCATTCCTCCTTTTTAAAATGACTTTTCCTGACTTTTTAGTAATCCTTGTCTTCATTATCCATCCATAGCCACCTGATCCCTCCTGAGAGAAAGAAAACATTCGAGAAGCCCCGTGTGTTTTAGTCTGGATTGCTTTGGTGTATTATGCCTTCCAGGAGGTGCTTGCATTTTAAAAGAGTCCAGGGACTTCCCTGGCGGTCCAATGGTTAAGACGCCACACTTCCAGTGCAGGGGGCACAGGTTTGATCCCCCATGCCGTGTGGCGCAGCCAAAAAAACTAAAAGTAAAAAAAGAGTCCAGACAAGAAGAGAACAAAGATTGCTATTCTATTCGTGGCACTTCAGGGAAGACAGTTGCCGGTAGGGGCTGGGGGGTGGAGGGGGGGATGGAGGGGAGGCAGATTTTGTAGAACTGCTGAAAGGACAGCTCCGACCACTGCCTTAATGAAGTAATAATGACGGGCATTTGCGAATAGAGTCAGATTTACACAACAATCCTGTCTCTATTTTCTCAGCTGATAAACACCAGCTTCCAGTGGGTGAGATGCTACTCTTTTTTCCCATCTGCCTTTCCAAGATGAGGACACGAGGCTCTGGGTGGCTCAGTGACTTGCCTCAGTTGGCAGAGTCAGGCCCTGACTCTGCGCCATGGGCTGCTCCCCAGGCTGCTCTGTGGCCTCTGTCCATCAGGACAGTCAGGCCCGCTGGTTACCCACAAGGCCCAGACTCTCCAACACTGCGTTTGCAGAAATGGCACAAGCAGGTTGGCTGGTTTTTCTGACGCTTCCTCCATGGGACTAAAGGAATGGCTGTAGCAGGCCTGTTAGCTCTCAATGAGCTCTTTGTGCAAATAAATTCCAGAGTTTTTATGAACGATGATGCCAATGACGGTTGCTTTTCCCCCAAGTAGTCAGAAAGTTGATGTTTCAGCCATGCTTGGCATTCCTCCAGAAAACTCTTGGATCAGTGAACTTAGGAGACTGGAGAAAAGGAGATATAAAAAGCTTAGGGCAAACTAAGAAGTCCTCATTTTTAATGAGTAAAACTGTCCTTCCCTGTCAAAATCCCTGGTGACACAATTGTTTAAATTTCAGAAACATAAACATGAAAGGCATGAAATCACTAGGGGAAAAGACTGTCTCTTTCTATCATATTTAGACAAAGCACAGTTGTCTGATTTGTACTTATACACTCATAACAGGACTGGCTAATACGAAGGCAGATGTGTAATAAGATCTTGATACATATTTGTTGAATGAGTGAGTGAATGAATGAATATCTCCTTTAATTTGGGGCCAAGAAATTATGATAGCAGAAAAAACATAATAACCTCTTCTGGGATTATCTTTCATTATGACTGACTCCCTGGATACACCAGCAAATAACTCAAGTTTTTGCTTTCTGCATTCAGGGAGATCGTCACGTTGATAGTCTTACCGGCATCTCTGGGTCGGGAGAGCCAAGTTAAGGTATTTATGAGGTTTCTGAGGTCTGGTTGAAGGCAGGTATTTCAATGCAAGGTTGTGACATAACAGTTTAGGACTGGGAGACAGAGCAAGGTGAGGGGTTTGCAGTACGTTTTGAAGAGTCTTAGAGAGAAAACTGGCATTTGATGCTATTCAACAAAAAGTTGAACAGTCGGATGTTCATTCAGTTGGGTTTTTCCAAAGCTATTTGCAACTTTTATTATCTTGAGCAAGAATTTCCTGGAATAGAAAAGTCGTGGTGATGAAGACAGTGGACTAGCAAGGCCACATTAATGCAGGTAGCAGAATGGTACAGTCATGGTCATCTAGACCAAATTTGGCCTGTGGCCTGCTATTGTAAATAATGTTTTATTGGAATACAGCCATGTTCATTCCTTTAAGTATTGTCTGTGGCTGTTTTCATACTACAAATGCAGTTCAAACACTGTGATACAGACTGTATGGCCACAAAGTCTAAAATAGCTACGGTCTGGCTCTTTACAGAAAAAGTTTGCGACGCCTGATACAGACAGTAAGCTGTGTGGAAGTAGATGGCTTCATTTCTCGTCACATCTATTCATTCATCAAGTATTTATTAAGCACCTACTGTGTGCACGGCACCTTCATAATGTTGGAAATACGGCACGCAACAAGACAAATCCTGCTTCCATGGAAACAAATCGATAAATAATATAAATCAGATAGTGATAGTGCTCTAAAGAGGTATAGGGTTGGTAGAGGGGGTTGAAAGGGACTCTTTGCCACGTGGTAGTCAAGGAAGGCTTCTCTTAAGAGGTAACATTTGAGCAGGACTCTAAATGAAGTGGACTAATTATGTGAAGACACGGGATAGGGCTTTGGGGAGAGATATGCGCACAAAGGGTGCAGAAATGCGAATATCCAGAGCTGGAACAAGCTTGGTGTGTTCATAAGAGCAAGCAGGCCAGTGCAGCTAGAGCAGGTAAGCAAAAGGCAGGGTAGAGAGAGCTGAGATTGGAGAGGTAGCAAAAGGGCCACGGGAAGTAGTAGAGCCTCATGGGAGGTGGATGGGTTTGAATTTTATTCCAAATATGATAAGCTAATTGGGGGCTTTTCAGCAAGGGAGTGACTGAACATGACTTCTATCATAAAGACTTACTCTGGCTGCTATGTAGAGAACTGACCGCCGAGGGACAGAATGGAGGCAGGGATGGTACCATAGGAGAGGAATCACACTCACACTACAAGGCAGGGACTGGAGATGGACGCACGTCAGTGTACTTTGGGATGAATTTTATTGTATCTTATTTTAATGATTATTATTATTTTTTTGCGGTCCGCGGGCCTCTCACTGTTGTGGCCTCTCCCGCTACAGAGCACAGGCTCCGGAAGCGCAGGCTCAGCGGCCATGGCTCACGGGCCCAGCCGCTCCGCAGCATGTGGGATCTTCCCGGACCGGGGCACAAACCCGTGTCCCCTGCATCGGCAGGCGGACTCTCAACCACTGCGCCACCAGGGAAGCCCTTGGGATGAATTTTAAAAGCATAGCTAATAAGCCCTGCTGATGAGTTGAACGTGGGGTATAAAAGTAAGAAAGAGTCAAGAATGCTTCTGAGGGTTTAGAATGGAGTGACTGGGTGAATGACGGTGCCACGCACTGAGATGGTGGAGGACAGGAGGTAAGCGGGCATGAAATCAAGAGTTCTGTTTTATTCTTGTTAAACTTCACACGCCTGTGATACATCCAAATGAACGCGTCAAGCTGGCTGCTGGATATGAATATGTGCACATGGGACAGACTGGGCATAAGATCTAATTTGGGATTCACCAGCATGTGGGTAGTATTTAAAGACATGGAATTTGGTGAGATCACCTAGGAGATAACTACAAAAAGAGAGGCCTGATTAAATTCTAGAGCCAGTGGTGAGCTGGAACAGGATCTAGCCTGCTGGTGAGAGCTGATTGAGCACATCTCTTCCTAAATCCCCATGCAGTAACATGATGCTCATAGCTAGAAACCAGCCAGAGTGTAAATATTTGCACCATGAAAACTGGCAAACGCCACATGTCAGGGCTTTTTTTCCCCATAGAGTCAGATGTTAAACATTTACCAGCACATCACTGCCTGGGACCCTCACATTTAGAGGTCAAGAAAAGCAGAAAGAGACAATATAAGAGACTGAGAAGGACTGGAACATGAATGAGGTAGGAGGAAGACCAAAAGAGTGTTTTATCCTTGTCCAAAGTTATCACGTAGTTCCATGCCTTGTCCAAAAGTCAAGCGACTATTATATGGTCTTTTTCTTCTCTCCCTTTATAGAAGCTTTCAGCACTTGGTTGCCAGAACATATCAATACAGAATACAGATCTTTTTGTATTCTTTGCCGAATGAGTTTAACTCATCCTGTAAACCCTGATGCTCTGAGAAGCTACTAAATGAAAAAACAGTTCCATGAACTTTAATGGGAAAAGTATGATGTGTTCTAGCTCAACCCAAGCAAGATACCCAAGTGATTTCTACAAATAGAAAAAGACATCATTGGAGGTAAGTTTAAACAACAGAGGATAAGTTGAAAGTAAACAGAGACTATCCATAAAATGTAAATCAGTGAAAGTTTACTGTAGTCATTGACGGAGGAAAAACAGTCTTGAGAATGGGTGGTGGGTGGTAGAAGAGGCAAATGAGAATTATCCTTTGGGATGTGTATCCTTTTTTTTTTGAATCACTTTTTCCACACTGTTTTCAACTTCTGTGCCTCATAGTTATCTTACACTCAAAATGCACTTAAGATCATAGCACGGAAAAACACATTTAGAGGTAAAGAAAAGCTAAACACAAGACTGCTTTGAAACATATGGTAACAATATACATGCATAACAGGCATGAAGAGTCCTAGAAGGCACTCCCCGGTCATCCCTCTTGCCTGGCTCACACATGCAAAGCTGAACATCTGGGTATGTTCAAACATGGCACACAGTGCTGTTCTCTGACCAGAAACTGCTGTGTCAAGTGAATTGGTGAGTATGCCTTTGCCCAAAACCATAACGTCAAAATAGCAGTTCTTACAGACTATATAGTTACTGTGTTTGGCGGTGAAAACTTGTTATATCAAAAAAAAAAAGCGAATTGTCCAGAAAGCAGTAAAACTTTTCAACACCACTGTACTGAAAAAGTCACTAACAGGACAGTGGTTATGGAAAGCAACCCTGTTTTCAATTGTGCTAAGAAGAAAGCTCTCTTGGTTATACAGAAAGCAGCAGCACTTGTCCACTCTGTAAGCAGGTTAGTAAGTTCTGCTTTTGAAAGACTTCAGTCTCACAGAACCCCTATTAGAATTATCATCGTTATTAGAGCTGTTTATTTAGAACCTAATACATACCAGGCAAGGTAAAGGTTATCCTCCATGATACAGAAGAAGCTGAGTATCAGAGGAAAGTAAGTTATGCAAGAGGGGTGGCTAAAGCAGTCAGTGTCTTCTGAGCAACCAAACTTAGAAGGAGAAATATTTTAAATAATAATTGTGCCACTAAAAAACTTGCTCGTTTGCTTCTTGTCATCATCCACGTTGCTTCAGCAGCAGGGAAACAACAGAGCAGAGCGTATATCTAGTAAGAGTAACTCTTGAAAATAGGAAGCACCACGAAGGTGCATTATTAGTAAAATCCACCAACGAGCCACATACAAATGACGACGGCAGTTTGCGGGCACCGTTTATACTGTTTTTCTGGAGCACCAAATTGGCAGTTACGGGCTGTGCTCAGGGATGAAGGGACTTACTCCAACACACAAAACCAGTGCTTGATAAAGTAGGAATTCAAACACAGCTCTCTGGGGCACCAAAGCTTATTGACATTCCACCCCAACAGGCAGCCGCTTGCTTTTTTTTACACAACCCACACCCAGATCTTTGATTCTCCCTTTACAGCAGTGATGGCATTGCCCAAGCCAGAATCCCAAGCTCCCTTGGGCTCTGGCACTCTCTCCTTCTCTGCCACACTTTCTCTTCCTCTTCACCTTCGTGTTTTACCTTAAGAAAAAAAGCTCAGCCAATTCCCAGAAATGTGCACATTCCACTCCATGGAATTCTAAACAGAGGACTTGGGAATTCCCTGGTGGTCCAGTGGTTAAGACTCTGCGCTTCCACTGCAGGGGGTGCGGGTTCCATCCCGGTCGGGGAACTAAGATCCCACATGCTGTACGGTGCAGCCAAAACAAAAAAACAGAAAAAACAAAACAAAACAAAAACCCCCAGAGGACTAGAAAGTTTCCTGACTGGGTTCAGAAGTCTTGAACAGGAAGTAGACACCATGGCTCTTTGCCTTCCCCAACCCTATATCATCAACACCACAAATATATTGTCTCTTCCAACTACAAGGATTACTGTTGTTATTGTTATTATATCTGCCGACTTAGGGCTCCAACTTCTGCTTTGACAAAAGAATAATTCAGGCCACCTGAATGTCAGTGTCTTCATTTGCACTGCGTGATTTGCCCTTGTCCTCCCAACCCCCTAGTTCTCAGCAAGTGGAGAGGATTGCTGACAAACAGCAGTTGCACAAGAAAAAGGAAACCCACATGTTCATGCTATTTCAAACGTTTGTGTCATCTGTGGGCTCCCTCGGTTGGGGGCTGAGTCTTCATTTTCTTCTATCCACTCTCACCACCAACTTGTTTCCCTCTGCTGCAATGCCCAATTTACTGTTTTCTCTGCACTAGAAGACTCAAAGGTGGCAATACAAGGCTTTCCAGGAGGGAATACCAAGGAGATGCCCTAGACAAAATCAAAGCCAGAGTCAGCAGGCGCAAGCTGCTGTCCACTGGCCTCAACAGCCTCACCCATTGGAAGAGGAGCCCACAGGTGGGAGCCTTCAGCACAAAAACCATCATGCTGGAAGGACAGCCATTCCTACCCTGTGAGGATACTACGGAACGTGGTGGAAATAGAGTAAGAGAACAGACGGCAAGGTCTGAAAGACCCACTTTTTAATCTTACCTTTTTCACTTTGATTAATACATTCTTTCATTTATTCATGCACTCAATAAATATTTATTGAGGACCTACTACACGCCAAGCATTGTTCTAAATTTCAAACATACAATGAACAGCAAAACTTCCCTGCCCTCAAGAAGGCTAAGATGAAGAAAATATACTTGATGGGTGATGTTGGTCAATTTACTTAAATTTTTTGAAGGATAAATAATACTTACCTCACAGGTAAAGATTAAAATGAAATAATGTGTATACAATGTTGTACGATGCCGGGGACATGGGAAGCAGGGAACGAACTGTAGCCATTATTACCATGTATGTACCCCGCCCCCCCCATTCCCATAGTTCCCAAGTTGCTCCTTCAGTTAAGCCAATACTCCTAAAAATGCATTTAACTCTTTGTGATCTGGTGATTTTAAAGGGATAGGCCTTACTTCTCAATCCTGAAGGCAACAAGGGTCGGGGGGGTACAAGAAAGGGAATAAAGTTTTAGGTAGAGAGATTAATCAGAAACCCAGCAGGAGAACTCGGTTTCCGGGGAACTCAGTTTCAGTATCATGAAACTTAACCAGGGTTAACACAAAGTTATTCAAATTTCTCAAACATATAGGACAATCTAGAAGAGAGATGCTATGTATTTTTAGAATATTCTCATGCTGTGCTTTAAGTCATTTGAAATGACAAGCCTCTTAGACTTAGTATAAAATCCAGCAAATGCTTAGTTAGCAGCTGTGTCCAGCAAAGGTGAAATTTCCCAGTTTCTACTAAGTTGTAGCATGACCTTAAGGAACTGTTTAAGTTTCCAAAAATTAGCTGGCATTGAAATTAATCTGGAAGGAGAAAAGGGGGATTTTTATTCTAAGCTAAAAAATAGATCGTGGAGTTGGTTGTTTTGGGGGGGGTTTACCCCTGCCCCATCACTACTTCATAAAACATTCTTGGTTGTAGTTGTGAAACAAACATGCCTCTACATCTACCAGTTGAGTAATCTGGTCCTCAGCCAAAAAATGTAACTGGCTCCTAATAAGCAGGTAGGATGTAAAGGGTGTACCTGAAAGGTTACTCTACATATATGTAAGTCAGTGGGGTGGTTGTGTGAGTCCCATGAATCTCCCAATAAAGAAAACAACCAAGGAAAAAAGAAGCTTTTGTTGCAGAAACCTCTGACCAAGTTAGAAACAGACCAATTTAATAGTGCATTCATCTGGGGAATGGTCTAGTCAAATCCAGTCTATTATTATTCCGTGAGGACCTGTGAGGTATATCACTCAGGACATTCCTGCACTAAAGGCAACACCAGGCAGAAGACACATGACCCTCGTCATGTGTCAAGAGATCACACAACCCCACAGGCCAGGCTCTGTGAATTGACATTTACCTCTATGTTTAGTTGTAAACTTTTTAAAATGCAATTTCTCTAAGGTGTGTGAAATGTCTTCATTTCCTAACATTTAGAAGTGATTCCTGTATCTAAATTATGAATTGTGAGTTGACAGAAACTAAGTCTGTAAATTGTTTTGGAGGTTTAAGAATCTGGTGTAACAGGGCAACTGCCAAGAAACAGCATTTTGGCAACAAAATTCCGTTCTTATCTTCAAAGATTTTGACTCTGAGAATCCACCAATCTACATTCAGAGACCTTTGGCTTATGGCTCACATAATGAATTAGCTGGACCCTCGTATAGTATCTTTAAAATTTTAAATAGTGTCAGTGTGGTGATACTGCATTAATGAGGATAAACATTCTCTTTGTTTTGTCAGATTAATTACCTATTAATGTCCATCTGAAATACTGAACTGATTTCTTTCTCCAAGGTCAAGTAATTATTGTCAGGGATCACTGTTCCTATTACCACTATCTCCAAAAGAGAACCAATAGTTTTTCTTTTTTCTTTTAGTTCCTCCTAATTGGACAACAATAGAAGATTTATGTTTGCATGAACATCTGTGTTTCTTCAACTTGGGCAAAACGGCATGTTTTCATTAACTGGAATCTGAAAGTATGGAAAGACAGAGAATTCACTATGAAGGAACAAAATGTTAGGAGATGTATAGCAAGCTCTGCTGCTTGCTGTTTAATAATATTTAGTCTTCCTCTCTTCCTAGCTAAGAGACCCATATTTTGTTCACATCTCTATCCATCAGAGAGGGTGGCTCTATCCCCAGCTCAAAATTAAATCTGACACTATAAACTTTTTAGACTGTAACTCAGAGTAAAAAACAAATTTCACATGGCAACCCAGTACACATATGCATCCTATGGAATTTTTACAGAAAACTGAAAAGAAAGCTTAATAAAACAACATCCATTTTTTATAATGTGCATTATGCTTTGATATGCTTTTTCTATTATACTTCTTTTTTGAATGATAACTCTGACCCAGTGAATTTGATTTCCCAACCCACTAATAAGTCATGAGGCAAATTTCAAAACACTGTTCTAAGCCTGTCATGTCAATCCTATTCCTCTTGACAATGACTGGCTTTCGGCTTAGCAACCCATTCAAGTTCACGAGACATGAGGGAAGTCTTCCAGGGACTTTTCTTGAAAAATTTCCTCACTCTTAGAACTGAAAGGGTGTATTATACTGAGTTCATGGGTTGGAAGAACTCAATATTGTTAAAATGTCAGTTCTCTCCAAATTGAGCTACAGTGTATAGATTCAACACGGCCTTAATCAAATCCCAGAAAGAAAGATTTGTTATTTTTTTTTGTAAAGGCCGAGAAGCTGACTCTAAAAGATGACAGACTCATACTACCTGACTTCAAGATTTACTGTGATGGGGGCTTCCCTGGTGGCGCAGTGGTTGAGAGTCCGCCTGCTGATGCAGGAGACCGGGTTCATGCCCCGGTCCGGGAAGATCCCACATGCCGCTGCACGGCTGGGCCTGTGAGCCATGGCCGCTGAGCCTGCGCGTCCGGAGCCTGTGCTCCGCAACGGAAGAGGCCACAACAGTGAGAGGCCCGTGTACTGCAAAAAAAAAAAAAAAAAGATTTACTATGATGAAGCTACAGTAATCAAGACAATTTGATATTGGTGAGAGAATAGACACTCGGGAACAGAACAGAGAGTCCAGAAACTAATCCACACAAATGAAGTCTACCAATTTTGACCAAGGGATAAAGGCAATTCAAAATAGAAAGGATAGTGTTTTCAACAAATGGTTCTGAAAAACTGGACATCCATTTGCAAAAAAAAAAGAACCTCAATCTGTGCCTCACACTTTGTACAAAAACTGACTTAACATGGATCCCAAATCTAAATAGGAAACTACAGAACTTTTAGAAGAAAACATAGGAGAAAATCTTTGTAAACTTGGGTTACACAAAGACTTCTTAGATATGACACCAGAAGTACAATCATTGAAAGAGAAAAATGATAAGTTGGACTCCATCACAATTAAAATTTTCTGCTTCACAAAAGATAGCAATAGAACAGAAAGACAATCCACAGGCTTTGGAGGATATACTGGCAAAACACACAACAAAGAACTTGTAGGTAGAATATGTAAAGAGCTCTCAAAACTCAATAGTACGGGGGGACTCCCCTGGTGGTCCAGTGGTTAAGAATCTGCCTTGTAATGCAGGGGACGCCGGTTCGATCCTTGGTCATGGAACTAAGATCCCACATGCCACAGGGCAACTAAGCCTGCGTGTCACAGCTAGAGAGCCTGAGTGCTCCAACTACAGAGCCCACACGCTCTAGACCCTGCGTGCCACAACTACAGAACCCATGCGCCACAACTAGAGAGAAGCCCACGCACCACAACGAAGAGCCCACGTGCCGCAATGAAATATCCTGTGCGCCACAACTAAGACCCAATGCAGCCAAAAAAATAAATAAACAAATAAATATTTTTTTAAAACCCTCAGTAGTAAGGATAAAAACATGGGCAAAAGATTTGAACAGAATCTTCACTGTAGAGGATATATAGATGCCAAATAAGCACATGAAAAGATTCTAAAATCATTATGCCTTACAGAAATGCAAATTAAAGCCATAATGATACATCACCACACACGTATTAGAATGGCCATGACAGGAGAAATCAGTGGTTGCCAGATTTAGGGATGGGGAAAGGGTTGCCTACAAAGGGGCAGCACACACAAAAAAACCCATTGAGGGTTAATGGAAGTCTTCCGTATATTGATTGTAGGAGTGGTTACATGACTACGTATTTGTCAAAACTCAAAGAACTGCACACAAAAAAGTGAATTTTATGTAAATTTAAAATTTTTGAAAGAAACACAAAGGAAGAGAGTCTCTTTTTTGCTCAGTGATGGGCTAGATGTGACTTGGACAAGTAGGGCAGTCATTTCATCACCATGGTTGAGCTAGAATGAAGACAAAACTAATATAAGCAGGTGGAAGAATGGAAAAGAGGAAAGAACTTGGGTATTAAAAATGTTATTGAGCCAACTGTCTATCCAAACCTGAAACCAACCCACCTTGAATCTTATTACATAAAATAATGATAATCTTCTTTATGCTTAAGCCATTCTGAATTGGGTTCTCTGTTATTTGCAGCCAAATTTATCCTGCACAGAAAGTCTCAATGACTTTGTTCCAAAACTTGCATCATTCCCATCATTAAAAAATAGAGTTTGGGGGCCTCCCTGGTGGCGCAGTGGTTGAGAGTCCGCCTGCTGATGCAGGGGATACGGGTTCGTGCCCCGGTCTGGGAGGATCCCATATGCCGCGGAGCGGCTGGGCCCGTGAGCCATGGCCGCTGAGCCTGCGCGTCCGGAGCCTGTGCTCTGCAATGGGAGGGGCCACAACAGTGAGAGGCCCGCATACCGCAAAAAAAAAAAAAAAAAAAAAAAAAAAAATAGAGTTTGGGAGTCTTTTGAATGTTTTGAGTAATTTGAAACTATGTTCCGGACCAACTTGTATATTACCATTCCTACAAGGAAAAAAATACATGAGCTTTCACAGATATATCCCCTCAACTTATATAAAGAATTTAAAAATCATGTTATTTATTTAGCTTTGTATAAAAGACTATCCTGTGACTTCTGAAATGCAATCTGAGTGAAATATGTGTTGGGATTGGCATGTGCCACAAATTTGAAGGAGGCAATCAAACCCGACCCACAGTTATCTATTTCTGTTCACGAGTACTTCATGCACCTTCTTACCTCTTTTTCACCAAAGTGCATTCAACATAATAAAAAAGAATGATGTCATATATGAACTTAAGGGTGAATAATTTTGGAACCAAAAAGAAAATGAATTTCAAAATATTTCCTTGGCATACACTTAATGTCAGACTCTATGAGTTGTAGTAATCAACACCAGCAGTGCCCTTACTGAGCTAGGTAGGATAATTCCAAATGTGACAAAGTGTTATAAACAAAAGAAAGGACAGGATGTTGTGAGAACATATAACAAAAGAGTATGGAAATCACCTTGAACATCCCAAGGATACCCCAAGAAGGCATATTCAGGCTGATTTAAGGCCAGGAGCCATCAAGGCCAGGGGTAGGAGTTCATGAACTTAATTTTAAAATGTAAATAGAGTGGGAGGGGGAAAAAAGAGGAAAGGCTATTTTGGTCCAAGTGACCCATAATCCCTGACTAGGCTGAAGCAAGACATCTTGACATGACTCTTTTCATTAAGGAAATATTTTGAAACTGGAGTTTTGGACAAAGGTATCTTGATTTTAATATTACTCTTTCTATTACCAGGTATGTGTGCAGTAGAGCTTCCTTACCCTAACTCTGTGGTTCTCAGTGAGGGAGTTTTGTCCCCCAGGGGACAGGTGGCAAAGTCTGGAGGCATTTTGGTTGTCACAACTGAAAGGGGGGGTGCTACTGGCATCTGATGGGTAGAGGCCAGGGAGGCCACTCAACATCCCACAATGCAGAGGGCAGACCCCATCACAAAGAATTATCCAGCCCCAAAGGTCATTAGTGCTGAGGTTGAGAAACCTATCTCTAAGTGCCTTCCCTTGTATAATTTTCTACTTAGGAACTGAAGTGATTATTTTCCACCTTATTATGTTCTGTGTTGTTTGATTTACAAATGAATATATAGTACTTTAAAAGAACAGTCTGAATTTTTGAAAAATCTGTTAGACTCTAAAATCAGCTTCTTCTAAAAGTAGCTTATTTGTCCCCCAGAACAACCCTTTACAAAAGCTTATAAACAATTTTAATGTATAGACATTCCTTAGCTAAAAGAAAAATCATTAGAAATTTAGTTGAACATTCTCTTTTCCTTATCAGAATACATTATCATTTTTAGCCAAAACTCTCTTCTCTCCTTTTTACCCTGAAACATTCGTCTCCAGAGCTGAATATATATCTGATATGCATCATAACGAAGCCTGCAATAAAAAGTATGCATTTTTAAGCTTTACTAATGGAAAGTGAATTGCCATTATTAAGGACACAAATATAATTACAGTATTTAACTGATGTGCAGTTGATGAAGCTAAAGTGAATTCTCAGAGTCATCACTGGGCTTGACAGCACTTTCTGAACGAGAAAGTGGGATGACACTGTTCTCCTCTACTTGTGATCTCTCCGTGGGTGTTTAGTGCCCTCCCATCCTTCACCCCAGTCCAGTCACTTCATGTGGGGTGGGGTCAGTGATGGAGAAAGTCTCAGTGAGAGAAGAAGACTGTCTCACCTCCTACATGATAATTAATGGTTGTTTTACTTATTCATTAGACTGTATCCATTCATAACAAAGTCATAACAACCTCATCAACATCATTTTGGACCAGAGAGTAAGTGCTCAAAATGGGACCCAGGGGTGAAGGTGAAAGGGCCAAATCTAGGATAATTTGAGCATAAAAATAAGAGTAATAGAACCCATGAGTTCATAATGATACTTCATTTAAAAATTTAAATGGAGTGGGAGAAGGGAAAGTGAAAGCTATTCTTTACAGAAAAATGCCAGTTAATAAATGTAGATGATATTACTGAATCAGAAAATAACCATATTGCAATAACTGATATAGCCAATAATTATCACTAAGTGTTACGACTTTTGAGTGAAAAGATTTGCGGAAATTGGATATTCAGAATATCACACAAAATATTACTTGTTAGTTACAAAGGTTAAAATATCTTTACAATGGAGAAATGTGGGAAACATGACCAAATCTGATATCAGCGATGATGGGACAAACTGATATTATGTGCCTCGTGATGTAATAAACTGAGAAGGACACAAAATGACCTACACAGCTGTTATATAATGAAGAATTTGTTTGGTCTTTGTCACTGGTTCCTGGCACAGAATTTCTAAAATTCTTGAAATTTCCTGAGTGACAGAAGTACCTTTGTTACTTATGAGCCCCTTGGATCACACCTGAGTTTATGTTAAGAAAGTGACTCATGGTGGGCGCCTAGCTTCAGGATGGGGGCTGGTTACCAGCAAGACCAATCACATGATTAGAGGGTCGGGTCTCTGAGCCAGCCCAGCTTCTGCGGAAGGGGTGGGGCTGCAGACTGAGTTCAATCACATGGCCAACGGCTCAACCAACATACCGACATCATAAAACTCCAATAAAACTCTGGACATGGAAACTCAGTGGAACTTCCTGGTTGGTGAATACATCAATGTCCCAGGAAGGTGATGTGTTCTGATTCCACAAGAACAGGGCACAGAAACTCTGCTTTCCCAGACCTCACCCTGTATGTCTCTTCTTTGGCTGTTCCTGGGTTGTATCTTTTACAATAAAATAATAAGTATAGTGGAGGGGAGCAGAACTTGCCACCCCAAAATATGCCACTGTGGCATAAGGATTATCTTGAGATGGTCCTTTAAAAAAATAAAAGCAGCCATGAGAGAAACCCTGAAAACCAAGTAGAGGTCACCTTTTTGTAAGAGACATTTACATTTATGAGGGAAACCTCCCTTATAGAGGTGTCTCCCTCTCTGTACCAGGAAGAGGATGACTAAAACTCTAGAAACTCTTATCAATGGAGGAGGCATGGACTTAAATCGGCATAACAGCCTCATTTACTGTGCTTTGTCTGGTAACCTCCCATAACTGGCCCCCTCATGCCCCAAATATCTTCTTTTTTCTTTAGTGGGAGATGGTATTTAAGGTGGTGGCTTGGGCCATTTGGGGGCGTTACTCAGTTTCCCTGGGTAACTCTCATGTATACAGGAGGTATACCTGTTATTAAACTTTTGTTTGTTTTTCTCTTGTTAATCTTTTAGCCAAGAACCTAGAAGTGTAGAGGGGAAATTATTTTTCCTCCTCTACAATAGCATTTTTCTGAATTCTGTGAGTCATTCTAGTGAATTATTGAACTCAAGGGGGTCCTAAGAACCCCTGAATTTGTAGCTAGTTGGTCAGAGTATGAGTGGCCTGGGGATCCCCTGAACTTGCAGCTGACATCTGAAGTGAAGGCAGTCTTGTTGGGAACCGTGCCCCCTACTTGTGGGATCCGTGCTAACTCCAGGTGTTAGTGCCAGAACTGAGTTGAAATACCCTTGTTCATGTTGAAATAATCATCTTTCTACCAATAATGCTTAACTTGAATCCAAACACAAGGAAACAAACAGCCAAATCCAAATCAAGGAACATTCTGCAAAATAACTGTACTGGGCTCTTTGAACGGCAATGTCAAGAAACACACACACCCACACACCCACACACCCACACACAGACTAGGTATGTGTTCTAGATTCCAGAAGAAGAATGGCCTTGTGTTTATGAGGTACATGGAGAAGCATTTAACAGGGACTTGTCATCATGATGTCTGTAACTTAATCTCAAATGCTTCAGCAAAGAAACAAACGAGTACACACTGAGAGAGGGAGAGGGAGAAATGAAAGAAAATGTTAACAAATGGAGAATCCACGTGAACGGTGATTCATGTTCTGTTCTTTTGAAATTTTTAAAAATAAAAAAGTTGGGAAAAATTACGGCATCAAGTGGGCTGTCTCCAAATGTCCCCTGCACCAAAAGGCTGTGTCAAGCACAACGCTGTGAATATACTTAATGCCACTGAATTGTACATACACTTAAAACTGGTTAAAATGGTAAATTTTACGTTATGTATATTTTAATCACAATTTTTAAAAAATAGAAATATCTGCCTCAGGTCTTGTCCTCTCCACTCAGAAGAGCAGCGAGGGTGGGCAAAGTCGTCCTGTCTGCCCAACACAGCGGGGGGCCGGGAAAGGAGGCCTGAGAGGGAGGCAAGAGACGGGTCAGGCAAGGCCTCTTCAGGGCAGTGTGAAGCTCTTAGAAGTTTCAGGCAGCTGACTATCGGGACAGGGACCCAGCTTTCCTAGATGACTCTGTCCAGCCCGGCTGCAGCGCAAGCTGCTTCAGCTCCGGCATTCCTCCCCTCAATGTCTAGTGTGTGGGCCCTGCCCCCCTCCCCTCCCTCCCTTTCACTGGTAAGAGGCGGAGCATCTTGCCAGGAGAAGTTTGCTGGGCCACTTCTAACGCAGGGAACCCAGGTGCCTGGGATGTTTTCATTTTGTCTCGATTTTTAATGGAAAAGTGAGTGAAACAACAATGTGGGCACAGCTCCAGACAATGTCATGCTGGGAGCCTGGCAGCTTCTGGGAGCAGCCTGCTGAGGTTCAAATCCAGAGATGCTTTTCGTGAAGGTGGTCTCTGCAGTCCCGCTGGGGCTGCCGTTAGCCTGAGCACGTGGCCAACTTGGAAGCAGGAATGTGACCAAAAATACTGTCACCAAACACTGTTCTTTTCACTGTTTAGGGGGGCTTTTTAGAGCTGTCCAAGTAGCATGCTTGTTCTTTTTAGCATATGTCACATCAAAACTTGAACAATTTCAGGAAAAGGAAAACAATTTTTACACATCTGTTTTTAGTCCTATGTTCATCAGTGTAAGATGTCCTTCCCTCTCCTTCCTGCCCCCTCCTTCCTCTTTCTCTCTCTTTCTTTCCCTTTCTTTCTTTCTCTTTTCTTTTTTCCTTCTTCCTTTCTTTCATTCATGTTAAAATATACATAACATAAAATTTACCTTTCTAACCATTTTTAAGTATACAGTTCAGTGGCATTAAGTACCCTTTCCTTTTTAATTTAAACTAGTTTTTAGAATTATTATTACAAAAGTAATTCATGCATATGATAAAAAAAAATGTGAACACTATGGAAGGGGACAAAATGAAAAAAAGAGAGTCTCTACCCCTAATCTCCCACAAAATGCTGTTAACAGTTCTTGTGAAACCCGCCTGAATCATTTTAATGGAGCACCGCTTTTCAGTAACAGATGTATTCATTTGCTCCTCAGGGATAAGGGGCTCAGGTCTTGGAAGCATGACGGCTGCTCTTTCTTCCTGGAAATGTGGGTGAGTTTTCCTTACATACCTATGTGAATATGTGCCCACAAGCAGACACACACACACAAACACACACACACATTTTTATAACTGACTACACATATATACATATATATATTTTATATTTATATAATAAAAGAGTGATATATTCCTACTGCTCCATGCCTTGATTTTTTTCACTTAATAATATATCTGCCCCACAACCACCTAAACTCACAGATGCATTTTGTTCATTGTCTCCTCTAAAGCTTTAGTTAAACACTTTTCACTGCCTGCAAATGCCTTATCATTTCTCTCCGCTCCGGTAATTCTACAAAGCCATCAAGATCTATCTCATGTTCTGTATTCTCCAAGCATTTATTGTTTCTATATCATAATTTAGTAGATAATTATAGTGATCATAATTCATTGGAAAGGAGGGTAAGCTCTTGAATCGGTCATTCATAGGTTTTGGCCTCAACTCCACCACTAACTAGCTGTGGAAGGGGTCTACGGAAGTCCCCTTGGATATTTTCCTAAATTTTTCTGGACCTATTTTCTCATATGGAAGCTTTAACTTTTTTATAAAAAGAAATAATGATACTATTATTTTTATAGATCTCATACACGTGCGTTGGGTGCTTGTATTAGTTAGGATTCTCTAAAGAAACAGACCAATAGGATGTTATATAAATAGAGCTGGAGAGAAAGAGAGAGAGAGAAAGGTATTTTAAGGTAATTGGCTCACACAACTGGGGAGCCTGGCAAGTCCAAAATTTACAGGGTATGCCAGCAGTCTGGTGACCCAGGGAAGAGTTGATGTTCAAGTCCAAAGTCAGTCTGCTGGCATAATTCCCTCTTTTTCTGGGGAGGTCAGTCTTTTTATATTAAGGCCTTCAACTAATTGGATGAAGCCCACCCACATTAGGGAGGGTAATCTGATTTACTCAAAGTCTACTGATTTAAATGTTAATCTCATCTAAAGAAATACTTTCACAGAGGTATCTAGAATAATGATTGACCAAATATCTGAGTACTGTAGCCCAGCCAAGCTGACACATAAAATTAACCATCACAGTGTTTTTTAAATTTAAAAGTACTGAAAAAGCAGAAAGAAAAACTTTTATCTACCTCCATCCCAAATCCAAACACCTTGCAACAAGAAATCTCAATATTTAGTGACCACTATCCTCAAAACTTCTATATGGCTAGCTAGGCAAATTAAAGAGAGACATATAGACAAAAGATAAAAAGCATACACAGATATGCCTCTGAGATATTATGGGTTTGGCTCCAGATCATCACAATAAAGCAAATAATACAATAAAGTGAGTCACATGAATTTTTTTTTCTCAGTGCATATGCAAGTCATGTTTACACTATACTGTAGTCCATTAGGTGTGTAATACATTATGTCTAAAAAAACAATGCACATACCTTAATTTTAAAATACTGTTTTGGGGCTTCCCTGGTGGTGCAGTGGTTGAGAGTCCGCCTGCCGATGCAGGGGACACGGGTTCGTGCCCCAGTCTGGGAGGATCCCATGTGCCGTGGAGCGGCTGGGCCCGTGAGCCATGGCCACTGGGCCTGCACGTCTGGAGCCTGTGCTCCACGACAGGAGAGGCCACAGCAGTGAGAGGCCCACATACTGCATGCATGCATGCATGCATGCATAAATAAATAAATAAATAATACTGTTTTGCTCAAAAACGCTAACCATCATCTGAGCCTTCAGCGAGTCATAATCTTCTGGCTGATGGAGGGTCAATGTTGATGGCTGCTGACTGATTAGGGTGGTAAGTTATGAAGGCTGGGGCCGCAGTGGCAATTTCCTAAAATAAGACAACAATGAAGTTTGCCGCATCACTGACTCTTCCTTTCATGAACAATGTCTCTGTAGCAGGCAATGATGTTTGACAGCATTTTATCCATGGTAGAACTTCTTTCCTCTCAAACCTTCAGGTTGCTTTATCAACTAAGTTTATGTAATATTCTAAATCCTTTGTTGTCATTTCAACAATCTTCACAGCATCTTCACCAGGAGTAGATTCATCTCAAGAAACTACTTTCTTTGCTCATCCATAAGAAGCAACTCCTCATCCATTCAAGTTTTATCATGAGATTGCAGCAATTCAGTCACATCTTCAGGCTCCACTTCTAAGTACAGTTCTCTTGCAATTTCCACCATATCTGCAGTTACTTCCTCCATTGAGGTCTTGAGCCCCTCAAAATCACCCATGAGGGTTAGAATCAACTTCTTCCAAATTCCTGTTAATGTTGATATTTGGACCTCTTCCCATGAATCACGAATGTCCTTAATGGCATCTAGAATGATGAATCCCTTCCAGAGGTTTTCAACTGACTTTGCCCAGATCCATCAGAGGACTCACTACTATGGCAGCTACAGCCTCATGAAGTGTATTTCTTCAATAATAAGACTTGAAAGTCAAAATGACTCCTTGATCCATGGGCTGCAGAATGAACTTTGTGTTAGTTAGCAGGCATGAAAAAAACATTAATCTCGTTTTATTATACATCTCCATCAGAGCTCTTGGGCAACCAGGTGCATTGTCAACGAGCAGTAATATTTTGAAAGGAATCTTTTCTTCTGAGCAGTAGGTCTCCACAGTGGGTTTAAAACATTCAATCAACCATGTTGTAAACAATGTGCCGTTACTCAGGCTTTGTTGTTCCTTTTATAGAACACAGGCAGAGCAGATTTAGCATAATTCTTAAGAGTCCTAAGATTTTCAGAATGGTAAATGAGCACTGACTTCAAGTCACCAATTACATTAGCCCCTAACAAGAGAGTCAGCCTGTCCTTTGAAGCTTTGAAGCCAGGCATTGACTTCTCTTCTCTAGCTATGAAAGTCCTAGATGGCATCTTCTTCCAACAGGAGGCTGTTTCAGCTACATTGACAATCTGTTGTTTTGTGTAGCCACCTTCATTAATATCTTAGTTAGATCTTCTGGATAACTTGCTGCAGCTTCTACATCAACATGTGCTGCTTCACCTTGCACTTTTATGTCATGGAGGTAGCTTCTTTTTTTAACCTCATGAACCAACCTCTTCTAGGTTCAAGCTTTTCTTCTGCAATTTCCTCACCTCTCTCAGCCATCAAAGAATTGAAGAGAGTTAGGGCCTTGCTCTGGATTAGGCTTTAGCTGAAGGGAATGTTGTGGCTGGTTTGACCTTCTATCCAGACCACCAAAACTTTCTCCATATCAGCAATAAGGCTGTTTCACTTCTTTATTATTCATATGTTTACTGGAGTAGCACTTTTAATTTCCTGCAAGAATGTTTCCTTTGCCTTCACAACGTGGCTAAATGTTTGGTGCAAGAGGCCTAGCTTTCAGGCTGTCTCAGCTTTTGACCTGCCTTCCTCATCAAGCTTAATCATTTCTAGCTTTTGCTTTAAAGTGAGAGACATGCAACTCTTCCTCTTACTTGAACATTTAGAGGCCACTGTATTTGTGGCCTAATATCCAATTGGCCTAATTTCAGTGTTGTTGTGTCTCAGGGAACAGGAAGCCAGAGGAGAGGGAGAGAGATGGGGGAAAGGCCAGTCAATAAAGCAGTCAGAACACACACAACATTTATTAAGTTCACCACCTGATATGGATACAGTTCAGTCACCCCAAAACAGTTATAATGGTATCAAAAATTACTGATCACAGATCACCATAACAAATATAATAATAATGAAATTTGAAATATTGCGAGAATTACCAAAATGTGACACAGAGTCACAAAGTGAGCAAATGCTGTTGGAAAAATGGTGCCAATAGACTTGCTCAATGCCAGGTTGCCAGAAACGTTCAATTTATTTTAAAAAATGCAATATCTGTGGAGCACAATAAAGCACAATAAAATGAGGTATGCCTGTACTATATATGCTATTTTTAAGATAAAAGTTTAAAATTTAATATCTCTTTAAAAGGAGAAAAAGGAGTTAAAGTGTAACTGCAAATAAATGTTTCCTTACAATAAGGTATGTTCATTCCCAAAAGATCCTTTTGAGGCTCAGTAAAAACATGATGTAAAGCCATTAAGAAGGTGGCAGTCATCGTGGGTTTCTTTTTTTTCCTTACTTGTTTCAATTTCAAACAGAATCAACTTCCTATTATGAAAGATAAATTAGCACAGTACAGGACCGCCTGACTCCCTCTCTCTCTCTACTTTTCAATATTTGTTATTTGCATGGTTATAGTACTTTGTTAAGGTTTATAAAACTTACAGGAGGTGCTGGCTTACAGCTTCCACAGCAGTTTCATTTTAATTTTACACATAAATATAGTCGATACTTATTACCATTTCTTTCACAAAGCTTTTTATATTTCTGACCTCTTAATTTTGATTCTTCTCTCCATTGGCTAGATTTTGCCAACAAATCTTTTTTTTTAAATCCTCAAATCATTTTTTTTTCATGAAAAGTTCATGACTGCTGTGTACACAGTAACTAACCATCCTCATTTATCTGGGACTATCAGGTTTTAGCACCGAAAGTCCTGTGTCCCAGGTAACCCCTCTGTTCCAGGTAAACAGGGAGAGTTGCACACGTAGAGCAGCTTGGATTCACGCTTTCCTGAGAACATGTAAACACTGCGTCACTAGTTTCTGGCACTGAGCGTTGCTGGGCAGACGCATGCATCAGTATGAAAGTGTCTTCTGTACACTTGTTTTGTCTGCTTTGATGCCCATCAGATTCTTTCATTAGTCTTGACATTTAGTAACTTTTATTCTCTCGTTTTTTTCTAAAGACAAGATGTACTTTCTCATTAGGTAGACTAAACTTTTTCATTTCAAGCAAGTATTCATTCTTGTTTTACATCTTCAAATATTTTTTTCCATTTTGTCCTTTTCTTATCTCCAAGACCTCCAGCTATGTGTATGTTTCCTCTCCTTATCTCTTTGTGCTTCCTTCTGCGTGAATTCCTGAGTCACGATATTTGTAACCATAGTCATCTTCTTCTCCATCACCCTCGTTATGAAAACTTACCAAGCACTTGCTATGGGCCAGGCACCATGCAGGTCACTCTATATGCTCTAACTTATTTCATCTTCATAAAAACCCCATGAGATAAGTTCCAGTATGACCCCCATTTTAAAGATAAGGAAACCAAAAAGCGGAGACAGTTACCTCCTCAAAGATACGTGGCTGGGGCTTCCCTGGTGGCACAACTGTTGAGAGTTCGCCTGCCGATGCAGGAGACATGGGTTCGTGCCCCGGTCCGGGAGGATCCCACGTGCCGCGGAGCGGCTGGGCCCGTGAGCCATGGCCGCTGAGCCTGCATGTCCGGAGCCTGTGCTCCACAACGGGAGAGGCCACAACAGTGAGAGGCCCGCGTACCGCAAAACAAAACAAAACAAAAGATACGTGGCTAATAAGTGGCACAGCTGGCATTCAAACCTTGTTTCTCTAACCCCAGAGTCTGAGATTTAACCCCTACAGCCCAACACTCTCATATGCGTTATTTTACTGTATTTGATTTACGTCCCTTGAAGCTTTGAACAATAAGGAAAGGTTGAAGTGACTTTCATTCAGTTTCTGTTAGTTAAGTCATTCATTTGGCCCCTTTATTGAACGCTTACTACATGTTGACTATTATGCCATGTGTTAGAAATATAAAAGACATAAAATGGGGTCACTGCCCTCAAGGCAATTTTAGTTTGGTGCGGTGGGGGAAAAAAAGACAGACTTATAAACAGATGAATCGCCATCTTCCTTGGTAGGCAGCACAATAGAAGAGTGAACTAATTGCCATGGGAGCCCAGAGGCTGGAGAGGCATGCGAGCTGTCTGGAAGGATGAGAGGAGGTACTCAGATGAGGGAGCAAGTGTCAGGGGAGAGGGCACACGCAAGGCAGAAGCAGGGACACATGTGCTGCTGAGTTGAAAGAGAGTATATTCTTATACTCAGGGAATAATGAAAACTTTGAGGCAGATGGAGCATAAGGTACAGGGAATAACGTGTAAGACATGAAACTAGAGAGGCAAGTGAGAGCCAAACAACTGCCAGTCTGTTCTCTTTTTTTTGCGGTACGCGGGCCTCTCACTATTGTGGCCTCTCCCATTGCGGAGCACAGGCCCGGGTGCGCAGGCTCAGCGGCCATGGCTCACGGCCTAGCTGCTCCGCTTCCCGGACCGGGGAACGAACCCGTGTCCCCTGCATCGGCAGGCGGACCCTCAACCACTGGGCCACCAGGGAAGCCCCTGCCATTCTGTTCTTAATGATCACTTTAACCCTACAAAAGGGATGATGATGAGTTTCAAAGTTCTTGGAAGACTCATACATACTCAAATCTAACTTTCTACATACCACTCCATATCTTATGTCAGTAATTGGTTTTTTTCTGGTTCATCCTTGATATTTCCAGTGGATTATAAGAACATTCTTTGGGACTTCCCTGGTGCTGCAGTGGTTAAGAATCCACCTGCCAATGCAGGGGACACGGGTTCAAGCCCCGGTCTGGGAAGATCCCACATGCTGCGGAGCAACTAAGCCCGTGTGCCACAACGACTGAGCCTGCGCTCTAGAGCCCGTGAGCCACAACTACTGAGCCCACGTGCCACAACTACTGAAGCCCGCGCGCTTAGAGCTCGTGCTCCGCAACAAAAGAAGCCGCTATAATGAGAAGCCCGTGCACCAGAACGAAGAGTAGCCCCCGCTCGCCACAACTAGAGAAAGCCCGCGCGCAGCAACGAAGACCCAACGCAGCCAAAAATAAATGAAATAAAATAATTTTTTTAAAAAAAGAACATTCTTCTGCTTTTGGTTTTCTACATTCAACCTGCCTCAGAACTGGGGGTGGGCTAATGTTACCCCTCTCCTAAAGAAATCAATCTTATCCATTTAACCTCTTGCCACTATAACATAAGCAATGCAGAGAGAACAAATACAGAAATCTAAGGAAATAGTTCTTTTCTGGGAGCATCATGGGTCTTTGTTTCGTTTTTCATCTGAGAGTCAACTTTTTGACAGCACCTTCCCATCAAGGAGTAACTAGAACAAGGGGTGGCTCTAGGGCAGGTTGGCAGGAAGGTTAAGTACGTTGACTCGGTTGACTGCGGTGTTTCCTGGATGTCAGAGCCCAAAGAACTGCACTCCCTGGTTCCTGAACCTATGCAAACAACCTGGGTTTGGAATTCAGGAAAACAAAAAACTAAAAGTTTTTAGGGCTGATGCACAGGTATCCCATAGAAAACTACAGCTCTCTGCTTTTAAGAAAAACCATTTGGAGTGAATAGTTGGTATATTTTTTCCAAAATAGCAAATCCATTTTAGAAAACAAGAAGTTGATAACTTAATGAGTGTGTGTGTTTTTTTTTAAACTGAAGTAGCTGGCAATTGATTAAACAAAGCCAGCTTACAGGCAACTTTCCAGTGTCAGTGAAAAGGCCAATTTGGATAGAGATCAATGAAGTAGTCAGAAGGGGCCATAAGTGAGAGAAGAGGAGAAAGTTGCTGGGAAAAAAAAAAAACAGAGGAAAGCAGTTACAGAGGAAAGCAGTTACCAGGGACAACGTATCCATTAGTCACAGTTGGCAAAGCGTCTGGGGCACACGGTGATTTAGAGACCCACAAAAATGATTTAATTTTTATTTCTTTCAAAATCAAAGGAAAAAAAGTGAACATATTATAATGAACTCGGTCTGGATTATATTCATCTTTATACTCATGCAGTTGTAAAATGTAATTGTTAATATTTTTTTTATGGAGGAAGGAACCCACGAAGGCATAAGTGCTGAGGGGCCATGAAAGTCTTAACGCAGCACTGGTGGTTACTAATATGTTGGCTCAAAAGCCTAAGAAAACATAACCTTAATGTCTTCCATTGCATTAACATTGATCATGCTCACATTTCGCTGGCTGGGTGGGCCCCATCCACAGAGTCATGGGATCGCAGCACACATACCAAAGTTTCCCCAGCTATTTCTGGAGACCCCTTCCACTTGCTCAGGAACAAGGCTAGACCCCTTTATTTTAAAATTTTTATTGGAGTATAGTTTCAGGTGTACACCAAAGTGAATCAGTTATACATGTACATATATCCATTCCTTTTTAGATTCTTTTCCCACATAGGCCATTACAGTGTACTGAGTAGAGTTGCCTGTGCTATACAGTAGGTCCTTGTTAGTTATCTATTTTATACATAGGATATATAGTAGTGTGTATATGTCAATCCCAATCTCCCAATTTATCCCTCATAACCATAAGTTTATTTTCTACCTAAGTTTGTTTCCACATATAAGTGATATCATATGGTATTAGTCTTTCTCTGTCTGACTTACTTCACTCAGTATGACAATCTCTAGGTCCATCTACATCTCTGCAAATGGCACTGTTTTGTTCCTTTTTATGGCTGAGTAATATTCCATTGTATATATGCACCACATCTTTATCCATTCCTCTGTCCATGGACATTTAGGCTGCTGCCATGTCCTGGTTACTGTAAATAGTGCTTGTGCTGCCCCTTTATTAACTTCCACTGACAGGAAGCCACCCAGGAGATGCCCCACCACTGTTCCTTTAACGGCATCTACTTCGGCTTTTCTGTCTAGGTGCTGTTCCCAAAATCTCAACCCCTCCTGGTGTTCAACAGCCCTGTAGTGCCTTCCACCCTAATCCTACGTTAAAGCTGTGCTGCGTCCACCCAGGATGGGGAGAATCGTGAGTCCATAAATCTTTTAGGTTGTTTTTGCTGGAAAATACTAGCCATTAAAGAAGTCTGAGGAAGTGAGATTTACCTACACCTTCATCATCTATCAGGGTACAGGGAAAGCAACCGCAGGCCAAATTCTGCCACCCATACAGATGTTTGTTACACACATATTCATCAGTGGTCATTGAAGAGTTGGCACTCCCCTGTTAGCTCGATGAGATTTTAGCTCTTCTGAACCCTTCAGGTGATCCAACCACACTGTGGGAAACGTTCACAGGTGGCAGACTCTTCAGAAACAGGAGTCTATGCTTCCTCATTGGCATCATTCAGAAATCCTCCTACACCAATAGCTGGGCAAAGGACCACTCAGGGATCAAGCCAGATTTTAGGTTTCCCTGAAGGCTCACCCACTGTTCACACAAGAGTAAGGAGTCTCTTCAAGGTATTTTTAGCCCGTCCTCATATTTTGAATACCTTTAGCATCACCAATGAGACCTCATTTCTATGAATCATCATGCTAAGTAATTAAGTTTACTAATAAACTAAGTTACTAGTTTCTCCAATAAAATCCCCTTTCTGACATTCACTGTGCTGATTAACCAACTATTGCTTTGACAAAGCCACCTCTGGATGGTAACCTTCTCTGATTTAATCCTAGCTAATCACTCTTTGACTACACATTCTGGATTACTTCATAGGTTTTGGCTTAACCTAATAAGCAGATACAAAATATCACAAAATTTATGCTGAGTATTCTTAAATAAATTATAGTCACCGTAAGGCAGTGGCATCTGCATGGGTCCCAACGCTATAATCCACACATGCAGATCTGCCATGACTTACAACACCCTGGGTATCGCACAAATGCCAAGGAAACACTGGGAGCCAAAGGCCAGCAGAGGACGGAGAGAGAAAGACCCAGAAGCAAGGTGATTCCTTCCTCACTCTCAATTACTGGCAATGGCGTAAGAATCCAGGAATTTAGAACCAATTGAGAGGGAAGGAGATGAGGAAGAAAAACCCTGGTAAAAGGCATCCCCCTAATGGGATAGCTGTTTTTTAACTCTGAAAACTCCAAAAAATCAAGAGCTTGGGCTCTTCTTCAAGAACGAAGAAATTTATTCACAGAAATAACAAATTTAAATGTTTCTTTCAGATAGAAATGGGAGTCACGATCTTGAATATAAAACTGACTTATTTCAAATTAAAGTTATATTTTTGTACTCCTGAATTTTGTGGAACGATGTGACTAGGAAGTTATATCTGTTACAAAGCGATTGCATATTCATGCATACAGAGTCCATGCAAGGTCAAACCCCCAAAATAAAAGTCAGAGTCGTGCATGAAGCATGGGCTCATCAATCATGCCTAACATGAGTCCTGCCAATCACTTAGGAGGAAATGCAGCCTTCAGATGTGAAGCTGGGACTGTAGCTTCAGAAGAACTCTGGATGAGGAAGTGTTTACGGAGATACCCTGCACTGACAGCCACAATATAGAAACATTTCGTGCCAAATATGAAATGAAAAAAGGAGCAGGTAGCTGTGCTAGGATCTGAAATTTATGTTTCTCATATTTCCTGGCTTATTCATCTTCAGTTATCTTTTAGTATGTTTGGCAAGATGTTTTTTAAAATTCCAGCCATACTAAGGAAGTCAAAGCAATTTTGTTTCTGTCTGCTTGAGAGATTTAGAAGGAAATGTTGCTCTCCACATACCAGTCTGCTGATGGCAGCAAAAATAAAGACATTCCCCAAGTGGAAGGTGAAACTCAGGGGCACAGATGGGTCCCTCTCATCTGCCAAACCTTTCCAAATGGAGAATATTTATTTTGCTCTACTTTAATATTACATAAGTACTTCGTATTCACCGTAAAAATGCTTGACAGTACAAATAAAATGTTTTAAAAAACGAAATTACTTGTAACCTCCCCACCCGGTGATTACCATTGTCAACATTTTAATGTACACCTTTTCATATCTGTTTCTATACATTTCATATATATGTATGAATATTTCAAAATTAGGATCATGCTGTATATACTCTTTTTGTAATCTGCTTTTACTTAACTCATTCTATTGTGGCCCTCTTTTCATGTCAGTAAATTTCTGTCTACTACAGTGGTTCTCACACTAGATCATGCATGTGAAGAGCTCAATACAACACAAGGTGTTTGGTCTTCACCCACTCAGTTGCCCAGTCTCCACGTTAGTAGTTGGTGGGAGGGGCAAGAAATTGCACTTCTAACAAGCTGATGCTGATGCAACTGATCTGGGGAGCACAATTTGAAGACTGTGGTCTACACCATCACATGAATGACTGCTGAACATTTCATGATACAGATGAATGAACTTATTTAGCTGTTCCCCTTTATTTGAATATTTGGAATATTTCAAACCCAAATGATACTGGGAGAAACATCCTTACAGCTAAACCTGCACATGTTTTTATGAAAGACCAGTTTCCTTGCACTGAGATCCAAGAAAGGTAAAACACTGGAAAGGATTCTCACTACCAGGAAATGAGAGAGGAAGAATGATTAAAATCCTCCCGGTTTAGGGTTATTTAGAGCTCACAATGGAAGGTCAATTTTATGGGGGTTGCAGGATTAATGGAATTGCAGATAGAGACACCTGCCCAAAGAACACTTTGGCTAACTTCAATCCATTTCTCATAGTCCCGTTACAAGTAGAACATTGCTACATGAGAGGAAATGCTTTATGTATTACTTAATGTTAAATGTGGCATCAATGAGTTGATGAATAAAAAAATTTTAAAGCCAGAAAAGAGAAGAAAGAAACGATGAAAAGTGATTTTGACAATGATTATAGAAAAATGAGTGTCAAAAAATTTAGATGACCTTCACGTGACCAAGAGATTTCTATTACATTAAATTTTTTTTTTTTTTAAAAAGGAAAAGTTGGGCTTCCCTGATGGCACAGTGGTTGAGAGTCCGCCTGCCAATGCAGGGGACACGGGTTCGTGCCCCGGTCCGGGAAGATCCCACATGTTGCGGAGCGGCTGGGCCCGTGGGCCATGGCCGCTGAGCCTGCGCGTCCGAAGCCTGTGCTCCGCAACGGGAGAGGCCACAACAGTGAGAGGCCCGCATACCGCAAAAAAAAAAAAAAAAAAAAAAAAAAACTGGCTCAAAGTGCATTGTTTTGAGACTTTTCAGATTTTGAACAAGTTTCAATTCTATACCAAATTTAATGAATAGAAATTTAAGTAAATCTAAGCTAGATCTCATAAATAAAAAACTGAGTATTGGGCTTCCCTGGTGGCACAGTGGTTAAGAGTCCGCCTGCCGATGCCGATGCAGGAGACACGGGTTCGTGCCCCGGTCCGGGAAGATCCCACATGCTGCGGAGCAGCTGGGCCCCGTGAGTCATGGCCGCTGAGCCTGCGCGTCCGGAGCCTGTGCTCTGCAACGGGAGAGGCCACAACAGTGAGAGGCCCGCGTACCGCAAAAAAAAAAAAAAAAAACTGAGTATGAAGCAACCTAATTTTAAAAGGGTCAGAATTTATAACAGTAGAGTTTACAGAAGTAATATAAAGTAAAAGAAACCTAAGTCACACTCATAAAGAAATACAACTCAGGGACTTCCCTGGTGGTGCAGTGGGTAAGAAGACTCTGTGCTCCCAATGCAGGGGACCCGGGTTTGATACCTGGTCAGGGTACTAGATTCCACATGCCGCAACTAAGATCCCGCATGCCTAACTAAAGATCACACATGCTGCAACTAAGACCCAGTGCAGCCAAATAAATATTAAAAAAAAAAAAATCAACACGAGGTTAGCTTCTGATGTACAGCATAGTGATTTGATATTTCCATATATTACAAAATGCTCACCATGATAAGTTTAGTTACCATCTGTCACCATACAAAGGTATTATACTATTATTGACTATATTCCCCATGCTGTATATTTCATCCCCATGACTTATTTATTTCGTAACTGAAAGTGTGTATCTCTTAATCTCTCTCACTTATGTGGCTCATTCCCCCACCTCCTCCCCTCTGGTAACCTCCTGTTTGTGTTCTCTGGATCTATGATTCTTCTGTTTTGTTATCTTTATTTGTTTTTTAGATTTCACATATAAATGAAATCATTTAGTATTTGTCTTTCTCTGACTTACTGCACTTAGCATAATACCCTCTAGGTTCATCCATCTTGTTGCAAATGGTAAGATTTCTTTCTTTTTATGGCTGAGTAATATTCCATTGTATGTGTAAGATTTCTTTCTTTTTTATGGCTGAGTAATATTCCATTGTATGTGTATGAGTGTGTGTGTATCATATTTTTCTTTTATTTTGTACCTATATAAGATGATGGATGTTCACTAAACTTATTATGGTAATCACTCCATGAGGTATGTAGGTCAAAATCACTATGCTGTACACCTTACACTTGTACGGTGCTGTATGTCAATTATATCTCAATAAAACTGGAAGAAAAAGAATTTTAACTATTATCCTCCAAAAAAATGCAAATTAAGGCATTATTATATTTTCCTCTAGCAGACAGCAAATATTTTAAAGTTTGATGATGCTCAGGGTTGGCTAGAATATGAGAAATAGGTACTTTCATATTCTTTTGTTAAGAGGATTTTTGTTAACAGTACAAATCTTTGGAAAATAATTTGGCAATTTTATCAACATTTAAAAAGTAAATATTATTAAACCTATAATATTATTGCTAGGAATCCTATGGATATGTTTTAAACTGTTTCCCAAAATATACAAAGATATTCACTGAAAAAATATCTATTACAGAAAAAGACTGGAAACAACCTAAATGTCCTTTAACTGGAGAGTCTCCTTAAATAAACTATAGTTCATCCATGCTATATAGCCCTTAAAAACAACAGTGCTTTATACTGATATCCAAATACATACAAATTTATCAATAAGTGAAAGGAACAAGGTACAGGAAACTTTGTAGAGTATAATTCCTTTGTATAAACAAACATAAGCATATATATATGTTTACAGAGAAGTATATGCAAAAGGTTTTTCTCAAAGGGAACCCCCCAAATTGTTCACTGTCATTTTCTTTTCTTTTCCAGGTGAGATGGAGGAATACCATACATGGACATGGGAGAGTAGAGGCCCAAATCACTGATACTCACTGGGGTGGAAGAAGACCTCTTGGTTCAGGGCGGCATATTTGATCCCAATCTTAACAGATGAACCAAATTTCAAAGTCTTCCACAGTGCCTGAGGACATGGTTTCTTTTTTTAACCATCTATTAAAAACTTTTAATGTTTACAAATATGTTCATAGCAGGTTTATTCATAATGGCGCCCAAATGGAAACAAGCCAGATGTCCATCAAAGGGAGAATGGATAAAAGGTTGGGTATTCATTCAATGGATACAAAAATACTATGGTATTCATAGTAATTTAAAAAAAAAAAGAAGAAACTACTGCTGCCTGCATCAACATGCATATATTCCAGAGATATTGTATTGAGCAAAAGGAAGCAAATACAGAAGAGTTCATACATTTGTATGTTGAAGAACAGGTGAAAACAAAGCTGTAGTGGCTGCCATTGGAACAGAGGCTACTAAAGTGGGAGGTTACCGACTGGCATGGGCGTGAGGGAGCCTTCAGAGGTGCTACACTTGTTTGGTATACCGATGTGGGGATGGTTTTACAAATACACACACATATGCCAAAATTAACCCAGCTATACTGAAGGTCAGTATACTTTATTATACACTGCACTTCAAAAAAATTTTTAGCTCTTTAGTGTGTTTTTTTTTCAGGCAACAAAATTTTAACAGAAAAACTGTGGAGCTCAACGAGGAGCACCTGACGGGTTATATGTTTTCAGTAATTTTTCACTAATCTAAAATAAATATCCCTTGATTCATCAATTCTCCTTGATTTATATTGTTAATTTAGTAAAAGGGTGTACTAGGACGAATCAAGAATAACAACCCTCAAAGATATCCTCATCCTAATCCCCAGAACCTGCGAATATGTTATCTTCATGGCAAATGACATTGCAGATGTGATTAAATTAAAGGCCTTGGCGTGGGGGATTGTCTCAGATTACCCTGGGTGGGCTTGATGTGCTCATAGGGCCCTTAAGGAGGGACACAGGGGAAATCAGTCAGAGAGAAGCAGATTTGAGGATGCTACTCTGCTGGTTTTGAAGATGGCTGGGAGCCAAAGAATGCAGGGAATACAGCCCAGGCAGAAAAGGGAAGGAAACAAATTCTCCTTTAGAGACACTGAAGGAAACAGCCCTGTGGACACCTTGACCTTAGCTAAGTGAAACTGATTTCAGAATTCTAGCTTCCAGAACCATAAGGGAATATACTTGTGTTATTTTAAGCCACTAAGTTTGCAGTAATTTGTTACAACAGCAATATAATACAAAGGGGAAGCTAATATAGAGGGGAAAACAGATGAGGTGCAAATATTCTTACTCTTTTGAATTCTTTGGTTTGCTCTTCATTGAGAGACACAGAAAAGCCTTTTGCTGGAGTCACTTTTTATGTCAAAGATGATCTCCATATCAACAGAGGTATTATTCCCTCCTACTAAAACTTTCAGTGAAGGAAAAGCCAATACTAACATACCTTCCTTTAAATTAATACTAAGCATTTTTTCCAACTATAAAATTTGTACATGATCCTTGCATAAAGTAGGTAAAGAAATCAAAACTCTCCTTTAAGAACTCAAGGTCGAAATTGTCTCTGGCTGTTCTGAGCAATGATTGGCCGAGATTCTCACGTCATTATCTGGGCTGATAGACCCACGTGGAAACTGGACTAAGCACTTTGTTTCCAGAATGTCCCTATTCACCGTATTATTTACTAGTCTGTGAACAAGGAAAGGAAAGTGGGATGGCTTCCTCCCTTCCTTGGCTCTCTTGCATTTGGCACGAGGCCAGGTGAGCTGGGAGATCGGTGTTCCCTGGGATTTTATCATGTTCAGCCTGTGTCCCCAGGGCATCCAAGTTCCTCAGTGATCACTGTCCCCTCTCTGTTTCCCATGCTGGAGACTGAACAGGCTTGAATGGGCTGTGAGGAAGGGTTGGGGGCTAAATGGCTCAAAAGTGAGAATCCTCAATCCCAAAGCAGGCAGGCAAACGCATGTTACTGGCGCCGAGGCTGTGTGCTGTCGAGCAGGTTGACATGCGGCAGTTGGTACTGTGGAATTTTCTCCCTGCTACATTCCTTCTGGGGACCAGGGATGGGGGGGTGGGCGTGGGAGGTAAAATCCGTGCTATCTGGCAATCATCAAGATCACCATCAAGGATTAGGAGTAAAAAGTTCCCAACTCTAAAATGTGGGTACAGAAGCTCTTCCCATAATGTCTGCATGGAGTTCTGAAAACTGGGAAAGAGCTTATAAGGGTGCACTCTGTGTGTGTGTGTGTGTGTGTGTGTGTGTGTGTGTGTGTGTGTGTGTGTGTGTGTGTGTGTTCATTTGTCACCAGTGAGAGACAAGTTTGTGTTCACAAGCTCCCTAGGTATTTACAGTGACTACTATTTACCCAATGCTAACCTAGGAGCCTGGAAAGAAGCCCTGGGAGGATGGGGTAGCTCTTTTCCTTTCTGTCCAGAATTCTTTCCTTTAGGACATCCACCCCTCTGAACACAGGAGTGGACACAGAGCCCAGGGTGAGCCAATGTGACTGGCCCTAGCCACAGTGACTGGCCCAGGAAGGGCCATGGGACATAAGCTCAACCAATCGGGAGGCTTCTCCAGGATGTTTCTGTAGAAGCTGAAGAAGAGTCTTGCCTTTCTTACGTGTCAGGAGCTGTTTGACTGTGATGTGGAAATGGCCTTACTTGGTTCTCCACCAAGTAAGAAAACGTGAAGGCATAAAGTTCCAGGGAAAACCTTCTGAGCTGCTGAATCCTGATTTGTGTAGGAGTCACAAGCCATTCCTGGGTTCATTCATGCATGAGGCCAGCTCCACCCTTCTTGAGGTTTGGAGCTAGAACTTCATCCTTCACTGTTTGAGTTAATTCACTTTGTTTCTATCCATTAGAATGAAAAAAAGAAACTGACAAATAGAGATTTATGGAAAAACAAGGCATGTGTGCTGCCCTCAGAGAATTTAGTATTCATATGGGAAGATAGGGACAATTACAGAAGAAAATACAAGTGAACATATACTTAAGCATTACGTTGTACTTACTTCACATATATCTTGTACAGTGAATAATTCTGTCAAGTGTATGAAGAATGTGCTAGAGTGCACAGCTGAATGGTTTAGAACAATGCCCATTATTCAGTTCCCCTTGGGACTCATAAGTTTCTGGCCCTTGTTTTGAATGATTTCACTTTCTGAAAGACAGTGGAATAGAGTGGAGAAAGCACACAGACTACAGAGCCAGATGTAGGGAAAAATCTGGGCTTCCCACTCCCAGGTACCTGATTATGTCAGTTTGGATGTCTTCATCTGGAAATACCACCCTGACTCAAAATGCCTGAAACAATATAGAAATTTATTTTCTAATCTGACAAGTCCAGGGGTGGGGTAACTTTGAGGTTAGTTAACTCAGAGGCTTACTCATGTCATCACAAACCCTGGTTCTTCAGCTTCTCCACTTTGCTATTTCAGGTCACAAGATGACTGTATTTATTCCAGGCATCATATCCAGGAAACACCAAATCCAGACATTCTCCCTTTTTCAATGTCCCCTTAGGAATTCTAAATCTTTTTCAGGATATCCAACCCCCAGCATTAGTTAGAACTGAGTCACATGCCAACCCCAAAATTAATCACTTACAAAGGGAACAACTTTACCCTGATTGTCTTAAATTCATCAAGACTTATACTTGGAATGTGGGCTAAGAATGCCTTCCTTTAAAGCATGTAAGGGTTAGGGGTAAGGGGATGTGTTATATACTCAGCACAATTGAGGCTCTACCAGCAAGGAAGAAGGGGAGATGGAAGGTAAGCTAGCAACTAGTAATGTCTGATGGAGTGACACAGGTTTCCTACAAAGCGTCTCTGAGCCTTGGTTTTTCTCACCTATAGAACAGGATTCAAAATATCTATCATATACGTTTGTGAGGAATAAATGGAATAGTAACTTGCTTAGCATAGAGTAAGTGTTCAACAAGTATCTATTCACATTCCCCTTTCCCTCTCGTTCAGAAACATGTGTTCAACCACATTTTTTTTGAACATTTACTATGCACCTGGCCCTGTACCAGGTATCAGGGACATGGTGGTGAATTAGAAAAACACAATCCCTAATGTGTTTACATTCTGCAGGAGAGACAAATAATACACGATAATTGGCATCAAAAGTAATTGTGATCGTGGTAGTGCTGAAAGGAAGTAAAGGGAGGTGTCATATTCAAGGAATCTTTTGATCCTCTGTTTTCAATTTAGGGAGAAAAAAAATGAGGATAGTATCTCATTTCTCCTGATCATCAACTATAAAGAGAAATATTGAACATACACTGATCTTTGCTCCTTTAGTATCGGTTGATTTTCCAAAAGTGAAAGATTATTCCAGTTGTGCTTCCTTTGCTATCTTAATTCTGCAGTGGTAACCTAATATTTGTACACTTCCATCACAAAGAAGATTCTTTTTAATCTCTCTGTTTATCTAAGGTCGAAAGAATAAAAATTATTTCCTCAACAGAAGCTCAACCAATGGTAATAGCCACAGTTGCAGCACAAGGCGTAGGCATAGCTTTAAACTTTTTTTTTTTTAAATTGGGGCAGGACAGTAAACCTAAATGTCTTTAGAAAATTTTATAATTTTTGCACTGTCACAAATAGAAGCACTACCTCACATTCACAAATTATGTAATTCAGAGTTTCCTCAACTTGGCTGTGTATCACAATACCATAGGGAACTTGTTAAAAATATAGATACCTTCAATCCTCATTATTCGTGGATTCTGTATTTGCAAATTCACATACTCACTAAAATGTATTTGTGACCCCAAAAGCATTACTTGTGGCACTTTTACGATCACTCATCAACATGTACAGAGAGGTGAAAAATCTCAGTCATCCAATATGCACATTCCTAGCTGAGGTGGAAAAAGGCGAGGCTCTGTTTTCTCCTTTCGGCTTTAACACTGTAAATAAGTGTCCTTTTTGCAGTCTAACAGTGTCATGCTTTTTGCATTTTTGTGCGTTTTTGTTCACCACCACTCCCCCACCCCCCAGCCTATGCCATCCCCCCAGCAGTGCTGAAGTGGTACCTAATGTCCCTGAGGTGCCAGAAGGCTGGGATGTGCCTTACAGAGAAAACAAGTTAGAGAAGCTTGGTTCAGGCACAAGTTAACAGTGCTGTTGGCCGCGAGTCCGGTGTTAATGAATCAACATCCAGGAAAGGAAGAGAAAATTTGCTGATCTCTGGGTGAGGCCACTCGGGAAAGTGCTAAAGTAACACCTGTAGTGCATGATGAAGCTATGGAAAAGATGGAAAAGTAGCTAAATTTGTGGATTCATGAGACGATGACGGATTTTTTTTTAAAAAGCAGAGTGGGTAGCATTATTGTGAGTGTGAAAGCCAAAGAAATTTGTGGTCACGTTATCCAGAGTCAAGAAATGCTAAGTCCTATACAAAATAAATCAGCTACAAGGATATATTGTACAACACAGGAAATGTAGCCAATATTTTATAATTACTATAAATAGAGTATAACCTTTAAATAATGTGAATCACTAAGCTGTATACCTGAAGCTTATATAATAGACTCTACCTCAGATTTTTTTAAAAAGATAACTTTTTTTTCCCAGGTCATTAGGCTCTGATTGTTGACTACTTGATCTACCTTCACACAAGGGTTGCTTTTACCTCCCAAGATTGGCTAGAAAGGTAGTAGCTTGGATGACTTTTTTTTTAAACACTGGATGATTACTAAGAGAAATCACATCTACCTATTGAGACACCCTACATCCATCTACCCATCTTCTCATCCATCAGATTTAAGCATCATATGGGCAGAAACCATGAACATTTGGTCCACCAGCATGAATCTAATACCTTAGTCAGTGATTTTTCACATACAAGACACTCTTCCCAGGCACTGTGATGGGAACTGAATTCTTCCTATAAATCAGTGGTTCTCAAGCAACAGCAATTTTGCCTCCCGGGGGACATGTGGCAATACCTAGCGCCATCTTTGGTTGTCACAACCAGGGAGGGGGACTGCTACTGGCATCTAGTGCATAGGGGCCAGGGATGCTGCTAAACATCCTACAATGCACAGAACAGACTCCACCCCCATAACAAAGAATTATCTGGCCCAAAATGTCAATCATGCCCAGGTTGAGGCAAACCTGCTTACATGGATGGATATAACAATCACAGTAGGCAATTTCTCACCCTCAGACACTGCACTCCTGCCATATTCCACTGTTGAAATGACACAGCAGTACCGAATTATGTCACACACACCCCACAGTCCGCCTACCAGGCAGGAGGTGTGTGGAAAGATCCCTGGGGAAGGCTTTTATCTCTCCTGTCCCACTGGTTTATTGTTACTCATCCTAAGCCAAGAAAGCATGTATTTTTTTTCTCCCCAAGTTTTTAGACACCTATTTTTCCTATTTGCATTAGCATCCCTATTTCCTTCTTTGCATCTCATACAAAGTACAGTCCAGCTTCATAGGAAACAGGTGTACCCTGACCCCCTTTGTGAATTTCTATAAAGGGCTTGGGAAAAAATGCATCCCGGGGCCCATGAACATGCACTGCGCCCTCCGCCTCCCTTCTTTTCCTCTGGGGAACGAAGGAAACCTTGACCTGCCCAAGACCCGAACAGCACACGCAGGATTGGTTGGACCTGCTCTCCAGTTACCTCGGTCACATGCTCAGCCAGTGAGCAAAGAACACCATATTCCTAAAAATCGTATTTCCTGAACAAATATTTGTGGGCAGGGACAAAATGACAGAATACTTGAATTCAGGTGCAGCATTTCATTTTCAGTAAGGTTTCATTTCACAGTGAATATAAAGACAAGCCAAATTAAACCAAAGGTTAGATGTTGTGAGTAAATCTATTTTTTTCCCCTTCTACTGTTATGGTTTCTCTTTGAGAGGAAAAAATGTACCTAAAAGATTTTTTTCCCTTAAGAGAGGTTATTCAAGATTAAGCAAATGAGAGACTTCCCCAGTGGTCCAGTGGTTAAGACCCCACACTCCCAATGCAGGGAGCACGGTTTCAATCCCTGGTCGGGGAACTAAGATCTCACTAGCTGCACGGTATGGCCAAAAAAAAAAAAAAAAAAAAAAAATTAAGCAAATTAACTGTCTTTGTTCATTTACCACATATTTAGTGAGAACCAACTGTATGTCACATTCTGCGCTAGGCCTGGAAATACAAAAAATGAAGGTACGCTGTCCCTGCCCCCGAGGAGCAATATCAGCTATTAATTTAACATTTTAACATGCATTTTTATGTTAAAAAATGCAGTCACAGACCGAGAGAAAATATTTGCAATAGACACAACTGATAAAGGATTGTCATCCCAAATATACCAAGAACTCTTAAAAGTCAACAATAAGAAAATCAACAATCCAATTTTTTAAATGTGCAAAAGACCTGAACAGACACCTCACCAAAGAAGATATACAGATGGCAAATGAGCATATGAAAAGGTGTTCCGCATCATATATCATTACAGAATTGCAAATTTAAAACAATGAAAAACTACTACATACCTGTAAGAACGGCCAAAATCCAGACCACTGATAACACCAAATGCTGGCGAGGATGTGGAGCAACAGGAACTCTCAGTCATTGCTGGTGGGAGTGCAAAAATGGTACAGCCACTTCAGAAAACAGTTTGGAGGTTTCTTGCAAAACTAAACATAGTCTTACCATACAATCCAGCAATCACGCTCCTTGGTGTTTACCCAAAGGAACTGAAAACTTATGTCCACAGAAAACCTGAACACTGATGTTTATAGCAGCTTTATTCAGAATTAACCAAAACTTGGAAGCAACCAAGACGTCCTTCAGTAGGCGAATGGATAAATCAACTGTGGTACACCAGACAATGGAATATGATTCAATGCTAAAAAGAAAAGCTTATCAAGCTATAAAAAGACATGGAGGAAACTTAAATGCATATGACTAAATGAAAGAAGCCAATCTGAAAAGGCTATATCCTGTATGATTCTAACTATAGGACGTTCTGGAAAAGGCAGAACGATGGAGACAGTAAAACGATGAGTGGTTGCTAGGGATGGAGGGGAGGAATGACTAGGCAGAGCACAGAGGACTTTGAGAGTAGTGAAACCATTCTGCATGACACTGAGATGGTGGATACATGTCATTATACACTTGTCAAAACCCAAAGAATGTACACCACTGAGAGGGAACCCAAAGACAAACTATGGATGTGGGGTGATCGTGATATGTCAATGCAGGTTCATTTGTTACAACAAACGAACCACTCTAGTTCGGGAAGTTGATAGTGGGGAAGGATGGGGGCAGGGGGCGGGGGATAAAGGGAAACTCTGTCCTTTCCACTCAGTTTTGCTGTGAACCTAAAATTGCTCTAAAAAATAAAGTCTATTTTTTTTAATATACCAAACTACACATACAGGTATATGAGTGAGTTCAATAGTTTATTGTAGATGGTGGCAATAAACTCTGTACAGGGTAATATGGAAGCCAGAGATCACAGTGATCATTTATATAAGCCAGAAGGAAAACAGTGATGGTCAGGAAGGACCTTATTTATCATAGGGGAGATGAGCCTGAGTTGAGTGTTAAGAGGTGAAGACGTTCTGGTCTGAAAGCCTGGAGAAATGTGTTCTAGGAGAGTGTATAGTGTGAAAGAGGACCTTTTCTGATGCAACTGCTTTCAAAAACCCAGCTCGATCTCTCTCAAGCAATAAAAGTCAGAATCTACTGGATCCTATGAGTGAACAATCCTGGGCTCAGGTTGCTCCAGGGCTCAAAGGGCAGCCCTACGACAAAATCTGCAACTCTCCCTTTCTCCACTTGCTTTCTCAACATTGGTGAACCCTCTTGCTTCCTGTAAGATGGATGTAGAAACCCCAGCACCCTCTTACTCTCAGTCCATTGTTAAGTGTGGGCAAAGCACACAGGCTGAAAGTGAGAGAAGAGATGGTTCCTTCAGACCACTGTTTAGCAGATGCTGACTGAGATGATACCAGGGGCAAAAACCCCAGATGAGTCCTATTCAAGGAGACATGAAATAGCATCACATGTTCAGAAAACCACATGTGGCCCAAATGGATAGAGCATCATGTGCAAAACAGAAGGTATGGAGAGGTGGGCAGAGGCCAGATCAGGGAGGGCCTCAGGCACCATTTGAAGAAATCAGGATTTTATCTTTTAGGCAACAGGGAGTCATTGGAAGGGCTATGCAAGGGTGTGAAATTACCAAATTTTCATTTCTGATACATCACTCTGACAGTGCCTCCACAGAGTGTGTGACTTGGCCAAGTAACTTGACCTCTCTGAACTGGTTTTTTCTTACGTTAGTAGAATGTGAACAACAGTTGTACATGCCCTAAGATTACAGTGAGGATTAAACGTGCTAATATTTGTCAAATGCTTAGGACAGCGCTTGGCACATGGAGTTAAGTATTTGCTGCTACTGTGATTGCTGTTGCTGTCGTTGCTGTTATCAGGAGAGTGAGAGACCTGAGGGAAGGAGGTAAGAAGCAAATTCATCTGAACCCACATGGTCTTCATCAACACCACCTTACTATTTCAGAAAACTCTTGCCCTGGAAGGTAAAAGTTGCAAATAACTTCATTGTTCACTCCAGGAACATCCTCTAAGGCCCAAGAACGTTGCAATAAATAAAAAGCATGAAATGTCAGTTTATACCCCAGGACTGTTTGAACCCTTTGCCTCAAAATCCTCACCTTTGCTGTTTCCTCCAATCCTACACCATTTTATACTGTCATTCTCCAAGATCCCACACTATCAGACCCAACTTAAGCAGAATTCAAGACCTCAGAAATAGCCCGACTTGGCCCTCCTCCCTCTGAGATGCTATCAGGAGCCTGGAGATGGAGCTCACCGTCACTGCCGTCAGCAGTAGACTCTGCTCTGTCTTACGACCAGATTGTTTTGGTGACATTTTCAGGAAGCCAGCCTTCAAGAACAGGAGGCTTGGCAAGTGGCAATGCTCCAGGTGAGAGAGGAGGGACTAAACAGGGCTTGATGACAAGAGAGGAGGGTATGAGTAGAAGCACCATTAAGAAGAGAGACCTTAGGGACTGGCTGTGGGGAGAGAGGACACTCCAGAATGAACACTAGAGTAACCGGGTAGAACATGGAAGGGTTTTCCAAAGTAGAACCTGCAAAGTTAGGTGGGTGTGATTTGGTACATGAGCTGACGTATCATAACTGGAACAAGCTTGGTCTGTCTTATTCTGATTTCTATCCATCCACAAGCCCTGCCTACAAAGCGCCCCTCAGAAGTGGGAAGGCCTGGATGCAAACAGCCTGGGTGAGGCTTTTCAGGTTCCGTTAAGTGGATACCTTCTCCAAGACTTGCTTGATTATAATTCTCTGCTTAATGAGGAACTCCGCCTGTATGTGACTGGGCCTACTTGTGGGCCCCCTGTTCTTTCTTGCGCTTGACTACAGGTCAATTTCTGAATTGCTAGTGCCCAGAACGCATAAAATCCACTGTCAAAAGCACTGATGTAGATTTTCCTGAAGATTTGGGGGGAAAGACACAGGAAGGGAGATCAACTCCTCCTGGCGTTGGCACTCGAGGTCCAGCGTCCCAGGAACCTCCTCCTCAGGGCCGGGCAGATCAGGATGGTGGGTCACCTGACATCAAGGAGAAGGTTAAGACTCCCTTCGCAATCTCCCCTTGCCCTCAAATTCTCCTCCATAGACTGCAGGCCCACCCACCGCCCTGCCCCAAACAGTCCTTTCTGGTCTTTCCAGCTGGTATCTCCTCCCCTCACATTCGCAAAACCTATCAATTTGCATAATTCCCTCAGCAACACAAAAAGCAAGCAAATAGGGCTCAGCCAAAGAAAAATTACCTCACATTTCCAAGGCCGCCCTTCTTTGTATGTGTGAAAGTATATTTATTACATTAGTTAGAGAAACAATGCTTGACTACAGGAAAGTAGTACTCAAAGGGAGACTGGTCCCTGGAAATTGGAGGTTGGCACTTGTCATATATTTTATGCCCAAACATTTCCCTGTCAAACCTCCCATGCTTCCAAGTATTTTAAGACTGATGGCACTTGTTGAAACTATTCCCCTTTGTGGCTTCCTGACTCCTCTCTCCTGCATTTCCTTCTACCTTTAAGACTATTATGGCTCAGGATTTCTGGCCCATCTCTCCTTTTCAGTGGTCCTCATCAAATGGATGTTCACCACACTTCCAGGTTTTTATCTCCTCTCCCTCCACACACTCCTTTGGGGAAGATTTCAGCAAGATGCAAGGGTTCGTTCTTTTTGTTTCTACCCTTTTTATTTCTCAATACATTTGCTTATTTTTTAAAAAGTGCTACACTCAGAGCAGAGCAGGGTCTGGGGAAGGAGATGGGATGGTGGAAATGGTAGAAAGGAAGTGAACAGATCAGAAGAAAACTTGTCTTGTATTTAAGATGTGCCATTTGTTACAGATTCACGTACTTCTTTGCCCCCTTTGTAAATTGGGCCAATAGTAGCCTCTGCTCCTAAGGTTGCTGTGAAGTGAGAGGTGGTAAGTGCAAAGTGCTTAGAACATGCAGAACGGAAACGCTCAACAAATATTAGCTGTTGTCATTGTTCCCTCAATGAGCTTTAAGGAACGTATTTGGAGGGGCATTTTTCTTTGGAAAGAGAGGTAGGGAAAGCTTCCCGGAGAGAAAACATGTCTCCTTTGAATTAAGTTAAACGAAGGAACTCTGATTGGGCCAGGAATAGTTTACTAATAAGTCTGACAAAGAAAGTAAATTATAAATATCCTGTAAGTAATGTTTAAGCTAATGATTAGCTCTGTAGAAGTAAATCCTTTCCCCAAAAAATATTTATTTATTATTATTATTTTTTAAAGAAAGCATTGGTTTCACAACTTCCCTGGTGGCACAGTGGTTAAGACTCCGCAGTCCAATGCAGGGGGGTGCCTGGTTTCAATCTCTGGTCAGGGAACTAGATCCCACATGCGTGCCGCAACTAAGAGGTCACATGCCTCAACTAAGACCCAGTGCAACCAAATAAATAAATAGATAAATATTTTTTAAAAAGAAAGCATTGGTTTCTGTTTCTTAGCTAATCTTGAAGGTAGTGAAGCCTTCACATGGAATGCATAAAACTCTGGAGTTAAACAAGATCCTCCTCCTGCACCAAGATTGCTCATCCAAGTGACTCCACACGACCCATCTGAATATTTTCCTGTCCTCTTGCTGGAGAAGAACATCTGTTTTGTATTGGCATGCAGCTGAAAGAACCAGACCATCCTCACCTAGTTAGCAATTAACACGTATCTGGGACCAGAAAATGAAGTTCCGTCTGTAGATTCTAAGGAGCTAAAAGCCAAATAGCTGCCAATCTGAGCACCCTAGGATCTTGAAGCCAGGTTGACAGTGCCCTTTAGAATTGGTTCAGTGATTCTTCTGGCTAGTGCTGCAAAAAGTTCTCTCCAGCCATGGTATACAAGTAGAGTATCTTAGAGGGTTACCCAGAGTATAAGGCCTCGGGACACATTGCAAAGCACCAAGGCTTAAATCTAAAAACATTTCTGTGGGTAAAAGAGGAGTGCTCCAGGAAAGCAGGGCTCCTTCCCGCTACAACCCACCAAGTGAAGACTAGGGGTAAGGAGTCTCAGTAATACTCCCTAAGGCAAACCATATGTGGAAAATGCTCCAAATAAATATTTGGCAAGCATCAATTTTATAGAGCTGGAAGGAATAGTTCTCAAAGTATCAAGATGTGATATTTCAGGGAAATTCTGAATGCTCCTTTCTGTTCAGTATCATTTTTTTAACATAATTGAGAGCACATTATATATTCTGTTCCAGTCTGTTTACTTCATTTAACCTACAGTGATTTTCCATGGCATTAGGCATACTATAGGACTATTCTATAATACCTCATCATATATTTTTTAAAGTACATAATTATTCCTCTATTACTGGAGATTTATGGATTTTTACATTTCACCCCAAATAAGAAGCTGACAAACACTGGGTTTAAATGTGGATCCAAATCTCTCGTTATTACCCTAGGATAATTTCCAAGAAGTGAATTATTGATCAAAGAATTTGAGTGTTTTTAAAGACTCTACCTGATAGGTTTTAACACTCCTCCCTGCAGTATGAGCATGCATTCCTCAACAGTCACGTTTCAAAAAACAAAAAAACAAAAAAAACGCACCCCCCCCGCCAAAAAAACCCGAATTTGGTGTGTAAAAATTTTAATTTGGATTCGTTTTATTGAATTTCAATTTTTCATATTAGCCATTTGTATTCTCCTTATTTCATTTTCTGTGAATTATTACATCTTTTGTTCATTTTACTCCTGGCATCTTAATGCTTTTTAAAAATTTATTAGTATAAGGGGGTTGAGAGGTGATAGAGAGTAACCACTAAAGAGTACAGAGTATCTTTTGGGAGTGATGAAAATCTTCTAAAACTGACTGTGATGTTATACTAAAAACCACTGAATTGTACATTTTAAATGGGTGAATTGTATGGTATATGAATTATATCTCAAGAAGCTGTTTTTAAAAAAATATTAGTATAAATAACTTCCATTTTTCCCTCTTTCAAAAACTGTTGGCAAATTTTCCAATTCTGATTGCCTTTTGCTTTCTCATATTCAGGAAATACACACTTTTAGTTAAATCTATTATCTGTTCCTTAATGAATCCTCCCATTGCTTTTATTTGGAAAATTCCATCACATGCAAAGATAGTCACTGACATGTTCTTTCAGTTTATTTTCATTCTTACTCCATTTGGATTTTGCTGCGCATTACAAAGCGATAATTTAACGTTCTCCAAACAGGTATTTACTGGAACTTTTACTACCCACCCCTTCCTCACTATGTTCTGATAGTTGCTTTGCAATGTTTTATATATACTAGCATCTGTTTCTGGGCTATTACTGTTATCAGTCTGAGAGTTCAAATATAAACTTACAGTACTCAACATTTTTTACCATTAAAGTATGGCTTCGTATCTAGTATTATATGACTTTATTAATCTCTTTCAAAGCATTCTTTGCTATTCTTGCACATTTTTTCTTTCGGATGAAATTTAGAATAATTTTATCGACCTTTGAGATTATGACTGGGCTTATATTTGACTGATGGATTGATCTGGGAAGAAGGGAGATATTTAAAATATTTATCAGCTAGGAGCACAATGTTTTGTTTTGTTTTGTTTTGAATCTATAGAAGTATTTTATTCATACAGGTCCCACACATATCTTAAGTTTGTCTACACATTTTATAGAGCTTATTGCCATGATGAAAGGTAACCTATCCCCATTATATCTTAAAACAATTTTTTTGTTTGAATATGGAAAACTAATTTTTGGATGAGTGGCAGTATTTGCTAAAGTCTTATTAATTTCAAGACAAGATTCCTGGGCTTTCAACTTGGACAATCCCATCATCTGCACTACTGAAAACATTCTTTTCTTTCCCAATAGTTACAACTCAGTTCTAGGTCGGGTTTTGTTACACTGAAAAATAGTAAATCAGTATTCTGATGACGAGCCCTGAAAACTTTAAGCACATATTAAAAATTAAATCCTTGACAAGCAGGCTTATAAAGGATACATAAAGCTCTCAAGCTTTTGAGAAAGACCCGAAGTTAATCAATTTTGCCACTTCGTAGAGTCTGTTTCATCGAAAATGCGGCTAAAGAACATCCAGAAGGGTTTACCAGACCAGCTGAGGACACAGCTGGAGCGGACACTCAATGCTCCGGGGAGGGAGCTTCCCTTTTCCCTCAGGTGTGCTCTCCACATTCATACCACAAGTCATGGATCCTGTTAGTATCTGTGGCCTTTGCTCTTCTGCAGACATAAGCTGAAGCCAGTAATGCCCAGAAAGCAATACTAGCTATTAAATTGCATTCTTCGAAAGTCCCCGGTCTAGCTCTTTTTGCATAACCTGTGTTACACTTTCTGCCATTGCCAAACCCTCTCTCTCAGACATTTCTGCCTAAAGAATTAACCTTTATGTTTTGAATCACTACTCACACAAAACACCTGTTGGTTACAAACTATCAAATCCAAATACTAAATTTAACATTGGGGTGCTGGTAGCTAACAAAATAACTTGTGGAGACAAGGCACTGGTTTCTGAATAGGTGATTTTAATGGTGATATGACTAGTTCCAAACACATCAAGTCATGCCCGTATTCAAAAGAGTAAACCTTAAGGTAACCACACTTGCCATGAAAGTGTTGCATTTACTTATTTATGTTTACCATAACGAGAAATGATTTTTATTTTTCTAAGGCAACTGAAAAAGTCCAGGTCAACTGACTCTACAGATGAAATGAAGTAAAACATGGCTTCCTCCTCCCCCAAATGACTACAAAAGAAAATCCACTTCTGTTCTTTAAGTGAATTGTGCTTGATGAATGACACAAATACACGTTTAGAGACAACAGTGTTTCACATTTTCAAGGCTGAATGGCTGTTTACCATGGTCTGGGAAGAGCCTAGGTAATTGCCTATAAAGAGAGAACCATTTTTGTTAACTCTTGTCCTTAATAAGTAATATGTGAATCTTGATCAGTACTTCATTAACTAGAACGCTTCCATTAAAAAATTGCAGTTTATGTATATTTAAGGATTTATTTGGGAATATGATTTCTAATAATTCCCTATAAAAGACCTTAAATGACAGTAAAAAGTAATTAGTATTTAATAACTGACATACAGGAAGCAATTTAAATAATTTATCTTTCCCAAAGAACTTACAGCATTTTTGTTCCTCCTGAATGTAGTAAGGGTTTCCTTTTGAAACCATCTTCCTGATTCTTCCAATTGCTTGTTCCACTACTATGAATTTCATTTGTTTTAAGTTAGGTTGGATAGTATAAAATTGAGTCCTAATGGCTATATAATCCCTGTAAAGCTATTAGCAATAGGGTAATATTCAGACACATTTCAGCAAGTGCCATTCTAGAGAGATGACGTACCACAGCTACATAGAAGATGGTGGGTCCACAGTTTTAGTGTGGGGTTTGTGGAAATGGATTCTAAAATCATATTTTTACATATATGATGGAGAAAAAAAACCCCTCAAAGCTGCCAATTTAAATGTCAATCAGATTCAGTCACGTTACAGTAAGAGCACTGCGATGATATTTGTAAATTTTTTTTAACTTTCAATTTTCAATTTTGCTAAATTCAAAAATCCATAAAACTGAGCAAATGAGAATGATGCTAACAACCAGTGACTCCAGGTGAAAGTTCTATAATGTTCACTGTACTATTACTTTTAACTTTCCCATAAATTTGCAAATATTCAAAATTTAAAAATGACAAATGTCTATAGTATTCAAGATACAATGAATGAAGTTAAAGAAACACAAGACATAGACACAAAGTATGTCACTGAAAATCACTGGTTTTAGAGTAAAAAAAAAAAAAACAGCCCAACTTACAGGTAAAATCTTTCTTCTAAAAGAGAGCATGGGAGAGACGTGACGTGCATTCAAAGAACAAATTGGTTTAGAAGCCAATAGAGACAGAACACCATGCATATAATGTCCTCACTGACATCACCTCTTGAATTTTCAAAGTGGGTATGTTTTTCTTGGTCCAACATTGGCTGCCCTGTTAAATCATGCAAACCATAGCAATCCACTGACTTGCACATTTACAAATGATTAAGTTTCCAAAAGTGTGAAACTTTCATTCAGGAGGGTCAGTATAACAAGCCTCTCCATAAAATAAAAACGTTTCCTAACTCTGAGGAATAAAATGTTTTATCAGTTGAATGCCTGAAAACTGTCTGATATTATGTATTTCCCATATACTATTTAAGTTGTCTAAGTTTTAAAAATAAAGTACATGGATTTGATTCTTGTTTGAAGTCTCAGCTAAATGATAAAGCTTCTCATTTCCTGTTAAATTGATGGCTGAATGGTATCAGCCTAGCAAAAGAGCAAGTTTTTTTTTTTTAAATCTTCATTTACTTTGAGATTTGAGACAGCACAATAGCAACCGCAAATCTGTCTTTTAGTGAAAAATAGAGTAAAAACCATATGCTGAGAATAATATCAATACTGAGACAATCCACCCCAAACCTAATGTTCCCTTTAGGATACCCAGGCCTTCAAGCATGCCAGGTGGTACAACAGCACACCTTTCCCCTCCTCATAGGTTCCAAGAGAGAAGGGAACTTAAAATGCAAGAGCTAACGAATAACCAACGGTTATTGGTTACATTGGTTACAACGGTAACATGAAGAAGCAAGAAGACGGGAAGCCAGTTCCTTTCAAAAGGCGACAGAGGTGACAGTCGGATGCAAGAGCCTGGAGGATGGACACAAGCAGACCCGAAGAGCAACAGGCATAATTTCTGGGGATAGTACCGATTGCTGCAACACAGGCCTCAGAGATTGTCTACATATGACTCCTCCTCCCCTCTGCCATACTTACACTTCACCCTTTCTTGTCTTAGTTCTCCACACCAATTACTGCCAATCGGATCACAAAGGAGAACTGAGGCTGTAATATGGGACACTAGGAATACGGGGCACTATGAAAACAAGTTTATGTACAGCTTGACAGCAGGGTCTAGGGAGACTGGAGGAGGAGAAGCGAGACATATTTGAAAAAAATTGAGTATTACTCTGTAGACACTATAATAATCAAAGATACCTTAACTTTGTAAATAACCTAAGATGATTCATAGAATCAACTAAACTATAAAGTCTTGTTTTTTGGCGGCGGGGGGGGCTTTTAAAACATATGTACATTGTTAAAAGCATAAATGGGAAATGTTCACATTCAGTCAAGCCCGTTTTTGCAAGTTCCCTGAGATGGCATATAGAGATACATAACACAATGCAATGTTACAGCAGAAAGTCAATCATTTACAAAGATCATTTAGAATAAAGTCAAATTTCTCTTTCAACAAATGTGGTCTACAAGATAAATTACATCCTGACTGTTGGCTGTTGCTATAAATCTATTCAAATCAGGAAAAACCATCATATTTAAAGCTCTCCAAGTAATTTTGGCACAGGTCAAACCTTCGGGTTTTGTTCAGTCCCTGAGCTCTTTTAACAGGATAACTTGCGTACAATCTCTTCCCCAGCCACCCGGACCACTCCCCCACACAACGCCCTGCAACCTGCCCTACACTCTAACTCTAAGTCAAGCCTGAAGGCTACAACCTTTCTAACCGACCTGCTCTGCAGAAACCATAGGGCTTCTCTGGCTTGAAGAGTTAGATTCTGTAGGCAGAAGAATCAAATGGGGGTACATCTCATGCCTCCTAATTATTTCTAAAACTGCCTCCAAGGGTCAGTGTTTTAATGTCTCCAGGGCCTTATGCCTCAGATGCTCATCCAAACACTGGATGGCAAAGAAGTCGATGTCCGTGTCGAACTTGTTGGCGAACAAGTGGTGCACGCGCAACATCCAGTTCAAGTCACCTGCTCCAAAAACGCACACGGAGCGCACGTGGACGCCGCTGCACGGCGGGTAGGGGGCGCCCTTGGAAATGTCACCTTCAAAGTACTCCCACTTGACAAACCTGGCAATCGCGTGCATGTCAGACATGTCGTATTTATGGCTTAAGGACAGGGACCCTGGGACTTCGGGGATCCTCTGAATAGTGGCCCAGAGATACTCGTCCGGGCTGTATGTGTCTTTTGCCCACTCCATAAACTTCTGTATTTTTTCATTCTCGAGCACATACTCCACATACCTCCTACTGACCACAAAATAGGCACTGCCTGAAAACAGAGGTGTTTCAAGAGGAGGATGTATCTTGTCGGTCCCCATGTTTGTCAGCTTTCCATTCACGACTGCATGATGCTTTTTCCACCTTTCTTTTTTATGGGGTGGCATTCTCTCCGTTTCTAGGTTATTCTCGCCCATTAACGACTTGAGCTTCCTGACAATTTCCAGGTTGGTTTTAATAGGAAAATCCATACCGCAGAGATTTATCAAGTACTTCCAGTCTGCGTTCATTCGGTAGAGGTCCTGCATGCAGTTGAGGTCAGCCTGAACCCGGCTCCAAGATGCATACACAACACTCTCCAGCTGATTGGCCACAAAGACATTACTGAAACAGGATGCAATGCCAGTCACTGCGGCCAAAAAGGATTCCTCTGATTTTGTATCCACGTGAATGCAATAGAAATTCTGAGGCATATAAATGGCCCTCAGGAGCCTGTCAAGCATTTCAATTTTGTGATGAACCACTACAGAATATGCTATTGGAAACTCTGCCTCTTCTTTACTAAGGGGTTCTACAATATATTTGCGCTTCTTGATGAAAGAAGCACAATCACTGGTCATGTTTATGTAGTCATAGTTTGTCCAACGAGGGCGCTTTCTAAATTTCCCTGTTAGAATCTCAAGCTTTACCTTTTGGATTTCATCTACATCACCCTGTAGAACTTTGGTACAATTAATATTACTACTAGGATTCTCTTCAAGCAGCTCCAGATGTCCAACATTTACAAATTCAGGCTTTTGATGAATTCTTAAAACAGAGAAGGTGACCAGGGAAAAAACAAGAAGGAAGAAGTAGTATTTAGTGGGATAAGAAAAAAGTTTCCTCCTCCGCAACTTCCTCAGCATTTCAACAACAATTGGGGACTTGGCTTTATTAAGGGCAGTCTTCCAGGCTTCAAGCAGTAATGATTTCCCCTCTGTAGTGGCCTGGAGATTTGTCAGTTTGCATTTATCAGAAATGCAAAGGCATCTTGAAATGGAGGGCAGCACTAAAAGAAAAATAGAAAGGATACATACATATATATATATATATATATATAAAATACAGTGTTTCATGACATCTTCTCAGGTTCAAAAACTGTCCTCTTTGTTATGAGGTCAGATGTTTAAGACAAAAACAAAGTGGGTCAATCAGAGGAAAGGAAGTAGTGTTATAGGATACCCATCATCTCTGGTATCAATGCCAGATTGTCTTTTTTAAAATGCTGAGTACAAGGATATGCTAGAATATCCTACAATCAACATTTTACCTCTCAGGTATATTGAGATGCAAAACACAGTTGAAGACCTAGGCTATAGTTATTGAATTCTCCATAGTTGGTGAGTTTTTGATCCTGTGCCAGTGCTAATTAGCACCCCTTGCCTTGAAATCATTACTAATCTGGGTTCCTCCTGACACATCCATTAATGTCCATCAGTTGGTGTCAGCAGCCCCAAGTATTTGAAGAGATCAGATCCACTCTGCTCTTTATCAACGTAAGAGTGGAAGTACACTTAAGGAGACATTCAGAAATGGCTGTGGCTTCTAAGAATCTTTGAAGGAAAAGCGGGTCAACTGAATTTTCAAACTGGAACAGAAAGGCTCAGGTGAAACCAGGTCAGATTTGGAACTGTTTTGGGTTGACCTCACTTTGTTCAGTTCCATACCAGGCACCACAGGAAGAGAAGACATACATAATCCAAAATACAGAAACAGCCTAGCTGAAAAACAACACTTGTATGCAAATTGTAACTTATGAAAGACCCTTTGTCTATATTCAAATTCCAGGAACCTAACCCACTTTTATTATGTAAAGTGTTTACAAATATACAGATATTGTTTTGTTTTCAAAAGTCAATTTTATTACTTGGCAATTGGTTCTAACAAAGAAAGTCAAATACTATCATTTGTCTCAAAACCAGATTTATAGAGATTTGAAAAGTTTTTAACACCAGAATTAGCACTAGAACTTTTAAATATTTAATTAGGAAACAAATTGTGAATATTAATACAAATAAAAATAAATAACTGACTATCATTTGTACAGAGTAATGTTACAAAAAGTAGTTAGACTTTTTACCATTTAAATCAAGAAAAGTCGGGATCATTTAGTGCTCTGATTCCAGGTAACATCCTCTGCCCATGTAGAGTGCTTCTTATGCAGTCAGCTTTCTTAAATGTACCAGGCATCCAACAATGCTGTTATGTCCCATGAGTCTTTTTTAAAAAAACACGTGAAACAAAAAGAAAAATATGTGAAGGGATATATATGCCCACGTAAGTATACACACATACTCAGAAAGCATACTGGTAAACTAATTCGACATATTCACTTTTTTCTTCAAAATGATGGCTGGTCATATCCATTTTTTTCTTCAAAATGATGGCTCATTGATTTCTCTTTTAAAACCTTCTCTCCAGTCTTTTTTTTTTTTTTTTAGTCTCTGTTTGTGGACTGCTAAAGGTTTGAAGACATCCCACAACTTAGGTTGAACTTTTTCAGAGAAAACTCTAGGAGCATTTCCCAACATGTGTGCCAAGGAACAGTTTAATGGTCCTATATGATTGGAAAATCCAACATATCCTATGCAGCTGTGAGGATTCCATTAAAAACAATCCTGCAATTGAATTAGCTGCTTATCTTCCTCCAACTATGCTGTCTACCACCCCACACTCCAAACCTCTACTGGAAAGCAAACATTGGAAGATTCTGCTGAAATACTTAAGCATCTGAACTATTAACACATCAGATCCCTAAACAAAGTTATACCCTCAAGCAATTTCTGCTTAAGGCATTTAAGAAAATCTCTGACTAATCATTAGTCAGCTTCTAAGCTAACTGAACAGAGACTTAAGTTGCCTCATGCAATAAAGAACACAGATTAACAAAATTAACCCAAGAAGGTCCATAACAACAATAAACCCTGGGCTGGGCAGGGGCAGAGGTCTGATTTCTAAAGTTGATGCATTATAAAATGTCCACTTTCAACAATAACAAAAAATTACAGGGCACGTAGAGAAACACAAGTCTGGCCCATACACAGAAAAGGGGGCTTCAATAAAAACTGTCCTGGAGGAAGCCCAAGCACTGGATTTAACTACACAAAGACTTTCAGTCAGTTATAATAAGTATGTTCAAAGAACTAAAGAACTAGATCAAACCATGAGAAAGATATTTAACCAAATTGAGAATTTCAATAAAGAAATAGAAATTATAAAAAAGAACCAATAGAATTGATGGTATTGAAAGTACAATAACTGAATTGAAAAACTGACTAGAGGGGCTCAACAGCAGGTATGCACTGACAGTAGAAGGAATCAATGGAACTGAGGAAAGGTCAAGAGAGAGTATCCAGTCTGAGGTACAAAAGGAAAAAAGAATTAAGAAAGATGATAGAGGCTCAAAGATCTGTGAGAAACCATTAAGCACATCAACAAATGCATAACAGGAGTGTCAGAAAGAAAGTGGAGGAAAGGGTGGGAGAGAAGGGTGAAAGAGGGGGCTGCAGTCATGAGCATGGGGGAGGGGGTGAGGAAAAAAATTGAATAATGGCTGAAAACTTCCCAAATTTGACTTTATTTTGTTTACTGAAGTACAGTTGACTTAACAATATTAGTTTCAGGTGTACAACATAGTGATTCAATACTTTATGTATTATACTCCATTTAAAGCAATTGCCAAATAATGGCTTTATTTCCCTGTGCTGTACAATATATCTTCATTGCTTATTTTATATTTAATAGTTTGTGTCTCTTAATCCCATACACCTATTTTGCTCCTCCTCCCCTGCCCTCTCCCAACTGGTAATCACTAGTTTGTTCTCTGTATCTGTGAGGCTTGTTATATATATTCATTTGTTTTGAGATTCCACATATAACTAATAACAGAGTATTGTCTTTCTCTGTATGACTTATTTCATTAAGCATAATACTCTCTAGGTCCATCCACACTGTTGCAAATGGCAGAATTTCATTTTTTACAGCTGAGTAATATTCCAGCAATGGGCAATTTAGTTTGTGTGCATATCTTGGCTATTGTAAATAACATTACTATGAACACTGGGGTACATGTATCTTTTCAAATTAGCGGTTTCATTTTCTTCTGATATATATCCAGCAGTAGAACTGCTGAATCATATGGTAGTTCTATTTTTAGTTTTTTGAGGAACCTCCATACTGTTTTCCATAGTGGCTACACCAATTTACATTCCCACCAATAGTGTACTAGGGTTCCCTTTTCTCCACATCCTCATCAACATTTGTTATTTGTAGACTTTTGATGACAGCCATTCTGACAGGTGTGAGGTGATAGCTCATTGTGGTTTTGATTTGCATTTCCCTGATGATTAGAGACAAGCATTTTTTTCATATGGCTGTTGGCCATCTGTATATCTACTTTGGAAAAATGTCTAATCATGTCTTGTGCTCATTTTTTGATTGGGTTGTTTGTTTTCACATTGAGTTGTATGAGCTGTTTACATATTTTAGATAATAACCCCTTATTAGTCATATCATTTGCAAATATTTTCTCCCATTCAGTAGGTTGTCTTTTTGTCTTGTCCAGTGGTTTCCTTTGCTGTACAAAGAGCTTTTAAGTTTAAAATTAGGTCCCATGTTTATTTTTGCTTTTATTTCTTTTGCCTTAGGAGACAGTTCCCAAAAAATGTTGCTATAATTTATGTCAAAGAGCATTCTGCCCATGTTCTCTTCTAGGAGTTTTATGGTTTCAGGTCTTATATTTAGGTCTTTAATCTATTTTGCGTTTGTTTTTGTATATGGTGTGAAGAAATGTTCTTCTAATCTTGTTCTTCTACATATAGCTATCCAGTTTTCCCAACAACACTTATTAAAGAGACTGTCTTTTCTCCACTGTAAATTCTTGCCTCCTTTGTCACAGACTAATTAACCATAAGTGTGTAGGTTTATTTCCAGGCTCTCTATTCTGTTCCATTGACCTCTGCATCTCTTTTTGTGCCTGTACCACACTGTTTTGATTGCTGTAGCTTTATAGTATGTTCTGAAGTCAGGGAGGTGATATCTCTAGAAAAACTTTGAATAATGGCTGAAACTTCCCAAATTTGACTTTAAAAAATTAATCTGAATATCCAAGAGACTCAATGAGCTCCGAGTATGCAAAATGGGCCAGTCACTTTGGCAGACACTTTGGCAGTTTCTTACAAAGCTAAATATAGGCTAATCATTCAACCCAGCAATCACACTCTTAGCTATTTACCCAAACTGAACATGTATGTACACACAAAAACAGGCATATGAATGTTTATAGCAGCTTTATTCATAATTGCCAAAAACTGGAAGCAATCAAGATGTCCTTCAATAGGTGAATGAATAAACAATTTGTGGTACATCTATAAAATGGAATATTATTCAGTGATTTTTCAAAAAATCAGCTACCAAGCTATTAAAAGACATGGAGGAAGCTTAAACGCATACTGCAAAGTGACAGAAGCCAATGTGAAAAGGCTACACACTGTATGAGTCCAAAGATATGATAATCTGGAAAAGGCAAAACTATAAGGACAATAAAAGTTCAGCATTTATTAGGGATTTGAAGGAAAGAAGGAACAGATGAATAGGTACAGAACAGGGCATTTTTAGGGTGATGTAACTATTCTATAGGATACTGTTACAGTGGTTAAAGGATACTATGCATTTGTCGAAACCCAAAGAATTGTACAACACAAAGACTGACCCCTCTTAATTATAATTAATAATGTATCAATACTGTTTCATCACTTGTAACAAATGTACCACACTTGTGCAAGACACTAATAATAGGGAAAACAATGTGAGCAGGTTTATGAGAACTCTGTATTCTGTGTAATTTTTCTATAAACTTAAAACTGCTCGAAAAAATAATCTATTAAAATTGAAAAAAACAATTAATCTGTACATTCAAGAAGCTCAGTGACTTCCAAGGATGATAAACTCAAATAAATTCACATCTAGATACTTCTTAAACTGTTGAAAGACAACTTGAAAATAACAAGAGAAAACTGATTATACAAGGGGTCCTCAAAATTAACAGCTTCAAATCAGAAACAATGGAGACCAGAAGGTAATGAATATCATATTCAATGGACAGAAATAAAAAAAATTCAACCAAGAATTCTATAATCAGCAAAATAGTCATTCAAAAACAATGAGAAATTAAGACATTTCTGGATAAATGAAAACTAAGAGAATTCATCACTAGCAGACCTGCCCAAAAGAAATACTAAATGGAGTCCTTCAGGATGAAAAGAAAGGATACTAGACAGTAACTCAAATACACATGAAGAAATAAAAAGCATCTATAAAAGTATATACACAAGAAATGTAATTTTCTATGAACAGTTTTCCCATCTGATTTAAAAGATAACTACATAAAGTAGTAATTATAACACTGTATTGACAGGATTATAATGTATAAAGATGTGATTCATATAGTAATAATAGTATAAAGGAGGGAAGGGGAACAGAGCTATATCAGAGCAAAGTTTTTGAATACTATGGAAATTAAGTTGGTATTAATCTAAAGTAGAATATTTTAAGTTAAGAAGGTTCTTTTTTCTGTAATTCCAAGGGCAATCACCTTAAAAAAGCTCAAAAACATACAGTAAAGGAAACATCAAGGGAATTAAAATAGTACACTGGAAAATATCTAATACATAAGAATACAGCAGGGCCTCCCTGGTGGCGCAGTGGTTGGGAGTCCGCCTGCCGATGCAGGGGACGCGGGTTCGTGCCCCGATCCCGGAGGATCCCACGTGCCGCGGAGCGGCTGGGCCCGCGAGCCATGGCCGCGGGGCCTGTGTGTCCGGAGCCTGTGCTCCGCAGCGGGAGAGGCCACAGCAGTGAGAGGCCCGCGTACAGCAAAAAAAAAAAAAAAAAAAAAAAAAAAGAATACAGCAATTGAGAAAGAGAGGAACAAAAAAGACATAAGATACAAAAACAAATAAGAAAATAGCAAATGTAAATCCTACCTTATCTGTAATTATAATAAATATAAATGGACTAAGACCTCCAATCAAAAGGCAGAGATTGGCAAAATAATCATACTAATCTGATGAAATAGACTTAAAGACAAAAATTATTAGACAAAGAAGCACATTTTATAATTATAAAATGAATAAAAAGGAGAAGGTCAACAAGGAAACAGAAGACTTGACCAACACTATAGACCAACTAGACCTAACAGACACCTATAGAACACCTTCACTGAACAGCAAAACACACATCCTCCTCAAGGACACATGGAACATTCTCCAAGATGGGCCATATGCTAGACTATCAAACAAACCTTATTAAATTTAAAAAGAATGAAATGATGGAACATATGTCCTTCACTAAAAAAGAATGAAATTAGAAGTCAACAACAGAAGAAAATTTTAGAAATTCACAAATATGTCAAAATTAAATTATACACTCCTAAATAACCAATGGGTCAAAGAAGAAATCACTAAGCAAATCAGAAACTACTCTGATATAAATGACATGAAAACAAAAACAAAAAAACTTATAGGATGCAGCAAAAGCAGTGTTCAAGAGGAATGTATATCGGGCTTCCCTGGTGGCGCAGTGGTTGAGAGTCTGCCTGCCGATGCAGGGGACACAGGTTTGTGCCCCGGTCTGGGAAGATCCCACATGCCGCGGAGCGGCTGGGCCCGTGAGTCATTGCCGCTGAGCCTGCGTGTCCGGAGCCTGTGCTCTGCAACGGGAGAGGCCACAACAGTGAGAGGCCCGTGTACCACAAAAAAAAAAAAAAAAAGAGGAATGTATATCTATAAACACCTATATTTTTAAAATATCAACCTTACATACCAACCTTTCATAAATAGAAAGGATTATAAGGGAATACTATGAAAAGTCATCATCCAATAAAATTAGATAATCTGGATAAACAGACAAATTCTTAGACAGAGAAACACAAACTACAGAAAGTGATTCAAGAGGAAATAGAAAATCTGAACAGAGATGTAATGACAATTACCAAAAACCCTCCCACAAAAAAAAGCCCAGGCCCAGATGACTTCACTGGTGAATTTTACAATGTTTAAAGAAGAATTAAACAAAAATCCTTCCAAAACTTTTATTAAAAAAATGGAATAGGAGTGAACATTTCCCAACTCACTCTATGATGCCAGTAATCGATTACCCTGATAACAAAAGCAGATGATGACATCACAAAAAAACTATAGATCAATATCACTTATAGACACAAAAATTCTCAACACAATACCAGCAAACCAAATTCAGCAACATACAAAGGATTACATGCCAGGACGACATGGGTTTTAATCCAGGAATGTAAAATTGGTTTAACATGGAAAAGTAAATGTAACACACCCTATTAATAGAATAAATGACAATTACTCCATAATCAGAATAGACATAGAAAAAAGCATTTGACAGAATCAACACCATTTCATGATAGAAACAGTAAAATAAACTAGGAATAAAAAGGAATTTCCTCAACCTGATAAGCCATCTATGAAAAATGCACAGCTAACAGCACATCTTAATGGTAAACAACTAGATTCTCCCCCGCTTAGATCAGGAACAAGAAAAGGATGTCCACTCTTGTTACTTTTATTACATTTTACTGGAGAATCTAGGAAAAGCAATTAGGGAAGAAAAAGAAATAAAAGCCATCAAGTTTAAAATGAAAGAAGTAACACTATCTCTATTTGTAGGTGACATAATCTTGTTTATAGAAAACCCTAAGAAAAACACACAAAAAAAATCAGAATGAATTTAACAAGTTTGCAAGATTCAAGATCATTATACAAAAATGTAATTGTATTTCCATATATTAACAATAAACAATCCAAAAATAGAAAGAAAGTAATTCAATTTATAATAGCATCCAAAAGAATAAAATAGCTGAATGAAACAATTCAACAGAAGAAGTATAAGACTTGACTGTTGAAAACATTTCATTGAAAAAATTTAAGACAATAAATGGAAAAACATTCTACGTTCATAACTTAAGACTCAATATTGTAAAGACAGCAATACACCCAATAATTAACCAATAATTTTCCTATCAAATTTCAGTTGCCTTTTTTAGCAAAAATTGACAAGCTGATCCTAAAATTCATGTGGAAATTCAGGGGACCCAGGATAGACAAAACAGTCTTGAAAAAGATCACAGTTGGAAGACTCACATTTCCCAATTCCTAAATTTACTATAAATGCTATGGTAAGAGAAATGGTATGGTACTGGTACAAGAAGACATAAAGAACAATGGAATAGAATCCAAGAAATAAACTCTTACATTTACAGTCAACTGATTTTTGATATGGGTACCAAGAAAATTCAATGAGGAAAGAATAGTGTTTTAAGTAAATGGTGTTGGTACAACTGGATATCCACATCCAAAAGAATGAGGTTGTGTCCCTATCTCACAGCATATACAAAATAGCATATGCCCAAAAAATGGATAAAATATCTAAATACAAGAGCTAAAACTATAAAACTAAAAAGAAAACAGGGGTAAATCTGCATGACCTGGAATTTGGCAATGGATTCTTATATATGACACCAAAAGTCCAAGCAATAAAAGAAAAAAAAAATTGATTAAACCATCAAAATTTAAAACTTTTGTGGTTCAAAGAACACCATCAAAAAAGTGAAAACAGGGGCTTCCCTGGTGGCGCAGTGGTTGAGAGTCCGCCTGCCGATGCAGGGGACACGGGTTCGTGCCCCGGTCTGGGGGGATCCCACATGCCGCGGAGCGGCTGGGCCCGTGGGCCACGGCGGCCGAGCCTGCGCGTCCGGAGCCTGTGCTCCGCAATGGGAGAGGCCACAACAGTGAGAGGCCCGCGTACCGCAAAAAAAAAAAAAAAAGTGAAAACAGGGCTTCCCTGGTGGCGCAGTGGTTGAGAGTCCGCCTGCCAATGCAGGGGACACGGGTTCGTGCCCCGGTCCGGGAAGATCCCACATGCTGCGGAGCAGCTGGGCCCGTGAGCCATGGCCACTGAGCCTGCGCGTCCGGAGCCTGTGCTCCGTGTCAGGAGAGGCCACAACAGTGAGAGGCCCGCGTACCACGAGAAAAAAAAAAAAAAGTGAAAACACAACCCACAGGATAAAAGAAAATGTTTTCAAATCATTTATTTGATAAATGTCCAGAATATATGAAGAACTCTTACAACTCAACCAAAAACCAAAAAAATAGCACCTGTGGAGGTTTTTTTTGTTTATTTATTTTTATTTTTGGCCACGTTGGGTCTTTGTTGCTGCACACGGGCTTTTCTCTAGTTGCAGCGAGTGGGGGCTATTCTTTGTTGTGGTGCACGGGCTTCTCATTGCAGTGGCTTCTCTTGTTGCAGAGCATGGGCTCTAGGCACGTGGGCTTCAGTAGTTGTGGCCTGCAGGCTCAGTAGTTGTGGAGCACAGGCTTAGTTGCTCCATAGCACGTGAGATCTTCCCGAACCAGGGCTCGAGCCCGTGTGCCCTGCTTTGGCAGGAGGATTCTTAACCACTGCACCACCAGGGAAGCCCATATGGAGTCTTTTAAACAAGAAGTAGAAGAACTATCCTAAACAGATTTTTTTTAGAGAATGTGAGTTCATAGTCACCCCAAAATTCATACCGAAAATACAAGTTCCTGACCAAAAACTTGGATCTCACCTCAAGAAACTGACCAGAAACTTAGATCTCACCTCAAAAAAACCTTGTCTTTACCATTCTCATCTACATCTTAAACATCCATCATGCTTTGAAAAATGCTTTTTAAAATGTAAAATCACTAGTCTCAGGTTTTAACACAATGTATAAGTGTCTGTAAAGTAGGTAAGCGTGTGAGAAAACAAGTCTATTTTATTAATAATGCTTTTGTTTTTGTATATTTATCACCATGGAGAATAGAGAAGATACATTTCTTCCAATGATGTATCATTCAAAGTATTTAACTAGCCTAACTTCAAGATATAGAACATTCTCTTAAACAAAACTTGGCTAAGAGTTAGGAGAAGGTGAAAGGAAAATAAGATTTCATTAAGAAAGGGATTTCTATGTGGAAAAGTTTAAAGGGAGGCATAAATGTCCACATACTATATTATTTCAATGGAACTTCAGTCATCAAACATTACTTAGTTTAAGCACACACAAAGAATATTGAAAATATTGAAGAACAAATAACAAGGGACTTCCCTGGTGGCGCAGTGGTTAAAAATCCTCCTGCCAATTCAGGGGATATGGGTTCGAGCCCTGGTCCAGAAAGATCCCACATACGGCAGAGCAACTAAGCCCATGCACCACAACTACTGAGCCTGTGTGCCACAATTACTGAAGCCTGCGCACCTAGAGCCTGTGCTCCACAACAAGAGATGCCATGGCAATGAGAAGCCAGCACCCCGCAACAAAGAGTAGCCCCTGCTCGCCGCAACTAGAGAAAGCCCGTGCCCAGCAATGAAGACCCAATGCAGCCAAAAGTAAATAAATAAATTTATAAAATAAAATAATAATAAATAATAAAATTTAAAAATAAAAATGAAAAATATGGCAGAGGTTCATACTGCTGGGCCCAGTGTTCCTTCACCTTCAGATTTCACAAATCACATAGATTTCTTGAAGGATGTGGAGTGGGAATAGTCAATGAGGCCAATGAATGAACAATAAGAACCATTCTAAATAACCAAAGCTCATGAATTCTGAGATAGCAAAAAAAATAAAAGTCCCAGATACATACCAAGACTTCCTCACCCAGGACCTACTACAGGACTTGGCAACTGTCATCATGAGTGCCCTGGAAAAGGTCCTTCACTGGAATACTGATGCCTTTCCTAAAAGAGGAGACAGACTAAGTGAACCCAAGGACAATAAATATCGAGATCTCATCTCCTTCCCTATTTCCAGCTATCAGCTCCCAGAACTTTGGCAGCCAAGCCTATGCAGGAGTTTACTGTCTAGGGAATCCAACCAGGACAAGTGAAAATGACTTAATCATGCTGCTTACATTGGGAATGCCCCCCAAATGTTCAAGGAGACAGACTATGCACAGGGAAAAGAAAACTACTAATAATATCCTCAGAGAGGTAAGAAAAGTATTGTATACAATTAGTCAATATACAAGACAGACTGTATTATCTAAAAACAGGCAAAAAGTACTACCATACCATATGCTCTTCTGAAATGTGATCTTCCCACCCTTCAATCAAGAAGTAGTCAAAACTCCCTTCCCCTTGAATTTGGACAACCTTATGTTTACACTGACCAGTGGAGTTTGGCAGAAGTGATACTACATGACCACCAACATTAGGTCATATAAAACCACATAGCTTTTACCTGGCTCTCTTGGAAAATGTGCTCTCCAGAAGCTCCCCATCAGAGGAAAAGTTCACTTCTCATGTTGCAAGAAGCCACACAGAGAGGCCACACATTGGTACCCAAGTCAACAGTCCCAGCTGAACCCAGTCTTCAATTCATCCCACCCCAGATGCCAGCCATGTGAGTGAAGAAGCCACAGATGACTCCAGCCCCTAGTCAGTCAAGTCTTAACTGAATTCCTGACCCACAGAATGTGTGAGCAAAAAATAAAACAGCAATGTTTTATGTTACTATGTTTGGGGTGGTTTGCCTCACAGCAATGATTAGAACAAACAAGAAACCACATAAACAGAACACCTGGCAAATAAAAAGCTCTTAAAACTTAATAACATGACAGCAAAAACTGAAAAACTCAATAGAAGCATTGGAAAATAAAGTTGAGAAAAACTCTCGGGCGGTTAAGCAAATAGGCAAACTAACTGATGGAAAATTAGAGAAAAAAATATAGTACTTTAGAGAACCAGACCAGGAGATCCACCATCCGAATTGTACCTCCAAAAAGAGAAAATAGAAAAAATGGAAGTAAATAATTAAATCAATTCAATAATTCAAGACTGTATTTCAAAACAAAGGGATGGTTTCCGGATTGAAAAGTCCCTTGGAATACCAACATGATGGGTGAAAACAGACCCACACCAAGACATACGTACTAATCATGAAATGTCAGAACACTGGTAAAAAGGTAAAAAGAGTTATCATGTAGGTTTTGGGGGGCAGGGCGCGGATGGTGTAATACGTGAAAAAGATTCAGAAGCAAAATGTCTTCATACTTCATAAAAACCAACCAAAGAAGCCAGATGATAATGGAGCAATGCCTCCAAATTACTAAAAGAAACTGAATTCCAGATGAGAATTCTTAGAACCAGATGAACTACTAAGTAAATTAAGGGTAAAATTAAAACATGTTACATATTAAAAAAGGCAAGGCTTCAAAATATTTACCATTATGTATCCTTTTTCAGGAAGCTACTGGAGGATGAGCTCCATCAAAACTAAAGTATAAACCAAGAAAGAGGAAAACATTAGAATCAGAAACTGTATCACAATACCAGAAGGAAGGAAAGGAAATACCAGCAGGACAGTAAAGGAACACCCTAGGCTGTGTGTGTAATAGGTCACAGACAAATATAGAAGATGGAAGTGGGTCAGAAGGCCCTGGAAGAGATGTCTTCAAGAAGATGAAACGGATGGAATAACTGATGGGAATAAGCATACTGAAAGCCAATGTAAGCAACTGGCAGAGTTTGGGGTGAATCTGTACTAACTACATTGAAGAAAAGCAAATGAAGGGGGTTGAGGAAATAATTATTATTGACTCGAAAGAAATCAGAATCATGAGATGATGACAAAATCAATCATAGTGTAATCCGTGGCTTAGCTTGGAAGAGCATCAGTATTAATAACCTAAATGCTGTTTTCCACGAGATTCAATAACACTATATTAGGAGCACAGAGCAATGGGAGAGATGGGTGTTGAAACACAGGGGTTGTATACTTTGACCAGCATCACATAACTGGCCATAAGGGGTGTTTAGAATTACATTGCTGTTCCAAGCAAAAGGCCTCTTTCTCATTTTATTCTTCCACCAAGTGCTCTTTGTATTCAACAGCTCAAATGGTAAGGATCTGATCAAACACATACAGTAGAGGTAAAGAGTACAACTAATGCAGGCTTGTTTGCACAGTGATAAATAGATGAGGAGGTGCACGTAAGAGAAGTCCAAAAACCATTGATCATCAGATCTAGATTTCAGCTTGGAATAAGTAAGAAACATCAGAAGACCTTACAACGTAAAAAAATAAGTGCTATAACAGCATTTCAAAACTAAAATCTACTAGATATGACTAGCACGTGCCTCTGTATTTTATTTATTTATTTATTTTTACATCTTTATTGGAGTGTAATTGCTTTACAGTGGTGTGTTACTTTCTGCTGTATAACAAAGTGAATGAGCTATATGTATACATATATCCCCATATCCCCTCCCTCTTGTGCCTCCCTCCCACCCTCCCTATCCCACCCCTCTAGGTGGTCACAAAGCACCAAGCTGATCTCCCCGTGCTATGAGGCTGCTTCCGACTAGCTATCTATTTTACATTTGGTAGTGTATATATGTCCATGCCACTCTCTCACTTCGTCCCAGCTTAGCCTTCCCCCCCGACCCCGTGTCTTCAAGTCCATTCTCTACATCTGTGTCTTTATTCCTGTCCTGTCCCTAGGTTCATCAGAACCATTTTTTTTTTAGATTCCATATATATGCATTAGCATACGGTATTTGTTTTTCTCATTCTGACTTACTTCACTCTGTATGACAGACTCTAGGTCCATCCACCTCACTACAACTAACTTGATTTCGTTTCTTTTTGCCTCTGTATTTTAAAATGAACCAAGTCCAAAATGGTGATATTCATCTCACACACTTACTAGTTTAATTTAGAAAACTATCACCATATAAAGAAGAAAATGAAAAAAAAATGTTTAAAGAAATGAGCTACATGTGGCTCAGGCTATCTTCTCCTTAATTTCTTTTTTAATAATAGAAAGGCAGGCTTCCCTGGTGGCGCAGTGGTTGCGAGTCCGCCTGCCGATGCAGGGGAAACGGGTTCGTGCCCCGGTCCGGGAAGATCCCACATGACGCAGAGCGGCTGGGCCCGTGAGCCATGGCCGCTGAGCCTGCGCGTCCGGAGCCTGTGCTCTGCAACGGGAGAGACCGCAACAGTGAGAGGCCCGCGAACCGCAAAAAATAAATAAATAAATAAATAAAAATAATAGAAAGGCAAAGCAGGAAGAGGGAGGGAGGGGGAATAATATATATTTTATTATAAATTAATATGACATAACATATTCAGAATTTGGAAGGAAAAGGATTTACCATATTTACATGACTATTCACATACATACGTACACACTTCTAAGAACAATCAGGATTTCCTTGTTCAGCCTCTAATTACACCTGAGACTCCTAGACAAAGAGATAGTGTCCATCAACAGATGAATGGATGAAGATATGTGTGTGGGGGGTGTACTACTCAGCCATGAAAAAGAATGAAACCCTGCCATCAGCAACAACGTGGATGGACTTGGAGGGCATTATGCTAAGTGAAATAAGACAAAGAAAAACAAGTACTGTATGATATCACTTACATGTGGAATCTAAAAAATACAACGGGGTGGGAGGAATTGGGAGATTGCAATTGACATATACACACTATTGATACTATGTATAAAATATAAATAACTAATGAGAACCTACTGATTAGCACAGGGGACTCTACTCGATGCTCTATGGTGACCTAAATGGGAGGGAAATCCAAAAATGAGGGGATATATGTATACGTATAGCTGATTCACTCTGCTATACAGTAGAAACTAACACAACACTGTAAAGCAACTATACTCCAATAAAAATTAATTTAAAAAATAAACAAAAAATACAACAAACTAGTGAATATAACGAAAAAGAAACAAACCCACAGATATAGACAACAAACTAGTGGTTACCAGTGGGGAGAGGGATGAGGGGAGAGGCATTATAAGGGTAGGGATTAAGAGGTACAAACTATTATGTAAAAAGCTACAAGGATACATTGTACAACAGGGAATATAGTCAATATTTTATAATAACTATAAATGGAGCATAACCTTTAAAAACTGTGAATCACTATATTGTATACCTGTAACTTATATAATATCACACCACGTCAACTATACTTCAATTAAAATTTAAATTTAAAAAAGTAAAAAAGGGACTTCCCTGTTGGTGCAGTGGTTAAGAATCCACCTGCCAATGCAAGGGACACAGGTTCAATCCCTGGTCCGGGAAGATCCCACATGCCGCAGAGCAACTAAGGCCCTGCGCCACAACTACTGAGCCTGAGCTCTAGAGCCTGCGAGCCACAACTACTGAAGCCCCCGTGCCCAGAGCCCGTGCTCCGCAACAAGAGAAGCCACTGCAATGAGAAGCCCACGCACCACAATGAAGAATAGCCCCTGCTCACTGCAACTAGAGAAAGCCCACGCACAGCAACAAAAACCCAACGCAGCCAAAAAAATAAATTAAAAAAAAAAAAGAGAGATAGGAAGGGCTCTGCATTGGTTAGCTTTGTTAACCTTTATTAAGGTTAAAGCTGACAGATATAACTGTCAACTATAATAAAAGAAAGGAGAAGTTAAAAAGGTAAATTCTTTTCTTCAACAATTTCCACCAAAGTAATTCTAGTTTAAATCCAAATAAAACTACTATAGATAAGAATAATTCTCTCTACCTATTGCCTATTGTACCATTTTTTAAGTACTGGAAATACTCTTTCTTACAAAAGTACACACCGGCCTTCCCTGGTGGTGCAGTGGTTAAGAATCCGCCTGCCAATCCAGGGGACACAGGTTCAAGCCCTGGGCCGGGAAGATCCCACATGCCGCGGAACAACTAAGCCCATGAGCCACAACTACTGAGCCTGAGCTCTAGAGCCCTCAAGCCACAACTACTGAGCCTGAGCTCTAGAGCCCGCAAGCCACAACTACTGAGCCCGCATGCCACAACTACTGAAGCCTGCGTGCCTAGAGCCCGTGCTCTGCAATTAGAGAAGCCACCACAGTGGGAAGCCCATGCACCGCAATGAGGAGCAGCCCCCACTCGCCACAACTAGAGAAAGCCCGCACGCAAAAACGAAGGTCCAATGCAGCCAAAAATAATAAATAAATTAAATAAAAATTATTTTTAAAAGTACACACACGTGTACACACCATGTATGCACACACATCTGTGTGCCTGCATAAACAAATAGCTGGATGCATAAATCAGGGTTCACAACCTATTGCCCTTCTGCAGCAGGAAGCATGGTCTAAGTTCAGTCACTCTCTAGTTTCACTGAATACTCCGGGGCTCAATTTCAGACTCTACAAGGACTACTGTTCTGTGGCCCAGAGGCTGTGACGGGAGGAAAATACTCACTATTATGACTGATGCCAAGGCCATGCAAGTATCTCAGAGGATTGTGACTCAAGCCAGGGTGCCCAAATGCCACCCTGAAGCAGGCCAATGGAAGGAGTGGGAAGAAGGTAAGATCCCAAGGCAGAGGCCTTGCCAACCAGGGTGGGGTTCTTTCTGCCACCTGCACCTCCATGGCCTCACGTCGTCCAAGGGTACCCGGTCTCTGTCTCCTGACAGCTGTGCCCTGACTGAAGGGTGGTCTCTGCTGCCTGGCTGCTGTCTGTAACTCGCTGTGGTGAACTCCCTAGCTTCTCTGAGGTCTCATGTTAAAACAAACTCCTGAGACCCCACAATGCCTGCCTCTCCAGATTGGCCAGGAACAGCTCTTGGGGTCCCCATACCTCAGCACCAAACTCCACAGTTTAGGCCGTTGTCTCCCAAAATCCATCCCAGAGTTTCCTTGGGCTCCAGCCAAGGAAACATAGGCAACAGGGGACTTTCTATAACCAAACTGGACCATGTTTCCTATGCTCCCTTGGGAAAGGGCGCTTTCTACACCAACTAAAGCCGGACGGTGTGATGGAGGGAGAAGAGGGCCCATGTCTCCCTTCTTCAGACCCCCATGTCCTAGAGCCAGACACAGAATGCAGCACAGAGAATTGCTTGGTTATGTTTGTTGAAAGAAACAAAGTCTCTCTCAAGTGAAGCCCACGTTCCTCTGCTAAAAATTGAACATCTATCCTCTCTCCCTTTTGAATGTCAGAGAAGGGTTCTGTCACCAGTTCTCTACACTTGCAGCAAGGACTATCCTATTTTAGAGAGTCTATCAAAAAGAACATGCTGTTTAAAGATGAAATGATAGTAAATGATTAAACCCCTCAAAGAATTGAGGAAATGGCACCAAACTTTTGAAAGCTAGAGGGAGTGAGTGGTAACTGACTTGGAGATCTCAGAAAGCTGACCCTGAAGCAGGCAGAGTAGAAAGCTGAGAGGCAACTCAACTTACAGCACAGCTCCCCCTACCCCGCACCTCCCACCATCAGCCATCTGCTCCTCCTCAGAAGGCTCCAGAACTGGCAACACAACTCCTCTGGAAGCGGCGTGAAAGTGGAGTTAAACTTCACTGAGTGAAAATCTACTTAAAAGGCTGTTAAGACTCCCAGACCCCTATTCTTCATAATCCAGTAAATACCCTTCCTGGCCTCAGTGAAAAACTCTGGAAAATGTGAAACAGAAGGTATCTGACCTGGAGGGTACAAGGCACGGCTGAGGGCAGGAGTACCGACCTGAAAACAAGGGAATTAAGTCACAGGTCCTCACTTCCAGAACACTGGCAGGCAGGGATATATACCTCTCAGGCTTCGGCCTCAGATAAGAGAGAACTAACTACCTGATGTCCAAGAAAAGCTCATGACACAAAAGAGATCAGAACAAACAGAAAAAACAGAGGAGAGTATCAGTTAACTATTTCTATATAATGAACCACAATTCCTAATGACTGAAAAGAACAACAATTTATTATTTCTCACTACTTTTAGAATTGGTTGGGCAGTCCTTCTGGCTTTACCTGGGCTCACCTAGGCAGTTGCATGCATATGGAGGACTGTCTGGGTTGGAGGGTTCCATACAGCTCGTTCACATCTGCACATGGTACTGGATGCTAGCTGGGGTGCCTCTCATCATCTACTAGTCTGGACAAGATCCCTTACTTGGCAGCTGCATGGCAGCATGCCAAGAGAACACAACAGCTCCAAAGCCTCATAAGGCCTAAGCTCCAGAACATACATAACATCACTTCTGCCATGTTCTATTAGTCAGAGAAAGTCACCAGGCCAGCCATGATTCCAGAGGAAGTAAGGTTCTACTTCTGGATAGGAAGAGAAGCAAAATCAATTGCAAGGGGGCATGGATACTGCAATGGGAGGAATCTGTATCCATTAAATATTCTGTCACATGGAGAAATTAAGATCAAGAGATGAAAACTGCAACAACAAAATTCTAGTGCTATTATCAGCAAAGGCATCAGAGGAACTATTGCAGCCATGAAACAAGAACAAGAGACTATGAAAAAGGAACAGAGAATAAAAATGAGCTCTTAGGGAGAGGGGCAGAGTCAAGAGGGCAGAGTAGGAGGATGTGGAGTTCATGTCTCCTCATAGGTATGACAGGGGTGCGTCGGAGCGCCTGCTGGACACTGGAGGAGGACTTCAGACACTTAGGGGTACAGGAGGGGTCCTGGCACAGCCGGGTGGGACAAGGGAGGGAAGGGGGGGAGGACGGGTGGAGACAGCACGGGGCTGGTGACCTGGGGTTCGGTGGGGGGATCGGCACAGACAGGAGGGGACGTTTGGGGGACCACAGCCCCTGACAGAGCCTCCTCCAGCTGTGTCACACCCCCAAAGCCTCTTCTGGCTGAGTGGGTCCCGGTGGATCCGAGCACCACACCCCTGCCCCCTGCCACAAAGCCTCCTCCAGCTATGTCGGCCCCCGTGGACATGCCCATGGAAGCCTGCACCCCAGCTGGCCTGCACAGGCTCATGTATTCCAGGCCAGCTTCAGGAGCAGATGCTGGTGAAAGGAAAACATGCAGAGGTGGGGCTGATACAGTGGGTCCAGAGACCTACCTAGAGGTCTTGGAGGCCCTCCTGGAGAGGCGGGAGTTGGATGTAGCTCACGTGGGGGCAAGGACACTGACAGCAGAGCCACCAGTGAGTTTTTATGTTTTTATTTATTTTTTAAAATTCTTTCTCTTTTTTTTTGCTCTTGCGCTTTGTTTTGTTGTTGTTTAATTTTTACTAATATTTTTTATTTTTCTAATTTTATTCTATTTTTTAATCTTTGTTATTCTTCTGATCTTTTTCATTTGTTGCCTGTCTTCTGGGGCGGGGGGGTTGTCTTTTTTCCTCTTTTTTGCCACACTGCGTGGCTTGTGGGGTCTTGGTTCCCAGGCCATGGGTCAGGCCTGAGTCCCTGTGATGGGAATGCCAAGTCCAAGACACTGGACTAACAGAGAACTTCAAGCACTAGGGAATATTAATCAGTGTCGGCCCTCCGAGAGGTTCCCATCTCGGCACCAAGACATGGCTCCACCCAACTGACTGCAAACTCCAGTGCTGGACACCTCAGGCCAAACAACCAGCAAGAGAGGAACACAGCCCCACCAATCAACAAAAATGAGATGGCAGAGAAATATGTTACAGACGGAGCAAGGTAAAAACCTACAAGAAAAATAAATGAAGAGGACATAGGCAATCTACCTGAAAAATAATTCAGAGTAATGACAGTAAAGATGATCCAAAATCTCGGAAATCAAATGGAGGCACAGATCGAGAAAATACAAGAAATGTTTAATAAGGACCTAGAAGAACTAAAGAACAAACAGTGATGAACAACACAGTAAATGAAATGAAAAATACACTAGAAGGAATCAACAGCAGAATAATTGAGGCAGAAGAATGAATAAGTGAACTGGAAGATAGAATGGTGGAAATAACTGACAAGGGGCAGAATACAGAAAAAAAGAATGAAAAGAATTGAGGACAGTCTCAGAGACCTCTGGGACAACATTAAACACCCAACATTCAAATTATAGGGGTCCCAGAAAAAGAAGAGAAAGAGAAAGGGTCTGAGAAAATATTTGAAGAGATTATAGTTGAAAACTTCCTTAACATGGAAAAGGAAATAGCCACCCAAGTCCAGGAAGCACAGAGTCCCATATAGAACAAACCCTAGGAGAAATACACCAAGACACATATTAATCAAACTAAGAAAAATTAAATTCAAAGAAAAAATATTAAAAGCAGCAAGGGAAAAGCAACAAATAACATACAAAGGAATCCCCATAAGGTTATCAGCTGATTTTTCAGGAGAAACTCTGCAGGCCAGAAGAGAGTGGCAGGATATATTTAAAGTGATGAAAGGGAAAAACCTACAACAAAGATTACTCTACCCAGCAAGGATCTCATTCAGATTCGACAAAGAAATTAAAACCTTTACAGACAAGCAAAAGCTAAAAGAATTCAGCACCACCAACAAATGCTAAAGAAACTTCTCTAGGAGGGAAACACAAGAGAAGAAAAGACCTACGAAAACAAACCCCAAACAATTAAGAAAATGGTAATAGGAACATACATACCAATAATTACCTTAAATGTAAATGGATTAAATGCTCCAACCAAAAGAAACAGACTGGCTGAATGGATACAATAACAAGACCCATATATATGCTGTCTACAAGATACCCACTTCAGACCTAAGGATACATACAGACTGAAAGTGAGGAGATGTAAAAAGATATTCCATGCACTACATAATGATCAAGGGATCAATTCAAGAAGAAGATATAACAATTATAAATATTTATGCACCCAACGTAGGAGCACCTCAATACATAAGGCAAATACTAACAGCCATAAAAGGGGAAATCAATAGTAACACAATAATAGTAGGGGACTTTAACACCCCAATATAGCAATGGACAGATCATCCAGACAGAAAATTAATAAGGAAACACAAGCTTTAAATGACACATTAGACCAGACAGACTTACATATTTATTATAAATCACAATATCAGTCACATACCTAGTAAGTGGGAGAGCTAAGATTCAAACCTACACAATCTGGCCCCCAAGTTTAGACTATACAGTTGTCCCTCCATATCTGTGGGCTCTGTATCTGTGGGTTCTATATCCTTGAATTCAACTAACCTCAAATCAAAAATATTTGGGGGAATTCCCTAGCAATCCAGTGGTTAGGACTCTGTGCCTCCACTGCAGGGGGCACAGGTTTGATCCCTGATCAAGGAACTAAGATCCCACATGTCACACGGCACAGCCAATAAGTAAATAAATAATGGTCTTAAAAAAAAAAAAAAAAAAACTAGCACTACTGTAAAAAGAAACGTAGAGGGCTTCCCTGGTGGCACAGTGGTTGAGAGTCTGCCTTCCGATGCAGGGGATATGGGTTCGTGCCCCGGTCTGGGAAGATCCCACATGCCGCGGAGCGGCTGGGCCCATGAGCCATGGCCGCTGAGCCTGCATGTCCGGAGCCTGTGCTCCGCAACGGGAGAGGCCACAACAGTGAGAGGCCCGCATACTGCAAAAAAAAAAAAAAAAAGAAAAGAAATGTAGACTGAGTTGTCCACTGTACCATTTAAAAAAAAAATTGGGGAAAAACATTCTAGAAAGGTGCAAAAGCAAAACTTGAATCTGCCATTCTCCAACAACTATTTACATTGTACTTACAACTATTTACATAGCGTTTACATTGTACCAGGTAATAGTCTAGAGATGACTGAAAGTATATAGGAGTATATGTGTAGGTTACCTGCAAATACTACATCATTTTATATAAGAGACTGGAGCACTGGCAGGTTTTGGTATCCTCAGGGTTTCTGGAACCAATCCCCACCACACCCACACCCACCTGCTGAAGACAGGGGACCTAATAATCAGGGAGCCAATATAAAAGAGAGGCAACAGAAATTCCCAGGGTTCTGAGGAAAAGCAATCCTAGGATATGCAGGGGTCCTAGGAAAAAAATAGTCTTAACTGAACCAAGTCGAATGGCTACAGAAGATATTTAAGACAAAAGGGAGAAAACACCTGCTGTAAATGAATGTATTTTGAAGAGATTTTGACAACTAAGAGTTCAGAGTTGAATAAGTAAAATGTACATAGTAAATATATATATATATATATATATATATATATATATATATATATGAAAAGAAGGCATTATCTCTAAGGAAAACAAAAAAGTGCAATTAAAAAAAATCCACGTTATGCTGCTTAACTCAACTTACGCTACTATAGCTCAGCTAATACGTGGTCATAATAATATAAACACTGAGTCATGGTCTGACAAAATTATGATAATATACAGAGAATCTTGAAACTATTTTCATAATAATACTAGGATATCATTCACCCTTTTTACTCCCATATTCTTACTACAAGTATACAGTGCAGTTTTCCAGAGGCTACATAATATGTGATTTGTCTTCGGAATGAGTTCAGAGGCAAGTATTTTCTCATTTCTATTAGGCTGTTTTCTATTAAGGCAAACATTAAAGAGTTTTGCAAAAATATAAAATGTTATTACCGTTCTCACAAATTTTTATGAAAGGGTTTTCATTAAAAAAATATTACTTATGATAATATGCAAAGGACTTATCATTGTGTTTTTACATAAATATTTAATTTTTTCTCAGTCTTAATTTCTAACAGGCTAAATGCTGATAAACATATCATGCATAAACAAAAGCTCTTTGTGATCTTCAATAATTTTTAAGAGTGTAAAACAAGTTTTCAGAATCAGTGATTGGGAGGATGGGAAACAGGGCTGTGAAGTGAACACACAGCAGGAGGGTTTGAAGATAAAAGAGAATTAAATCTTCTTTAACAGTAGAAAGTCAATAGGAAGACTTTACAACTGAAAAGTAAAGAAACAGTATAAGCAAGTTATTTAAAAATATGGAAATAAAGACTCAAAGAAATATGTAAAAAGTTGAAAATGGTTACCTCTAGGGCTATGCTGTCCAATATGGAAGCCACTAGTCACATGTGGCTATTGAGCAACTGAAATGTAGCTAGTCTAACTAAGGAAAAAAATTTATTTTATTTTAATTAATTAAAATTAAATTTTAAAACTTGAAGGAGTGTAAAATGTCTTTACATTAAACTTATTTTTTCTGGTAGGACTCCATTTAGCTGTGATGGCTGCATTGTGTAAGATATTCCTGTTTTATTGTAGCACATGTATTGGACAAAGGCATCATTTTAATACCTCATTAGGCATCACACTTCCTGATTTTGAAATATATTACAAAGCAAACAGTTATATGCCAACAAATTGGACAACCTAGGAGAAACGGACAAATTTCTAGAAACATACAACCTGCTGAGACTGAATCAGAAAGAGACAATCTGAACAGACCCATCATTAGTAATGAAATTAAACGTGTAATAAAAATTCTCTCAGCAAACAGGAGTCCAGGATCAATGGCCTCACAGAGGAATGTCAATATAGTCAATAGTTATGCACTATCTTTGTATTCTGACAGATGGTAACTAGACTTATCATGGTGATCATTTTGAAATATATAGAAATATCACTTTGCTGTATTTTAAGAACTAACATAGTGTGGTTTGTCAGTTCAAAAGCAAAGAAGCAAAAAATCTCATAGAAAAAGAGATCATTTTTGTGGTTACAAACACAAACATCAGAGAAAAAGAGTTCACATTTATGGTTATCGGAGGTGGGGGAATTGGATGAAGGTGGTCAAAAGGAACAAACTTCCAGTTACAAGACAAATAAGTCCTGGGGAAGCAATGCACAACATGATAGATATAATGAACACTGCTGCACATTACAGATGAATGCTGTTAAGGAAGGAAATCCTAAGAATTCTCATCACGAGGAAAATATATTTTTTGATTTAATTTTGTATCCATATGAGATGATGGATGTTCACTAAACCTATGTATTAATCATGTTGTGATGTATGTAAAGGAAAATCATCAGGCTGTGTATCTTTTTTTTAAAATTTATTTTATTTATTTATTTATTGTTGGCTGCGTTGGGGTCACCATTGCTGCGCGTGGGCTTTCTCTAGTTGCAGTAAGTAGGGGCTACTCTTCGTTGCAGTGCGCGGGCTTCTTATTGCGGTGGCTTCTCTTGTTGCAGAGCATGGGCTCTAGGCACGCAGGCTTCAGTAGTTGTGGCACGCGGGCTCAGTAGTTGTGGCTTGCGGGCCCTAGAGCACAGGCTCAGTAGTTGTGGCGCACAGGCTTTAGATGCCCTGCAGCATGTGGGATCTTCCCGGACCAGGGCTCGAACCCGGATCCCCTGCATTGGCAGGTGGATAATTAACCACTGCACCACCAGGGAAGTGCCCAGGCTGTGTATCTTATACAGTGATGTATGTCAACTACATTTCAATAAAACTCAAAGAAAAAAGCTTTTTAAAATACCTCATTAAAACGCTTTTATACTGCTTAACTATTAAAATGATTCAATTTTGGATATACTGGGTCACATATAACATTAAAATTAATTTTATAAGTTTCTTTTTGCTTTTTTTTAATGCAGCTCCTAGAAAATTACATGTGGCTTACATCATATTTCTATTGCACAATGGGGTTCTAGGGAGCAGGAAGTTCTGGGGGGTAATGGTAGAGGACTGCTACCTTTTTTTTTTTTTTTTTTTTTTCTTTTTTTGCGGTATGCGGGCCTCTCACTGTTGTGGCCTCCCCCGTTGCGGAGCACAGGCTCCGGACGCGCAGGCCCAGCGGCCATGGCTCACGGGCCCAGCCGCTCCGCGGCATATGGGATCCTCCCAGACCGGGGCACGAACCCGTATCCCCTGCATCGGCAGGCGGACTCTCAACCACTGCGCCACCAGGGAGGCCCGAGGACTGCTACCTTTGATAACTACAATTCTTTGCTGGGAGACAATTCTCCATGGGTCCCTCGAATTTCTGCACACCTTGCCAGTAAGGCACTAACTGTCCTTTTGTTCTGGGCTATTTTTAAGGCTATTCATATAGTAAACAGTCTTGAAAGATAGAGAGTGCTTTCCTCCCTACCAAAGGGCAAGTGTGCTTCTGTTGAGATAATAAAGATACTATCTCTGGGAACAAAGGGGAGGTAGGCTCACTGCCCACCATAAATGATTCAGGTTCCCTAAGCTCAGGGTTCCTTTCCTGTAATGCAACCCACTTCCTGTGCAGGTACCATATGGCTCTGTTCATATTTCCCTGGGGGAACTGGGGCTCAGGAACCTACACAAAGAATGCCAATACTCTGCTTTGTTATTGCTATTGGTAGTAAACTGTCCTTTGTCTTTGGCCCAGGAGTCTTATGCCTTCTGCCAGCACCGATGAAAACTATGACCGATTTTAAATCTAAGACCTTTGATAGTTCTAAGAGCTTTTTGATAGTTCCACTCTTGTGGAAATATCTGCTTTTTCAAAAAATGTGCATTTATAGTTATTAAAATAAAGGCTACATTTTTCTAGTCTTAAAGGTAGTGATAAAATTAAGAGTTATAAGGATAGTTAATCAGTTTTTAAACATAACTAGCATAAATCAATATTCTCAAGTCTTGGTAAGCAGAATGGTTATTAAAATTTCTTCCATTTTTACCTTTTTTTTACATTTTCATTAACTGTTTAATCTCACATTAAAGCATATTTAATAATTACATTAAAATTTTTAAAACATAGCAAATATGATTAATGAAAGACTCAATGACATGCCCCTAATTTTAAATTAGATGAAACTAAATAAAACTATGTTTTGGGTTTCCCTGGTGGCGCAGTGGTTAAGAATCCACCTGCCAATTCAGGGGACACAGGGTCGAGCCCTGCTCCGGGAAGATCCCACATGCCGCGGAGCAGCTAAGCCCGTGCGCCACACCTACTGAGCCCGCACTCTACAGCCTGCGAGCCACAACTACTGAAGCGCACGCGCCTAGAGCCCGTGCTCTGCAACAAGAGAAGCCACCGCAATGAAAAGCCCATGCACCACAACAAAGAGTAGCCCCCACTCGCCTCAATTAGAGAAAAAGCCCGCGTGCAGCAACAAAGACCCAACGCATCCAAAAATAAAATAAAATAAATAAATTTACTTAAAAAAAAAAGAAAAACTAGGTTTCATCCGTGTGCTCACCTATGGAAGAAAAACAAATAAATAAAGATTCTCCATGCCTGAATTAATGGCATGAAAAGTTCTACAGAATTTTCTTTCACTTACTCATTATACTACAGTGGGAGGAAATGTCATTTAAATAACTAACTCTTGGGACTTCCCTGGTGGTGCAGTGGTTAAGAATCTGCCTGCCAATGCAGGGGACATGGATTCGAGTCCTAGTCAGGGAGGATCCCACGTGCCATGGAGCAACTAAGCTTGTGCACCACAACTACTGAGCCCGCAGGCCACAACTACTGAAGCCCACACACCTACAGCCCTTGCTCTGCAACAAGAGACACCACTGCAATGAGAATCCCTCACACCTCAACGAAGAGTAGCCTCTGTTCAACGCAACTAGAGAAAGCCCGTGCGCACCAACAAAGACCCAACATCGCCAAAATAAAGTAAATAAAAATAAAATAAAAATAAATAAATAAATAACTCTTGCATTTTATTCATGACTGGAAATAGTACTCATTCAATTGCCATCACTTTCTCCCCTGAGGCACACCAGGGACATAGGCAGCTGATGGCCTGAAAGAGGAGATAAAACCTACCATTTCTGTGCACAGGCTTAGCAGGACCCATGAAATACACCCCAGTCTGCACTACAGAGGGGAAAGCTATAAGTCCATCTAGAGGAAAAGAAAGGATCCAAGAAAGCTTCCCCAGTTACAACCAACTCGAATCTTGAAAAATGGGTAGGATTTAGATATCAGGAAATAGGAGAGAAAAGCATCCTTACTTTCTATGCACGCTGACCGAGTGAAAGCCTGAAGCAAAGGAAGCCAGAAAGGAAGGCACAATGGTGATGTGTAACAGAAGCAGTTTTAAAAAGAAAAGGAGGGCTTCCCTGGTGGCGCAGTGGTTGAGAGTCCACCTGCCGATGCAGGGGACACAGGCTCGTGCCCCGGTCCGGGAAGATCCCACATGCTGCAGAGTGGCTAGGCCCATGAGCCATGGCCACTGAGCCTCGGCGTCCGGAGCCTGTGCTCCGCAACGGGAGAGGCCACAACACTGAGAGGCCTGTGTAACACACACACACAAAAAAAAAAAAAGAAAAGGAGACCACCAAATGGCATGGCTGAAGCAAGAAGAACTACAATCCTGTAGCCTGTGGAACAAAAAACACATTCACAGAAAGATAGATGAAGGAACAAGATAAAACCCCAGAAAAATAACTAAATGAAGTGGACATAGGCAACCTTCCAGAAAAAGAATTCAGAATAATGATAGTGAAGATGATCCAGGACCTTGGAAAAAGAATGGAGACAAAGATCGAGAAGATGCAAGAAATGTTTAACAGACCTAGAAGAATTAAAGAACAACCAGAGATAAACAATACAATAACTGAAATGAAAAATACACTAGAAGGAATCAACAGCACAATAACTGAGGCAGAAGAAAGGATAAGTGACCTGGAACACAGAATGGTGGAACTCACTGATGCAGAACAGAATAAACAACAAACAATGAAAAGAAATGAAGACAGCCTAAAAGACCTCCGGGACAACATTAAACACAACAACATTCGCATTACAGGGGTCCCAGAAGGAGAAGAGAGAGAGAAAGGCACCAAGAAAATATTTGAAGAGATTATAGTTGAAAATGTCCCTAACATGGGAAAGGAAATAGCCACCCAAGTCCAGGAAGCACAGAGAGTCCCATACAGGATGAACCCAAGGAGAAACATGTCAAGACACATAGTAATCAAATTGGAAAAAATTAAAGACAAAGAAAAATTATTGAAAGCAACAAGAGAAAAATGACAAATAACACACAAGGAAACTCCCATAAGGATAACAACTGATTTCTCAGCAGAAACTCTACAAGCCAGAAGGGAGTGGCATGATATACTTAAAGTGATGAAACAGAAGAACCTACAACCAAGATTACTCTACCCAGCAAGGATCTCATTCAGATTCGATGGAGAAATCAAAAGCTTTACAGACAAGCAAAAGCTAAGAGAATTCAGCACCACAAAACCAGCTCTACAACAAATGCTAAAGGAACTTCTCTAAGTGGGAAACACAAAGGACCTACAAAAACAAACCCAAAACAATTAAGAAAATGGTAATAGGAATATACATATCGATAATTACCTTCAACGTGAATGGATTACATGCTCCAACCAAAAGACGCCAGCTTGCTGAATGGATACAAAAACAAGACCCATATATATGCTGTCTACAAGAGACCTACTTCAGATCTAGGGACACATACAGACTGAAAGTGAGGGGATGAAAAAAGATTTTCCATGCAAATAGAAATCAAAAGAAAGCTGGAATAGCAATACTCATATCAGATAAAATAGACTTTAAAATAAAGAATGTTACTAAAATAAAGAATGTTACAGGAGACAAGGAAGGTCACTGCATAATGATCAAGAGATCAACCCAAGAAAAAAATATAACAATTATAAATATATATGCACCCATCATAGGAGCACCTCAATACATAAGGTGACTGCTAACACTTATAAAAGACGAAATAGACAGTAACACAATAATACTGGGGGACTTCAACACCTCACTTACACCAATGGACAAATCATCCAAAATGAAAATAAATAAGGAAACAGAAGCTTTAAATGACACAATAGACCAGATAGATTTGATATTTATAGGACATTCCATCCAAAAACAGCAGATTACACTTTCTTCTCAAGTGCACACAGAACATTCTCCAGGATAGATCACATCGTGGATCACAAATCAAGCCTCAGTAAACTTAAGAAAATTGAAATCATATCAAGCATCTTTTCTGACCACAACGCTATGAGATTAGAAATGAATTACAGGGGAAAAAACCTAAAAAACACAAACACATGGAGGCTAAACAATACCTTACTAAATAACCAAGAGATCACTGAAGAAATCAAAGAGGAAATCAAAAAATACCTAGAGACAAATGACAATAAAAACAAGACGATCCAAAATCTATGGGATGCAGCAAAAGCAGTTCTAAGAGGGAAGTTTATAGCTATACAAGCCTACCTCAAGAAACAAGAAAAATCTCAAGTAAACAATCTAACTTTACACCTAAAGGAACTAGAGGAAGAAGAACAAACAAAACCCAAAGTAGGCAGAATGAAAGAAATCATAAAGATCAGAGCAGAAATAAATGAAATAGAAACAAAGAAAACAACAGCAAAGATCAATAAAACTAAAAGCTGGTTCTTTGAGAAGGTAAACAAAATTGATAAACCATTAGCCAGACTCATCAAGAAAAAGAGGGAGAGGACTCAAATCGACAAAATTAGAAATGAAACAGGAGAAGTTACAACAGACACCACAGAAATACAAAGCATCTTAAGAGACTACTACAAGCAACTCTATGCCAATAAAATGGACAATCTGGAAGAAATGGACAAATTCTTAGAAAGGTATAACCTTCCAAGACTGAACCATGAAGAAACAGAAAATATGAACAGACCAATCACAAACAATGAAAATGAAACTGTGATTAAAAATCTTCCAGCAAACAAAAGTCCAGGACCAGATGGCTTCACAGGTGAATTCTATCAAACATTTAGAGAAGAGCTAACACCCATCCTTCTCAAACTCTTCCAAAAAATTGCGGAACACTCCCAAACTCATTCTATGAGGCCACCATCACTCTGATACCAAAATCAGACAAAGATACTACAAAAAAAGAAAATTACAGACCAATATCACTGATGAATATAGATGCAAAAATCCTCAACAAAATACTAGCAAACTGAATCCAACAACACATGAAAAGGATCATACAACATGACCAAGTGGGATTTATCCCAGGGATGCAAGGATTCTTCAGTATACACAAATCAATCAATGTGATACACCATATTAACAAATTGAAGAATAAAAACCATATGATCAACTCATTAGATGCAGAAAAAGCTTTTGACAAAATTCAACACCCATTTATGATAAAAACTCTCCAGAAAGTGGGCTCAGAGGGCACCTACCTCAACAATATAAAGGCCGTATACGACAAACCCACAGCAAACATCATTCTCAATGGTGAAAAACTGAAAGCATTTCCTCTAAGATCAGGAATGAGACACGGATGTCCACTCTCACCACTATTATTCAACATAGTTTTGGAAGTACTAGCCATGGCAATCAGAGAAGAAAAAGAAATAAAAGGAATACAAATTGGAAAAGAAGAAGTAAAACTGTCACTGTTTGCAGATGACATGATATTATACATAGAGAATCCTAAAGATGCCACCAGAAAACTACTAGAGCTAATCAATGAATTTGGTAAAGTTGCAGGATACAAAATTAAGGCATAGAAATCTCTTGGATTCCTATACACTAATGATGAAAAATCTGAAAGAGAAATTAAGGAAACACTCCCATTTTTCATTGCAACAAAAAGAATAAAACACCTAGGAATAAACCTACCTAGGGAGACAAAAGACCTGTATGCAGAAAACTAAAAGACACTGATGAAAGAAATTAAAGATGATGGAGCAGATGGAGAGATATACCAGGTTCCTGGATTGGAAGAATCAATATTGTGAAAATGACTATACTACCCAAAGCAATCTACAGATTCAATGCAATCCCTATCAAAGTACCAATGGCATTTTTTACAGAACTAGAACAAAAAATCTTAAAATTTGTATGGAGACACAAAAGACCCCAAATAGCCAAAGCAGTCTTGAGGGGAAAAAATGGAGCTGGAGGAATCAGACTCCCTGACTTCAGACTATACTGCAAAGCTACAGTAATCAAGACAATATGGTACTGGCACAAAACCAGAAACATAGATCAATGGAACAAGATAGAAAGCCCAGAGATAAACCCACGCACCTATGGTCAACTAATCTATGACAAAGGAGGCAAGGATATACAGCAGACAAAAGACAGTCTCTTCAATAAGTGGTGCTGGGAAAACTGGACAGCTACAGGTAAAAGAATGAAATTAGAACACTCCCTAACACCATACACAAAAATAAACTCAAAATGGATTAGAGACCTAAATGTAAGACCAGACACTATAAAGCTCTTAGAGGAAAACATAGGAAGAATACTCTTTAACATAAATCACAGCAAGATCCTTTTTGATCCACCTCCTAGAGTAATGGAAATAAAAACAAAAATAAACAAATGGGACCTAATGAAACGTAAAAGCTTTTGCACAGCAAAGGAAACCATAAACAAGATGAAAAAACAACCCTCAGAATGGGAGAAAATATTTGCAAACGAATCAACGGACAAAGGATTAATCTCCAAAATATATAAACAGCTCATGCAGCTCAATAATAAAAAAACAACCCAATCCAAAAATGGGCAGAAGACCTGAAGAGACATTTCTCCAAAGAAGACATACAGATGGCCAGGAAGCACATGAAAAACTGCTCAACATCACTAATTATTAGAGAAATGCAAATCAAAACTACAGTGAGTTATCACCTCACACCAGTTATAACGGGCATCATCAGAAAATCTACAAACAACAAATGCTGGAGAGGGTGTGGAGAAAAGGGAACACTCTTGCACTGTTGGTGGGAATGTAAATTGATACAGCCACTATGGAGAACCGTATGGAGGTTCCTTTGAAAACTAAAAATAGAATTACCATATGACCCAGCAATCCCAGTCCTGGGCATATACCCAGAGAAAACCATAATTCAAAAAGACACATGCACCCCAATGTTCGCTGCAGCACTATTTACAATAGCCAGGTCATGGAAGCAACCTAAATGCCCATCAACAGATGAATGGATAAAGAAGATGTGGTACATATATACAATGGAATATTACTCAGCCATAAAAAGGAATGAAATTGGGTCATTTGTAGAGATGTGGATGGATCTAGAGACTGTCATACACAGTGAAGTAAGTCAGAAAGAGAACAACAAATATCATATATTGGGCTTCCCTGGTGGCACAGTGGTTGAGAGTCCCCCTGCTGATGCAGGGGACACAGGTTCGTGCCCCGGTCCAGGAAGATCCCACATGCCGCGGAGCAGCTGGGTCCATGAGCCATGGCTGCTGAGCCTGCGTGTCCGGAGCCTGTGCTCCACAACGGGAGAGGCCACAACAGTGAAAGGCCCGCATACCGCAAAAAATATATATATATATATCGTATATTAACACATATATGTGGAACCTAGAAAAATGGTACAGATGAACCGGTTTGCAGGGTAGAAACTGAGACACAGATGTAGAGAACAAACGTATGGACACCAAGGGGGGAAAGTGGTGGGGGGGTGGGGTGTGGGACGAATTGGGAGATTGGGATTGACATGTATACACTGATGTGTATAAAAGTGTTGACTAATAAGAACCTGCTGTATAAAAAAATAAATTAAAAAGAGAAGAAAGAAAAGGAAGGTGAACAAGAGATAACAGCTGTTTGCCACTCATGTTCCATAACCCTAGAGACCTCCTTTCATGTTCTATTATGACACAGGGTCTGTTTTCTCAGTTACAGTGAACCACAACAATGAATATATTTTAAAGTACATCTGTGAAAACTAAGTCAAGATTTCAGTAAAGAAATCAAAAGAGTGATGATAAACAGAGGACACCTACATGCCCCAAATGATTACAATTCTCACTCATAATAAAAAGCCCTTCTGCTGTGACAAAGTGAAAGAGCGGCATGGACATATATACACTACCAAACATAAGGTAGATAGCTAGTGGGAAGCAGCCACATAGCACAGGGAGATCAGCTCGGTGCTTTGTGACCGCCTGGAGGGGTGGGATAGGGAGGGTGGGAGGGAGATGCAAAAGGGAGGGGATATGGGAACATATGTATATGTATAACTGATTAAATTTGTTATAAAGCAAAATAAAAAAAATAATTAAAAAAAAGCCCTTCTGAGAAGCAGCTCAGAAGGCTGTAGAAAAGTCCTGCACAGAAGCAGTGGTGGTGGCGGCCTCTCTCCAGGGCCAGCTCTGTCCTCCCCTAGGATGGCTCCTCATCCATCAAATGAGCTTTGCTCAGTAATACTGAAAATGCTCAAACCATCCCCTGAAAGAAGGAAACTTGAGAAGAACCAAAACACTGTTCTGGAAATTTCCTTTGCAAATGTAAGGCAAACAATAAGTACACAGAGACCAGAGAGTAGACTTGTTTGTTCTCTGAATGCCTTCTTTTCCTTATACACCCCTTACGTGCAGGCACACACACACACACTCTCACTCTGAATGTCTGAGAATAAAGACCAATGCTCTTCATCTGGATCTCTCTTTAAATACTCCATGATAGCTTGAAAGGGTGAAAGAAGACTTAATAACTGGCCTAAGTCCTTTTTCCAAGAACCTAGACATATATATTCATGGAGTCAAGAAAGACAAGTGGGGGAGGGGATAAGGGCACCAGCAGGACCAGACACAATGCACCAGAACAAACGAGCTGAGGGCCTCTCCTTCCCACTATGTTGAGCTGTCTGTGTCCTCTGGCCACCAGAGAGGGGCCCGTGGCTGAAGAAGCAGCAGGGCTTGAAAACAATGGCTCCAGCTGATGAGGAAATAAATGCAGGTGGACGAGGCTGGTCAATTCAAACAGGATTCTACAATTATGTGTCCCTTGAAACTCACTATTTGGGTTTACCCATACAAGTTGTACCCATTCCCTTAAAAGCCAAAAGAATGCCCATGACTGTACTAAAATATCAGAATTAATGCATTATATTAGTAATTAGGAAAAGCAAATGATAAAATGGGGTGTGTGTGTGTGTATACACACACACACACACACACACACACACACAAAATGGAATATTCTTCAGCCTTCAAAAGGAATGAAATTCTGACACATGCTACGCTCATCTACATTAAGTGAGTAAGCCGGTCACAAAAACACAAATACCATATTATTCCACTTACAGGAGGGAGGTACCTAGAGTAATTAAATTCACAGAAATGTAAAGTAAAATAGAGGTCACCAGGGGCAGTGCAAGGAGGAAATGAGAAGCTATTGCTTAATGAGTACAGAGTTTCTGTTTGGGATGATGAAAAGGTCTGGAAATGGACAGTGCAGACGGGGGCACAACACTGTGAATATACTTAATGTCACTGAATTTTCCCTAACTCCATCAGTGATACAGTTTTAAACTTGAGGGTTACTTTTTTTAAGCCATTATGATTTTTAAAAGGATGCTGCTGGCTTACATGTACCTTGACACCTTTAGAGTAGGTGAGTACATTTAGGCAAAAATGTTACTTAGAAGAGGCTTTTTAACTTAAGAGAAATATATCAGGAGTACAGGCAGGAGTGACGCAGGTTGCCTGAACACACAAACACAGACCACCTTTTCAAGTTTCATGCCATGAAAATTGGGAGATAAAGAACAAAGATCATCCGTCTGGCTCCCTCTCAAAAACCAGTGTGTTTCTTACGGCTGTAGTGTTATCCCAATTTCCTTAAAGTATGAATATCGGCTAAACAAACTTTGAAATGGGAAAAGCGTGTCCTCTAAGGCAGTAAGTTCATTAGCAGAGGCTGACCTTGATAGATCTGAACAGAAATACATCTATTTATGCGCACGCACACACGCACACACACAGACACACACAGTTTGTTTTTTGAAAAAATCTTCAACGTTATTACTACTACACACTGAAATAAGTATAAAAGATCTCATTGTTCACTTTCAAAACTGCAGACTGAAGAGTAATAAACTTTTTTCTTTCTTTCTTTCTTTCCTTTTTTTTTAAAATTGAATACTAGGTAGTTTATAATACTGAATAGAGCACCACAGTTTTTTGGAAACAAATTTTAGATTTCAAAGGTACTTTAAGGTTCATTTTGCTCACTCTTAATGTTAAAGATGAGAAAGCTAGCACTCAGAGTGTACACGGTTGGCAAGGCCAGCCAGCAAGAACAATTCTTAAGCAGAGAGATCTTAATAGTGGCCCAGGTTTCTGTCCCACCCACTCCTCATGAAGCCCATAGGTCCCAGATTTTTTTTTTTTAAATACTCTAGGGTTTAAATGCTTCCTAGGTTCCAAAAATTCTAGTTATAAAATACTAGATTCCCTCTTGCTTTTAGAAGAATTCCCAAAATTCCAGGTCATACCACCTGTCTGGATTTTTGGCTTGCTAAATATAATTGTCAGAGCAAATATTCTCAATCCATACAGAAGAATATACAGCTAACTATTAGCAAGAATGAGAAGTGCTCTCTTTGCCCAATTTCTTCAACAGGTTAAAACCAGATCCACCTCTTGCACTTGGTCCCTTTTCTGAACCACAATGACTGCCCCCTTATCTGAAATCCAACATCATTCACTATCAGAAGCCACAGAGCAAAACAGCAGTGTGAAGTCAAACACAAGCAAGTATAAATCCTAACTATGCGACGTCCTGATGACTGGCCTCAGCAAGCTACCCAGCCTCTCTGAGCCTTAGTTTCCTCATCTGAAAAATGAAGCTTAGGCTTCCCTGGTGGCACAGTGGTTAAGAATCCGCCTGCCAATGCAGGGGACACGGGTTCGAGCACTGGTCCAGGAAGATCCCACATGCTGCGGAGCAACTAAGCCCATGCGCCACAACTACTGAGCCTGTGCTCTATAGCCCACGAACCACAACTATTGAGCCCATGTGACGCAACTACTGAAGCCCGAATGCCTAGAGCCCGTGCTCTGCAAGAAGCCACCGCAATGAGAAGCCTGCGCACTGCAACTAGAAGAAAGCCCACACGCAGCAAAGAAGACACAACACAGCCAAAAATAAAAATAAATAAAATAAATAAATTTTAAAAAATGAAGCTCATAATACCCTCTTTATTTGGTTGGTGATGATTTTTTTAAAAAGCTATACAGCACCTGACAGTGATTAGTATGCATCAGTTCCCCAATAAACAAGGGTTACCACCATCACCGCTCACTTAATTCCACATAACCCCATCTCTGAACTAATCCAGGCACACGTTTGTTCAGCTCCTAGTAATCAGGGTCCAGCCTCAGCCTTCTTTCCTACCCCCTCTACTCACACTGCTCCCTAGGCCTTGCATAGGCTTATTCAACCAGTAACGCCCCAAAAAGAATGAAAAAAACAAGCCTAAATATTGCAAAATCCACTCCCTTCCACCCAAAAAAGGTAGGGCGGTATCTTGGATACTTTTTGTTAAATGTGCCTTCTAACTCAGTCTCTTCCAGATAAAGAAACTAAAGTACAGTACTTAAAGGCTCCAAATTATAGTCTGTCGATGAGTGTAACATGAATTCAAAGCACTCTGTGTTGGGTCTTACAGAATGAATATCTATAAAGAAACCCCAAACGACTGGCCTCATGCTGGGTGGCTCTCATCCAGTCTTCAGGATTGAGCTACCTTTCTTAACCTTTCTGCGCTTCAGTCTCCTCACCTATGCACAACAGCAGACGAGCTCGGTTAGGGGATTTCCACTTTTTTTTTTTTTTTTTTCTTCTGGTACGCGGGCCTCTCACTGTTGTGGCCTCTCCCGTTGCGGAGCACAGGTTCCGGACGCGCAGGCCTAGTGGCCATGGCTCACAGGCCCAGCCGCTCCGCGGCATGTGGGATCTTCCCGGACCAGGGCACGAACCCGTGTCCCCTGCATCGGCAGGCGGACTCTCAACCACTGCGCCACCAGGGAAGTCCCTGGGGATCCCTACTTTTGAGTGATAAAGCACTATGCTGTTCCTCAGCAGATGTATGATGGACAGGGACGAGGGATGGGAAGGCTGAGCACTGACTGAGCTGAGAGGCAAGACAGCAGAGGATGATAGGGAAGTCCCAATGCAAGACAAAATCTTAATCGGACTGTATTTCCACAAGTCTGAGAACTTATTTTTTCTCACACTGATAGTTTTGAAACTGATAGGCATTTGATGCACTTATATACACTATGTGTTCATTACTATGGTGGTTTCTTTTTTTTAATGTCCTTGAAAACTGATATTAAATTGATGGTGCTCTTACAATTGAAGTTACTGCAGAATTAAGTTTTAATGTTAAGAGTTAGCAAGTTCGTTTCACATACATTTTCTCTTTAACAGTTAAAGAAACTGAGACTTTAGCTGCTCTGATGAGCATCTGCTGTTTATCTACTCTAGCTCACCAGCAGGAAAGGGGTGAGGTGGGGCTCAACCCACAACTGACTCTGGGGAGAGAGAAGAGGGAGCAGAACAGTCTCACTTTCCAGCCAAGAACAACACTGGATCTAGTTATTAAAAGCTTCAAATTATACCTCACCCTACCTCCTAACCTTACAAGGAGCCCCAGAACCTTCCAATTCTTCCCTCGGGTGTAACTATGACAAACTCTCCTGAAGGCTTCAGACCAAAGATACATCAGAACAACATCTTCAACCCTCAGATACCCATTTGTGAGCGGAGCTCTGAACGCTCCCTTTACGTAGCTTCATAAACTTGAGGGGCAACCTTTATCTATCATTTTATCTAAATTACATTTAAGCGCAGTTGTTAAATTTGAAATTATTGCAGAAGTCAAGAATGAAGGAATTCTCTACGTAATAACACAGAAGATAGTTTTTGACATGAACTGGCATTCAGAGATGAGTTGCACTTTAGTCTGTACAAAATAAACCCATTAAAAAAACAAGCCTCCAAACAGATCGTAAATGTGCACTGGAAAAATATGAGAGGCATATATCCAAAACCATTTAGTGATCATCTTTTAGTCTGGGGAGGCAGGGGAGAGAGGTATTTATTCACTTTTGTAATACTTGAATTTTTAATTTTCACTTCAGGAATTGTTTTTAGTTGTAAATTGAGATAAAATGGCCCCAATGCTCCAACATAAGCTCCGGTTAAATACTGACAGGTTTGCAAAGCATGATGGTAACAATAATAATTTCTGAACAAACAAAAAGCTGTTTACAGTCTCAGTCCAGCTACACGTCATTTACATGTTCCTTTCTGATGCCTATCCAGGGGCACGACTGTTTTACATCTGTACTCAGACGGATGTGATAGCAGCTGGGATTCAGCTTTTTATTCTGCTTTTTTCAGTTAATGGATATCAAAATGTCTTCACTGTTTCTGCCCCAATTAGTGTGTGCCTTGTGGCTGCATACTAAAGGGTATTTCCAAATTATACTGATATAAACATGAGCTATGGACAAGTTTGAATATACTTGTATCTTTGCTTTTCCTTGGAGTTCCAGGAGGACTCTTGGATCAAAATCTATAAATTTCTATGGCTCTTGGGCTTCCCTGGTGGCGCAGTGGTTGAGAGTCCGCCTGCCGATGCAGGGGACACGGGTTTGTGCCCCGGTCCGGGAAGATCCCACATGCCGCGGAGCGGCTGGGCCCGTGAGCCATGGCCGCTGAGCCTGCGCGTCTGGAGCCTGTGCTCCGCAACGGGAGAGGCCACAACAGTGAGAGGCTCGTGTACCACAAAAAAAATAATAATAATAAAAACAACTTTCTATGGCTCTTGATTGCCTTTCAAATGGACTATAGTACTTACTTATACTGAGTAAATATCGGAGTACTCTAATATCCGAGTATCATTTTCTCTACATTTACTCTATGATTATCTTAACTATGTGTTACCTATTCATATACTGTATAATTATTTTGGACCTATTACAACTATAAAATGATACATCAGAGAGGTTTCATTTTCTATTTCTTTGATTACTAGTGGCTCAATATTTTCTCCAGTATGTTTACATGTGAGAGGAAGCAGAGTCTGGTAGCAATGATTTCAACTCTAAAGCCAGACTACCCAGTTCAAAAACGGGACACCATCATCCACCAACTCATGCTTTCATAAGGCCTTAACCTCTCCAAGTTTCAGCTTCTTTGCTGGTTAAAATAGTAACAATTTGGAGACCTTCAAGACGGTGGAGGAGTAAGACATGGAGATCACCTTCCTCCCCACAAATACATCAGATATACATCTACACATGGAACAACTCCTACAGAACACCTACTGAACACTGGCAAAAGACCTCAGACCTCCCAAAAGGCAAGAAACTCCCCCACATACCTGGGTAGGGCAAAAGAAAAAAGAACAGACAGAGACAAAAGAATAGGGACGGGACCTGCACCAGGTGGAGGGAGCTGTGAAGGAGGAAAAGTTTCCACACACTAGGAAGGCCCTTCATGGGCGGAGACGGGGTGGGGGGTGGGGGTTGGGGTGGGAAGCTTCAGAGCCACGGAGCAGAGCGCAGCAACAGGGACACAGTGGCAAAGGGGAGAGATTCCCGCACAGAGGATCGGTGCTGACCAGCACTCACCAGCCCGAGAGGCTTGTCTGCTCACCTGCCAGGGCGGGCGGGGGCTGGGAGTTGAGGCTTGGGCTTCAGAGGTCAGATCACAGGGAGAGGACTGGCGGCGTGAACACAGCCTGAAGGGGGCTAGTGCGCCACAGCTAGCCGGGAGGGAGTCTGGGAAAATGTCTGGAACTGCCTAAGAGGCAAGAGACCATTGTTTCAGGGTGCCCGAGGAGAGGGGATTCAGAGCAAAGCCTAAACAAGCTCCAGAGACAGGCGCGAGCCCCGGCTATCAGCGCGGACCCCAGAGACAGGCATGAGACGCTAAGGCTGCTGCTGCAGCCACCAGGAAGCCAGTGTGCAAGCCCAGGTCACTATCCACATCTCCCCTCCCAGGACCCTGTGCAGCCCGCCACTGCCACTCCCGTGATCCAGGGACAACTTCCCCGGGAGAACACACGGTGTGTCTCAGGCTGGTGCAACGTCACGCCGGCCTCTGCCGCCGCTGTACCCCTCCCTCCCCCCAGCCTGAGTGATCCAGAGCCCCATAATCAGCCACGCCTTTAACTCCATCCTGTCTGGGTGAAGAGACTCCAGAGGGCGACCTACATGCAGAGCTGAACCCCAGGAGCTGTGCGAACAAAGAAGACAAAGGGAAATTTCTCCCAGCAGCCTCAGGAGCAGCAGATTAAATCTCCACAGTCAACTTGATGTAACCTGCATCTGTGGAATACCTGAATAGACAAGGAATCATCCCAAATTGAGGAGGTGGACTTTGGGAGCAACGATATATTTTTTTTTCCCTTTTTCTCTTTTTGTGAGTGTGTATGTGCATGCTTCTGTGTGTGATTTTGTCTGTATAGCTTTGCATTTACCATTTGTCCTAGGGTTCTGTCCATTTTTTTTAGTATAGTTTTTAGTGCTTGTTATCATTGGTGGATTTGTTTTCTCTCTTTTTTTCTTTGTTTATCACATTTCAATTTTTTTACTTTTAATAATTATTTTTTACTTTAATTATTTTACTTTATCTTTCTTTCTTTCTTTTTTTCTCCCTTTTCTTCTCAGCCATGTGGCTGACAGGGCTTTGGTGCTCTGGCCAGATGTCAGGCCTGTGCCTCTGAGGTGGGAGAGCCGAGTTCAGGTCACTGATCCACCAGAGACCTCCCAGCTCCACGTAATATCAAATGGCGAAAATCTTCCAGAGATCTCCATCTCAACACCAGCACCCAGCTTCGTTCAACAACCAGCAAGCTACAGTGCTGGACACCCTATGCCAAACAACTAGCAAGACAGGAACACAACCCCACCAATTAGCAGAGAGGCTGCCTAAAATCATAATAAGGTCACAGACACCCCAGAACACACCACCAGACGCGGTCCTGCCCACCAGAAAGACAAGATCCAGCCTCATCCACCAGAACACAGGCACTAGTCCCCTCCACCAGGAAGCCTACACACCCACTGAACCTTACCCACTGGGGACAGACACCAAAAACAACGGGAACTATGAACCTGCAGCCTGCAAAAAGGAGACCCCAAACACAGTAAGTAAAGCAAAATGAGAAGACAGAGAAACACACAGCAGATGAAGGAGCTAGGTAAAAACCCACCAAACCAAATCAATGAAGAGGAAATAGGCAGTCTACCTGAAAAGGAATTCAGAGTAATGGTAGTAAAGATGATCCAAAATCTTGGAAACAGAATGGAGAAAATACAAGAAACATTTAACAAGGACCTAGAAGAACTAAAGAGTATACAAACAATGATGAACAACACAATAAGTGAAACTTAAAATTTTCTAGAAGGAATCAATAGCAGAATCACTGCCAAAGAAGAACGGATAAGTGACCTGGAAGATAAAATAGTGGACATAACTACTGCAGAGCAGAATAAAGAAAAAAGAATGAAAAGAATGCAGAACAGTCTCAGAGACCTCTGGGACAACATTCAACATACCAACAGTCGAATTATAGGGGTCCCAGAAAGAGAAGAGAAAAAGAAAGGGACTGAGAAAATATCTGAAGAGATTATAGTTGAAAACTTCCTTAATATGGGAAAGGAAATAGTTAATCAACTCCAGGGAGCACAGAGAGTCCCATATAGGATAATCTAAGGAGAAACACGCCAAGACACATATTAATCAAACTATCAAAAATTAAATACAAAGAAAAAATATTAAAAGCAGCAAGGGAAAAACAACAAATAGCATATAAGGGAATCCCCATAAGGTTAACAGCTGATCTTTCAGCAGAAACTCTGCAAGCCAGAAGGAAGTGGCAGGACATACTTAAAAGTGATGAAACGGAAAAACCTACAACCAAGATTACTCTGCCCAGTAAGGACCTCATTCAGATTCGACAGAGAAATTAAAACCTTTACAGACAAGCAAAAGCTAAGAGAATTCAGCACCACCAAACCAGCTTTACAACAAATGCTAAAAGAACTTCTCTAGACAGGAAACACAAAAGAAGGAAAACACCTACAATAACAAACCCCAAACAATTAAGAAAACGGTAATAGGAACATACATATTGATAATTACCTTAAATGTAAATGGATTAAATGCTCCAACCGAAAGACACAGACTGGCTGAATGGATACAAAAACAAGACCCATATATATGCTATCTACAGAGACCCACTTCAGACCTAGAGACACATACAGACTGAGAGTGAGGGGATGGAAAAAGACACTTCATGCAAATGGAAATCAAAAGAAAGCTGGAGTAGCAATTCTCATATCAGACAAAATACACTTTAAAATAAAGACTATTATAAGAGACAAAGAAGGATACTACATAATGATCAAGGGACCAATCCAAGAAGAAGATATAACAATTGTAAATATTTACACACCCAACATAAGAGCACCTCAATACATAAGGCAAATGCTAACAGCCATAAAATGGGAAACTAACAGGAACAATCATAGTAGGGGATTTTAACACGCCACTTTCGCCAACAGACAGATGATCCAAAATGAAAATAAATAAATAAGGAAACACAAGCTTTAAATGATACATTATGATACATTAAACAAGACGGACTTAACTGATATTTATAGGACATTCCATCCAAAAACTGAATTCACTTTCTTCTCAAGTGCTCATGGCACATTCTCCAGGATAGATCATATCTCAGGTCACAAATCAAGCCTTGGTAAATTTAAGAAAATTGAAAACGTATCAAGTATCTTTTCCAACCACAATTCTATGAGACTAGATATCAATTACAGGAAAATATCTGTAAACAATACAAACACATGCAGGCTAAACAATACACTACTTCATAACCAAGAGATCACTGAAGAAATCAAAGGGGAAATCAAAAAATACCTAGAAACACATGACAATGAAAACAAGAGGACCCAAAACCTATGGGATGCAGCAAAAGCAGTTCCAAGAGGGAACTTTATAGCAATACAATCCAACCTTAAGAAACAAAATATCTCAAATAAACAACCTAACATTACACCTAAAGCAATTAAAGAAGAACAAAAAAACTCCAAAGTTAGCAGGAGGAAAGAAATCATAAAGATCAGATCAGATATAAATGAAAAAGAAATGAAGGAAACAATAGCAAAGACCAACAAAACAAAAGCTGGTTCTTTGAAAAGATAAACAAAATTGATACACCATTACCCAGACTCATCAAGAAATAAAAAGGAGAAGACTCAAATCAATAGAATTAGAAATGAAAAAGGAGAAGTAACAACTGACACTGCAGAAATACAAAGGACCATGAGATTACTACAAACAACTATATGCCAATAAAATGGACAACCTGGAAGAAATGGACAAATTCTTAAAAAAGCACAACCTTCTGAGACTGAACCAAGAAGAAATAAAAAATGTAAACAGACCAATCAATCACACACACTGAAATTGAAACTGTGATTAAAAATCTTCCAACAAACAAAAGGTCAGGACCACATGGCTTCACAGGCAAATTCTATCAAACATTTAGAGAAGAGCTAACACCTATCCTTCTCAAACTCTTCCAAAATATAGCAGAGGGAAAACACTCCCAAATTCATTCTACGAGGCCACCATCACCATGATACCAAAACCAGACAAAGATGTCACAAAGAAAGAAAACTACAGGCCAATATCACTGAAGAACATAGATGCAAAACTCCTCAACAAAATACTAGCAAACAGAACCCAACAGCACATTAAAAGGATCATACACCATGATCAAGTGAGGTTTCTCCCAGGAATGCAAGGATTCTTCAATGTATGCAAATCAATCAATGTGATACACCATATTAACAAACTGAAGAATAAAAACCATATGATCATCGTAATAGATGCAGAAAAAGTTTTTGACAAAATTCAACACCCATTTATGATAAAAACCCTACAGAAAATAGGCATAGAGGGAACTTACCTCAACATAATAAAGGCCATATATGACAAACCCACAGCCAATGGGTATTCTCAATGGTGAAAAACTGAAACCATATCCTCTAAGATCAGGAACAAGACAAGGTTGCCCACTCTCACCACAATTATTCAACATAGTTTTGGAAGTTTTAGCCACAGCAATCAGAGAAGAAAAACAAATAAAAGGAATCCAAATTGGAAAAGAAGAAGTAAAGCTGTCACTGTGTGAGGATGACATGATACCATACATAGAGAACCCTAAAGATGCTACCAGAAAACTACTAGAGCTAATCAATGCATTTGGGAAAGTAGCAGGATACAAAATTAAGCCACAGAAATCTCTTGCATTGCTATACAATAATGAAAAATCTGAAAGAGAAATTAAGGAAACACTCCCATTTACCATTGCAACAAAAAGAATAAAATATCTTGGAATAAACCTACCTAAGGAGGCAAAAGACCTGTACGCAGAAAACTATAAGACACTGATGAAAGAAATTAAAGATGATACCAACAGATGGAGAGATATACCATGATCTTGGATTGGAAGAATCAACACTGTGAAAATGACTATACTACCCAAAGCAATCTACAGATTCAATGCAATCCCTATCAAACTACCAGTGGCATTTTTCACAGAACTAGAACGAAAATCTTAAAATTTTGTATGGAGACACAAAAGACCCTGATTAGCCAAAGCAACCTTGAGAAAGAAAAATGGAGCTGGAGGAATGAGGCTCCCTGACTTCAGACTATACTACAAAGCTACAGTAATCGCAACAGTATGGTATGGTACTCACACAAAAACAGAAATATAGATCAATGGGACAGGATAGAAAGCCCAGAGATAAACCCATGCACATATGGTCACCTTATTTTTTTGTTTGTTTGTTTGTTTGTTTTTTTGCATTATGCGGGCCTCTCACTGTTGTGGCCTCTCCCGTTGCGGAGCACAGGCTCTGGACGTGCAGGCTCAGCGGCCATGGCTCACAGGCCCAGCCACTCCGCAGCATGTGGGATCTTCCCGGACCGGGGCCCAAACCCGTGTCCCCTGCATCGGCAGGCGGACTCTCAACCACTGCGCCACCAGGGAAGCCCTGGTCACCTTATTTTTGGTAAAGGAGGCAAGAATATACAACGGAGAAAAGACAGCCTCTTCAATAAGTGGTGATGGGAAAACTGGACAGCTACATGTAAAAGAATGAAATTAGAACAGTCCCTAACACCATACATAAAAATAAACTCAAAATGGATTAAAGACCTAAATGTAAGGCCAGACACCATCAAACTCTTAGAGGAAAACACAGGCAGAACACTCTATGACATAAATCACAGCAAGATCCTTTTTGACCCACCTCCCAGAGAAATGGAAATAAAAACAAAAATAAACAAATGGGACCTAATGAAACTTAAAAGTTTTTGCACAGCAAAGGAAACCATAAACAAGACGAAAAGACAACCCTCAGAATGGGAGAAAATATTTGCAAATGAAGCAACTGACAAAGGATTAATCTCCAAAATTTACAAGCAGCTCACGAGCTCAATATCAAAAAACCAAACAATCCAATCCAAAAATGGGCAGAAGACTTAAATAGACATTTCTCTAAAGAAGATATACAGATTGCCAACAAACACATGAAAGAATGGTCAACATCACTAGTCATTAGAGAAATGCAAATCAAAACTACAGTGAAGTATCACCTCACACCAGTCAGAATAGCCACCATCAAAAAAAATCTACAAACAGGGCTTCCCTGGTGGTGCAGTGGTTGAGAGTCCGCCTGCCAATGCAGGGGACACGGGTTCATGCCCCGGTCCAGGAAGATCCCACATGCCGCGGAGCGGCTGGGCCCATGAGCCATGGCCATTGAGCCTGCACGTCTGTAGCCTGTGCTCCATGACGGGAGAGGCCACAACAGTGAGAGGCCCGTGTACCGCAAAAAAAAAAAAAAATCTACAAACAATAAATGCTGCAGAGGGTGTGGAGAAAAGGGAACCCTCTTTCATTGTTGGTGGGAATGTAAATTGATATAGCCACTATGGAGAACACTATGGAGGTTCCTTAAAAAACTAAAAATAGAACTACCATACAACCCAGCAATCCCGCTACTGGGCATATATCCTGTGAAAAGCATAATTCAAAAAGAGTCATGTACCACAATGTTCACTGCAGCTCTATTTACAATAGCCAGGACATGGAAGCAACCTAAGTGTCCATAGACAGATGAATGGATAAAGAAGATGTAGCACATATGTACAATGGAATATTACTCAGCCATAAAAAGAAACGAAACTGAGTTATTTGTAGTGAGGTGAATGGACCTAGAGTCTGTCAAACAGAGTGAAGTAAGTCAGAAAGAGAAAAACAAATATCGTATGCTAACACATATATATGGAATCTCAGAAAAAAAAAATGGTTCTGAAGAACCTAGGGGCAGGACAGGAATAAAGACACCGACGTAGAGAATGGACTTGAGGACCTGGGGAGGGGGAAGGGTAAGCTGGGACGAAGTGAGAGAGTGGCATGGACTTATATATACTACCAAATGTAAAATAAAGAGCTAGTGGGAAGCGGCCGCATAGCACAGGGAGATCAGCTTGGTGCTTTGTGACCACCTAGAGGGGTGGGATAGGGAGGGTGGGAGGGATACACAAGAGGGAGGAGATATGAGAATATATGTATATGTATAGCTGATTCACTTTGTTATAAAGCAGAAACACACCATTGTAAAGCAATTATACTCCAATAAATATGTTAAAAAATAACAACAATAATAATAATTTTAAGCAATTTAATTGGGTTAAGGATCACACATACATTCGTTTTTTTTTCTTTTTTTTTTTTTTGCGGTATGCAGGCCTCTCACTGTTGTGGCCTCTCCTGTTGTGGAGCACAGGCTCCGGATGCGCAGGCTCAGCGGCCAAGGCTCACGGGCCCCGGCTCACGGGCCCCGCCGCTCCACGGCATGTGGGATCTTCCCAGACCGGGGCACGAACCCGTGTCCCCTGCATCGGCAGGCGGACTCTCAACCACTGCACCACCAGGGAAGTCCCATACATTAGTTTTTATACAGAATAAGTGAGCCAACCTGTAATGTATTTACACTATACTTGATACATAATGAGCCTTCAATGAACATTAGCAATTTATTCATTATTATTGTTTATATTTCCTCAACTGGACATTGTTCAAATCTTTAATTCATATCTAAGGGTAACTTTTCAGGCAACCGCCCCCAAATAAGAAACTGTATCTCAAGTTTATTGACAAATACCTGAATACACTTAATTCCACACAAGCAGCTATTATACAAAACACTGTGTTGTACAAAAAGCTATTATACAAAACCTATCATATAGGTTCTAGGGGAAAAATACAATCACATATAATGCATCTCCCTGATCTCAAAGAGTTCACACAAAGGTTATTTGCTGAGCCTTCTGCGGGAAATTATAGGCTTGGTCAATACAGTAAAAAGCTATTTTGGAAACAATGCATCCATTGTAGAGCTGAAAGAAACTTGAGAATGCATCTAGTCCTGCTAGAAACACCAGCTCTGGTGGGCAGTTACTAGGTTGTGTGGGTCAGGTGGATCCTGTGGTCCAATAAATTATGAGAAATGTCGTCAGAAACAAAGCTGGACAAGATGTTGTACTCCTGGGCTTCTTCCTTCTAATAGCTCTCAAGATGGTAATGCTCACCATGAATATTTAAAGACAGGTACAAGGGACATGGTGTTCAGAATTTCTCAAATTTGACCAAGAACACATTTTAGAGCAGCAGATTACAACCATAAGGAAAAAATACAGCTAGTCCTAAGCCCCACTCTCCTCTTTAACTCACGAAGAAGCTGGGGCCCAGGGGCACAAATGACTTTTCCAAGGGTCAACTGTGAGTGTAAAGGCTGAGGGTTCACCCTGAACTTCACCCTGTCAGAATGTACGTTTTTACACTCTACTGCTTTGCGTCAACTCAATTTGGTGGGGGAGGGGAATGGGGCGAGGGAGATAGGAAGGGCCGGCCACAGGAACCCAAATGGGAAACCTGATTCCTGTGTGGTTAGTGGCCATCAAACATCGCTTCTTTTCTTCCATCCCCTTTCAATACAGGTCAAATTTCGTAACCAAAAAAAGAAAGAAAAAAAAACTCTATATGAGTCAAGCAAGAAATCTAGTGTATTATTTTCTTACACTTACACTTTATTTTTAACCTCCCTATCCCACCTCCCCAAAATGGTATTACTGAGCATGATCAATCTACCTTGTAAGGCCAACTTTTACCACGTTCCAAAATCACATCTACCATCAAGCACTGGTCCCTTTCCTAATGGGTCCAATTTAGCACAGAGACTAATCCTCAAAATAACCAGAAACATCTAAGGATGTTACAGAACCAAACTTGGGTCCACACATCTGTGCAGAGTAAAGCCAATCTACTGACACTGGGTTATGGTGAAGGAAAATGCAGCCTTTACTGTAAGGCGCCAGACAAGGAGTCCGGGGCTGCCAATGCTCAAAAAACCCCAAACTCCTCGACGGTTTTGGGGAAATAGGTTTTTTTAGGCAAACTTTGGGGGGGAGGTCTGCAGGGTGTGTGTCCTTCCTGATTGGTTGGTGGTGAGGCAACAGGGTGGTGTTCCAACAATCTCAATCATCAGCCTTCTGGTTCCAACCAGTCTGGGGCCCATGGGCCTGAAGTTACCACCCTCCACCTGGGTGGGGAGCCTTAGTTCCCATAAAAGAAATCAGAGATCCCTTCAGGAGAAACCAGGGCCCTGACTGATGGCTGCACTATTTGTTCCTTGACTGCCTTTCCTTTGTTTCTGCATTCCCTCCCTCCTCTAAGTAGTAACTATTTGAATCTGACCTTTGGAACTCAGGGAAGGTCTAGGAGGCTAAAATCCTTTCCCTACAAGCAAGAAGTGGTGGGGCATGGAAAGCCTTTGTACTTGGGAGGGCTCCACAGGGTCCTGCTTGGTTTCATGGATACCAAACAAGGTGTTCAAAGGCACTCATTTTGATTTGTGCATGTGTTTGAAAATCTTGTTGTGTGTTTTTTTTTTCCTTTTTTGGCCGGGCTGTGGGGCATGCAGGATCTTAGTTCCCCGACCAGGGTTCCCCTGCATTGGGAACGTGGAGTCTTAACCACTGGACCGCCAGGGAAGTCCTGAAAATCTTGTATTTTTATAGCCATGCCTATTTTTTCAGGGAACTTGCTAGTTCTCTGATAAAAGGCAATCAACGCCACATTGTTAGGTTGACTATAGTGTACTGTTAAAATACTTCAGCAGAGCCAGTAAGATGTAAATGTGCTGGTTTTCATCTATACTTGGGAGCTAGAGAGGTCAAGAGCCCTAAACAGGAACACATTCCTGGGACAGCCGCACTCTAGTGGCAGCTACTACGAGTGTTTCAGGTATTTTCACTGCAAACCAGAGGTTTTGTTAATTAGCAGGAGTGTTAGAACTGGATCTTCCTGGGTGAAGGCATTTGAGAAAACAGTGGACAAAGGGGCCTCCCTGGTGGCGCAAGTGGTTGAGAGTCCGCCTGCCGATGCAGGGGATACGGGTTCGTGCCCCGGTCTGGGAGGATCCCATATGCCGCGGAGCGGCTGGGCCCGTGAGCCATGGCCGCTGAGCCTGCGCGTCCGGAGCCTGTGCTCCGCAACGGGGGAGGCCACAACAGTGAGAGGCCCGCATACCGCAAAAAAAAAAAAAAAAGAGTGGACAAAGATGAGATCAGGATGCTCCGTCTATGTGGATGGATTAGGGATATTCTAGAGGCACGTCCTATGCTTACATCCAAAGGACACATAAGCCTGGCAAGTCGAATAGCCTGGGATGGTGCCCTGGGAGCATTCCTGGGTCCAGCTGCTGATTCCAGAAAATTCGTGATTACTTGACTGCAACATGATGGTCAGCTGAATCCTGCTGGAATGTCTGACACCCTGTGCCTCAAGTCAACCTTTTGCGGGAGAGGCAGTCAGAGCCCCAAGACAGGACACAGCTGACCTGGACTAGCTTTTTAACCTTCACCTGCCCAGAGAACTGCAGCCCTCCACCAATCTCTGCTTGCCAAAAATACCCAAACTGGCTTGTATGGGTGCACAGACAACAGCAATGACGTGGCTAATGAATGAAAGAAAGGGAAGCCACACGACTTAAAGCATTTACCTGTCCCAGAGCAAAGGGCTGACGACAAGATTTCTTGAAGTTCCATGGCTTTTTGTGCTTGTTTTTTAAAGTGTTCAAAGTGGCTTGTTTAAAGGAAGTTTAATGTACACATTTCAAGGGAAACAAGACACAGCATTCAATTCCTTCCAGAGTTTGAGCACTTATTTTTACTCTAATAGCAATTTTATTTTCCACTGAGTGAGCTACAGGAGCATATCATGGGGAAGAGGCAGTTTTAGATTGAAGTTTACAAGGAAAGCAAGTTTTCAGACTGTCCTGTGTGTGTGTGTGTGTGTGTGTGTGTGTGTGTGTGTGTGTGGACAGACACAGCAGTTTGACTCAAAGTTTTTAATGATAAGCTGGCAAAATTTTTACTACAAACACTAAGAGTAAAAGCTTTTAGTACCTTCAATATATGTATATTTCTTTAAAAATTACATGTACTACTGTACATATGTACCTTAAATGATGTGCATTACAAAACAAAAAGGTGGAGCAAGAGGAAATAAAACCTATTAGCTTAATCACTTAGGGCACAAAAGTTCTTGCTCGCTACAACTTTTTATTAATATTTGTAATGAAAGCAATATATTAAATATGCTTCATTATTTTTGAAAACCCCCAATTACTTTGCGATCCAGTGCTTGAATGACTGCTTCCAAGCTCAGCGTACTGTAACATCTTGCTTTAATGGCTGTCTGGGGTGACAGGGATACACTGGAAAACAGCAGAACACACTTAGCTCTGCTTCCCAAATCTTGATACTTTTCTATTGACCAATTATAAAAAGCTCCTTGATGAGATTCAACTGGTAAAGTTTCAATCAGTCCTTCTTGCAAATTAGTCTCAGGTGTCACATTTTTATAAATTCAACAAATAGATTCAAAACTTACTGATATTCTTCACCTAAAACATTTTAACAGGTAGATAATTCTGTTTCCAAGTTTTTAAAAGTTTTTTCTGGGACTTCCCTGGCAGTCCAGTGGTTGAGACCCCGCGCTTCCACTGCAGGGGGCGCGGGTTCCATCCCTGGTCTGGGAACTAAGATCCCACATACTGTGTGGCGTGGCCAAAAAGGTAAAAATAAAAATAAGGGCTTCCCTGGTGGCGTGGTGGTTAAGAATCCACCTGCCAATGCAGGGGACACGGGTTCGAGCCCTGGTCCGGGAATATCCCACACGCGGCAGAGCAACTAAGCCCCTGTGAGCCACAGCGACTGAGCCCATGGGCCTAGAGCCCGTGCTCCGCAACAAGAGAAGCCACCGCAATGAGAAGCCCGCACACCACAATGAAGAGTAGCCCCGCTCGCCGCAACTAGAGAAAGCCCATGTGCAGCGCAGCAACAGAGACCCAACTCAGCCAAAAATAAAAATTAAATAAATAAATAAATAAAAAGTTTTTTCTTTTGGGAAGGGGAGAGTTTTGATAACTCACGAATCTACCATATTTCTTGGCAACATGTTCACATCCTAATGCAAACGTTTTCCAAATAGTTATTTCCAAATGCCTCTGTAGCATAAATTTCTTCTGAAAAGCAGTCACTCTCCCTTTCCTTGTGAGAATTTCACACTTATCTTGGATTGTTCCTGCTCTACAAAGTAGCTGTAACTACTGAGAGGCACAGCAAAACTGGGAACGGGCAGCAAATCTGGAAACCTTGTCTTTTGTTAAAAAAAACATGCAAACACCTGTAAACTCAACCGCTCTTAGGTGGGTGACGGGAAGAGAACCAGGGATGCTGAGTGGTGCGAAGATGGTCACGCTCCCTCCCCAGAGCATTATAAAGGATGGTAAAGCACCTACCACCTGAAGCTGCAATTCTCTCTCATGCCCTGACACACATCCAACGAGGCGAATGCTCAACTTCAGCTCCCGTGGCTGAAAATCAAATCTCAGGACACCTGTAACCAACTCACGGCTAAGTCTCAGTTCACCGTTTGAGAGATGCTGTGATTTAAAGCCTTTGTATTGATAAAACAACTACATAACTCAATGATACCCTGTCAGTGGCAAATTGCAACACTTCACAATACGCTTAAGGGCGAGGTGAGGAGGGCCCCACCTGGGCGAGGAATCCCAGCCTCCTCCTCCTCAGGAGATCACACTGCTCGCACAGGATAGCAGATCCAGAAGGGACCACTGGCAACACAGACTTTAACTAGTAAGACAGCTTGGTTTCCTTCTTAAATATTTACAAAATTATAAATAGAAGGTCTTATACTTTCCTTCAACACCCCGAGAGAATCGTCATTCGTCTCCTGCTTTGGATGCCAATCTATTTCGTTCACAATGGTCTCAACCTAATTGTTCATACACAATAGGCAAATACAGTAAATTCCAGGTAATAGGCTGCAGCTCAAGGGGGCAGAATGGCTTTAAACGGTCTGGTAGCTGAGGGAGTGGCTCTCAACCTTGGCTGTACACATGTTGGAACTTCCGGGGAGCTTTCCAAGAATACCGATCCCCCTCCCTGAGATTCGATAGAACTGGTCTCGAGTTTGACGGGAGTGGCAGGAATTTTAAAAGCTCCCAAGTGAGGGCTTCCCTGGCGGCGCAGTGGTTTAGAGTCTACCTGCCGATGCAGGGGACACAGGTTCGTGTCCCGGTCCGGGAAGATCCCACATGCCCCAGAGCGGCTGGGCCCGTGAGCCATGGCCGCTGGGCCTGCACATCTGGAGCCTGTGCTCCGCAACGGGAGAGGCCACAGCAGTGAGAGGCCCGTGTACCGCAAAAAAAAAAAAAGTAATAATAATAATAAAATAAAAGCTCCCAAGTGTTCCTAATGTATAGTCAACATTGAGAACTTGGACATGTAGCTGTGCATTGAGGAGGGAGCCTGGGAAGACCCTTTCCTTCCAGAAGCCACACCCCCACCCCAGGGGCCTTGATGTCCATCAAAATAAGCTCTCAGGTGAGCATTAATGCCTTTAGTCATCAAGTGTGAGGTGAAAGGTGGGAAATGATTTGAAGAAAAGGTAGTAAGAGGCTGTTTCAGGTACGTGGGGCTGAGTTGTTTTTTACAACACTTCTGACACCAAATGCGGGGTTGTTTCCTCCTGACACCCACCAATTCTGACACCAACTGGGTACTCAACCATTCAGTTCAATTCTGTCACGAACTAGCTGGAGTCAGCCCAGACCCCACAGATTAAGGGCTCAGTCCCACAAGACTGCCCGCACTTCAGTCATCAGCTGCAAACGGGGTGCCCAGGCAAATTATAAATTTGGGGGTTCCGTGAATTCAGCGTTTCTCATGACACCCCAACCCCAGGTTCAAAAATTTGCTAGCACAGCTAGGATTCCAGAAAACACTTTACTTACTACTACAGTTTATTAGAAAGCATACAACTCAGGAACAGCCAAAAGGAAGAGATACATAGGGCAAGGTATGGGGGGACGGGCGCCGAGCTTCCTGGCTATTCCTCCCAGCAGGCTGCCCCTGCTCAGCACCTTGACATGTGCAGCAACCCAGAAGCTCTCCAACCGGTGTTGTTCAAGTGTTTTTTTGGTTTGTTTTTTTTTTGCGGTACGCAGGCTTCTCACTGCTGTGGCCTCTCCCATTGCGGAGCACAGGCTCCGGACGCGCAGGCTCAGCGGCCATGGCTCATGGGCCCAGCCGCTCTGCGGCATGTGGGATCCTCCCGGACCAGGGCATGAACCCGCGTCCCCTGCATCGGCAGGCGGACTCTCAACCACTGCACCACCAGGGAAGCCCCTGTTCAAGTGTTTTTATAACCCAATCCCTAGCACCTCCTCCCCTTCCCAGAGGTCACTGTGTGGGGCTGAAAAGTTCCAACCCTCTTAATTACTTGGTCTTTCTAGTGACCAGTCTCATCCTGAGGCTACCTAGGGTCCCTTCTCACTCCCACATCCTCAGCCTCTCCCATCTCTACTAGAAACTTCCCAACAGCATTAGAATACATTCAAGTTTCTTCTATCTCGATTTGAAAAAACAAGCCAAAAACAAACAAGCAAAGAGTGGGCCACAGACCCCATATTTCCTCCCTACCCCGCAGGTGTACCTGGCTTCTCAGTCTTAACCAATTTCTCCTCTTCATCTGAGTACAATGATCAAACTCTCCAGGACCAGCTCCCTCCCCTTCTCATTCTACACCCCTCTTTGGATGATCTTTTTTAAGCATCTCATGCTCTTACAGACTGAGCTAGCGGAGCACTGGAGGATCTTTTTCATGTGCAATGATTACTTGCAATACCTCCCAAACATGTGATTTCCACCCCAGATCTCTTTCAGGAGTTCCCATTGCCTACTCCCTGACTCCACATGGACATCTCACAAGCAAACAGATATGGATGGAAGTACCTTCCCTCTCCCACCTTGTACAAACCCACTCCTCCTCTGTTGCCTTCAGCCATAAAGGGTTTCACCATCCTATCCCACTCAGGTATTTATGCCAAACTTTTAAATCATCCTTGATACCTTCCTCTCTATCAACTATATCCAAATAGTCACTACCTTCTCACTGATTTTTTTTTTTTTTTTTTTTTTTTTTTTTGCGGTACGCAGGCCTCTCACTGTCGTGGCCTCTCCCGTTGCGGAGCACAGGCTCTGGACGCGCAGGCTCAGCGGCCATGGCTCACAGGCCCAGCCACTCTGCGGCATGTGGGATCTTCCTGGACCAGGGCACGAACCCGCATCCCCTGCATCGGCAGGCGGACTCTCAACCACTGCACCACCAGGGAAGCCCCACCCTACCTTTTCATTAAAGTCCGAAGTCCAAAAAATGACCCAAGAGGCCTCATCCCAAGCCACGTTCCTTCCTTGGTCTCAACCATTTCAGCCTGGAACTTTAAACCCTAATTCACCTGACTATTTCCTTCTCATTTTTAAGGCCTCATTTTAAATGTCTCTTTTTAGGTGGACCTACCTTGAGTAATCCCCTCCCCTAAACTAGGTTAGGTCCCCAGGTTAAATGTTCTCTGGACATCTGTGCTTTTCTGAAGTACCATTTATGACTGTGATTGCCTGTGTGACTACGTGCTAGTCAGCCCCCTGCCCCCCGACAACCAGCCACTAGACTAAATGGTTCATAACGGCAGGGACCCTCTATCCCATTCACAGTTGTAGCCCCAGAGCTGACAATGCCTGGCATCCAACAGGTGCTCAGTAAATAGTTGTTCAGTGAGTAAACAGGTGCAGGTACCCAGGCCCCTCACAAACTATCTGGCTCCCTCTTTAGCAAAAGAAAAATTAATCTTGGGAGGAAGTTCTTAGTAAATTTAGTGCACTGATTATCAAATACACATAGACTCCTGATTGGAAATATTTGGACAATCAAAGAATCAGAAATTCTGGGTGCTTCATGGCAGCAGGAACACTTCTCTGGATTTGCATTTGTGACCACAATCCTCTTTTGAGCTCTGGACGGAGTTTTACCAGGGCCAGTTTCCTGTGTGCTGTTGCACAGGACCCTGAGCTTTAACGCTCAGCTGTCTGTCGCCACCCTGAAATTCTTCATAATATTTAAACAAGGGGCCCCACAAATTATGTAGCCAGTCCTGAGTCTTACAAATTAGTCTGATTTCTCTAAGGATGCATCGTTTATAACCAGGGCAATGTTTTCAACCTCCCAAGGTCTAAAAATAGAGGATTATACTTGCAGGACATTTTTTCTTCTGATAAGCAATATCATATATTACTTAGCGTTCTCTTTAATAAAATTAGGATATCTCAGAGCAGAAACACATGGTTGTCCTAGTTACTGCTGTTAGGCAAAAAAAATTAAATTTCTTTTAAAACTAAATTCTACTCTGAACCTGATTTAGATTGAGTCTCTCTTTTAAAATTTTTGCTTAAAATTTTTTGTTTGTTGTTCTAAAATTAGGGATTGTGTCAGTTTTTTCAAATCAATAACCATGGTCCACTGATACTCCATCACCTTAAAAAAAACGGAAAGACAATGAGCACACTAAAAAGAGAAAAATGAAAACTGCTGTATAACTCCTTTTTAGCTTCCACATTTTAAACTTTAAAAATTTAACAGCTGCATCAAACACTTGAGATTTCTTTCGCAATAAAATCTGGCAGAATACACGTGGCCATTCACGAAGAACACTGGTTTAGTCATCTTTATTATAAAAATATTTTAAATGTCAGATGTTTAAACTTTACCAATAGCTTCTCTAGTCATTAGAAATTTAAAGTTAACTGTGTTTAGTATACAGTTTAGTTAATAAACATCTAGAGCATTTTAACTATTGGTGCATGTTTTTCTCAACTGGGTGACTGTTCCGCAGGGGCATTTGGCAATGTCTGGAGACATTTTTGGTTGCTATAACTAGACGGAGGGGGGACTTCCCTGGTGATCCAGTGGTTAAGACTCCGCCTTCCAATGCAGAGGACCCGGGTTTGATCCTTGGTTGGGGAACTAAGATCCCATGTGCCACGGGAGCAACTAAGCCCACACGCCGCAACTACTGAGCCCCTGTGCTCTAGAGCCAGAGCGCCAAAACTAGAGAGAAGCCCACACACCACAACAAAGAGCTCGCGTGCCACAACTAAGACCTGTCGCAGCCAAATTAATTAATTAATTAAAAAAAAAAAAAAAACCTAGATGGAGGGGACTGGTGGCATCCAGTGAGTCAAGCCAGGGACACTGCTACACATCTTACAATGCAGAAGACAATCCCAACAGGAAATTACCTGGCCAAAAATGTCAAAAGTACCAAAGTTGAGAAACTCTGGTCTAAGCGTACATGCGTTTGCTACAGATAGGCAAAAGGACATATGACAACCTGAAGCCATGCCTCCTATGTCAAAGCCACTGTGGTTAAAAGTACAGATGGGCCCCAGGAAAAAGACCAGATTTATAAGAATAGTCATTTGGGGACTCCCTTTTTAAGGCAGGGAGTAAGGCATCTGACATCCTGAGCTAGAACCATGAATAAACAGTAACAAAATTCCTTGGTTGGCCCAAAAAAGACTACTTTCCTCAATGCAGCTACACTAATGTACACTTCATAGAAAAGAGAAATTGAGCTTCAGAAGAGATGATTTTCAATAGTATTAATTTGTTTCCTACCACCTCATTTCATGAAAAGTGTACGATATATATACATCATAGGTCAGAATTTTTCATTCACTTGAGAATGTGATCACCAGGTATAGCAGTTTCTAAGAGATTTGAAAACAGATGACGCAGCATGAACCAAATTTGATTTGATTTCTTGTGTTTTAAAAAAGAAAAAAGAAGAGCCAATATTTAAAATCCCTTTTTACATATTTTTTAATAAAGATTTTTCAGTTATTGGGTGGGGGAGCTCTGGTCACACTGGGCCAGAATTCCTGCACTGTTATAGGGAGGAAATGGCCAATACCCACCCAGGTGTTGGCAGGTCCTCTGCAGGTCACCTGGGACCAATCAAGGTCCATTTAGCTCTCCCCACACATTACTTGTTTGGTGCCTGTAAATTTGTTGATTTCATTTTGTAGATAGTTGATAGTTCTCAAGAAAAACATTTTCCTTAGTGTTAAGCGACTAAATTGCAAATGGAAAAGAAGTAACTAGTGACTCGAAGCAGTCCTATAATTAATCAAGGATGAACTATAATTAATGAAGAATGGAATCCAGTACATACTCAGCGCCAAGGCTGAGAAGGCTCTTTCCAAGGCCAGGCTGGAGCAAAGGCAGAGGAGCTGACAGGAACCTTTATACTCTCACCATGAAACAGGGAAAACAAACAAACAAACAAATCTTCTTTCATCTATCAACAAAACTGAGTAAAAGTAAATTCGCCGTATATTACATTGTTTTTTTTTTTTTCTTTTTTTTTTTTTTCTTTTTGCGGTATGCGGGCCTCTCACTGTTGTGGCCTCTCCCGTTGCGGAGCACAGGCTCCGGATGCACAGGCCCAGCGGCCATGGCTCACGGGCCCAGCCGCTCCGCGGCATATGGGATCCTCCCAGACCGGGGCACGAACCCGTATCCCCTGCATCGGCAGGCGGACTCTCAACCACTGCGCCACCAGGGAGGCCCTACATTGTTTTTAAACACAGAGGAGTTAGCCATTTCTGAGAACTCAAAATCTTCCCAGAACTACCATCCTGAAGGCCTGCAAAAAATCCATTAAGCAACAGCAGAGAGCCACAGAGCATGCATTTTCCTTCTTGCCCTAACTGAAATCTATTACCAAATCCTGTGGCAGCGTGGGGTGGGGGGTGGCGCTTGTTTGGAACTGCCTGGATTCCTTGCAGGTAATTTACACTGATCTTTAATAACCATTCAGCCCTCCTCCTCCCCTTTATAAAACAAATCTGCCTTTCCGAACAGCTCTAAAAGCGGGGCAGAATGCCCCACAGGAGCACATACGTCCCTGACCGGATGCCTCACCTACCCCTCACCAAATGCAGACCATGCTTTCTCTGAACACTGTACATCTTCCCAATTTGCTTCTTGTCCTACTAATTCTAAAATGAAGACTCTCTTCTCTCTAAAAAGAAATAACAGGGCTTCCCTGGTGGCGCAGTGGTTGAGAATCTGCCTGCTAATGCAGGGGACACGGGTTCGAGCCTTGGTCTGGGAGGATCCCACATGCCACGGAGCAGCTGGGCCCGTGAGCCACAACTACTGAGCCTGCGCGTCTGGAGCCTGTGCTCTGCAACAAGAGGCCGCCATAGTGAGAGGCCTGCGCACCGCGATGAAGAGTGGCCCCCGCTTGCCACAACTAGAGAAAGCCCTCGCACAGAAACGAAGATGCAACACAGCAAAAATAAATAAATTAAACTAATAAACTCCTCCCCCCAACATCTTCTTTAAAAAAAAAAAAAAGAAAGAAAGAAATAACAAAGCCAAGGGTGTGCAGGATGCCAGGTGATACAAGACTCACCTCCAACCGGGCAGCCCTAAGGCCGAAGCTGGACCTACAAGTGACCTCATCCAACGGGAAAGATGAGAAGTGTGCAGCAGGCAGGGGTGCCTGTGTTTTGCTCGGCGTCCAGAGAAAGGGCTGCAAGGGGGGAAAAGAGCTGTGAGCGAGAGCTTCTTCCACCTTAAAAGCTAATAAACAAAAATTGGAAGTATTTAAATCAGAAATTGGGTGCTAACAACACAAAACCAAAAAGAAACCTAGGAAGGGAGTAGAATGAGTTTAAGAAGAATCACCTGTTTCATCATAGACTCAGCAGCGCGCGTTTTCTAGACTTGGCGTGAAGGATAGAGAGAGAACAGGAAGATGGGGAGACGCATGAGGGCTTCAGAGCCTTTGAGTAGCGTCTCTTTTCCAGTGGTTTGCCCCAGGGTGAGTCATTTATTATCCTGGCGTAGGTTTCTTTATCAGTAGAATGGGGGTAATAAATGCCTCTCCGCAGAGCTACAGATTAAATGAAGTTAAAGCCTCTGGCCCGAAGGAACAACAATGATTAACTGTTCGCTCCCTGACTATCCACGCCCGCAGCCGCCAACTCCGATTCCTAAGCTCCTACTCGCTACGTGGACCAGGGGGAAAGAGACCAGAAAAAGTGGCTTCCAGGTGACACTGGGCACCAGAGTTTTAGCCCCAGGCTTCCCTGACCGTACGGAAGAGTAGGGTCGAGGCAGGGCGCCCTGCACCATCCCCGGCCCCGGGCGCACAAGCTCGAAACCGACTCCCACCGCGCGTCCTCTTCCTCCTGCCCCGGCTACGCTTCCTCTTCCCCGGCGGAGCTGACCCGGCTCGGGGCAGCAGGGTCCTGGCTAAGAGCCTGCTCCCTCCCTTCAGCCCATACTTCCCCTTTCCTCCCCTGCAGCCAGGCAGCCGAGCAGGAACGGGGTAGGGAGTTAGTTACCAGCAGCGAGCGCCTGGTCCCGAGGACGCTGGAAGGTGCTTGGCCGCGCGGGTACCCTCCTCGCCTGACTTTACGCTGCGCTGAGCTGCGCTGGTGGCGCTGGAGGACCTCGCCGCCCGACCTCGGGCCTCCCACCCGCGCGCCCGCGCGCCACGCCCCTCGGCCCGCCCCTCTAGGCCCCGCCCAGCGCATCCCCGCCTAGCCGGCCTCGCCGGCCTCACAGGCCTCGCCGGTCTCGCCCGCCTCTCCCACCTGTGCTCCTGCAGGCGCCGCGGGACACCCGGTAGAGGTCAGCACACCCTCAGGGCGTTTCCGTGGTCTGAGCGGAGGGCTGGACTCCACGTGCTTCCTCCCTCTGCTTCCTCAGGTTGGCCCGGGTTCTTAGTTGGGAGAACCGCGTAAGGACTGGGCACGTGAGTGAGGTCTTTTATACCCCCTTCCTCGGGGGCAGGAAACGCGGGAAGCGCTGTCTTCTCTGATTTTAAAAACAAAAATAGGTTTTATAACGAAAAAGAAAAAAATTAATGCCAAGGCTCTTTACATCATGTTAAAGTTTAGAGATGGGGCTTCCCTGGTGGCGCAGTGGGTGAGAGTCCGCCTGCCGATGCAGGGGACACGGGTACCTGCCCCGGTCTGGGAAGATCCCACATGCCGCGGAGCGGCTGGGCCTGTGAGCCATGGCTGCTGAGCCTGCGTGTCCGGAGCCTGTGCTCCGCAACGGGAGAGGCCACAACAGTGAGAGGCCCGCGTACCGCAAAAAAAAAAAAAAAAAAAAAAAAAAGTTTAGAGGTGACGGTGTAGTTTTTTTTCCCCTGATGAACTTTGCTTACTAAATTTAGCATTTTAGAAAACTCATGACATTCGTGTGTATGTTCACATGAAAACTGAAATTGAATTATGGAACCATCCTCAATGCTATGCAAAGTAGAAAGCACTTCTCTCCTGCCCTCACTGCCCGCCCGTAGCATTGTGTCAATTATAAAAGTCCACACAATCTACCCTTCAGCAAGAGGAATATTGTGTACGTGTTTTCTTCCGTTGAATTTTTAACTCCTGGAGCGCAGAACAGGTTCTTACCTATCTTCATATCACTTATTCATTCAACACATATGTACTGAAAAAATGAAGGAACTAACTGAATACACAGTCACTTCCCTGCCCACAGGGCCCTGCTGGAGCTGTAGGGTAAAGCTGAGACCTTGTTAGTGGATGGGCTTCCCTTTCACAGGAGGCTTGCCTGGTGTCCACCATTCTAAGGAAAGGAGGTCATTGCTCAGGGGGACACGCGTGAACACAGATAGCAGGGCCAGGAAGCACTGAGTATCTGAGGCTCATCTTCTTGGGCTTTGGTCTTGATAAGATTAGATGCCCTAGGGACAGGGTTAGCTGTATAGACATGTCCACACAAAGCAGAGGCTGACAGTGCCCAGTAAGTGGAGCATAAATTAGCCACATTGCACAGCACACAGGTTTCAAGTTAACCCACGTGTCTCTTTTATGAACACCTGGCCTTTTCTCTTCTAGACTTTGGAATATTCTGGGAGGAGTGCTCTGGACTCAACTCCTCCCCACCCCTGTGCCAGAGTGTTGCTGAGCGAACCAGGACCCTGCAGGCCAGCTGTACTGACAATGGCGGAGTCACTAGTGAAATATTCCTGGGGGAAGGTAAATCTTGCCTCTTCCCTGAGGAGATTCCTCCTCCAGTGGTAATCTTGGAGCATCTTGCTTTCATCTTTTTTGTGTGTGTGTGTGGTACTCAGGCCTCTCACTGTTGTGGCCTCTCCCGTTGCGGAGCACAGGCTCCGGACGCGCAGGCTCAGTGGCCATGGCTCACGGGCCCAGCCACTCCGCGGCATGTGGTATCTTCCCGGACCGGGGCACGAACCCGTGTCCCCTGCATCGGCAGGCGGACTCCCAACCACTGTGCCACCAGGGAAGCCCCATGAACCTCTTTTAAGTGTGGTTTATATTTTTATCATGGAAACAAAAAGTATGAACCCAAAATATCTTCTGCAAATATACACAGAATTTACATTTTGGTCAGAACTAGAAAAAAAGTAATTGCAATTTTTTTTTCAATCTATTGCTAATCCAGATGACCTTTTTTACTAAAGGACAGAATTATATTTTTTAATTCCTTAAGTAAAGCCATTGTGAAGTCAATTATGCTAAAACCTTAATACAGCATTATGAAATTAAATTCATAAATTTTATTAATTCACTGTTTGAAACTAAGCCTGTCACTCCTTTCCACTGGACTAAACATGTTTCCTCCATCCTCACTTGACCAGTTTTTTTCTTACTGTGCTTACATCAAGAATATTTTAAGTTTGTTTTTAATTGTCAATACTTAGTATTCCTATTTAGGGGAGCAGAATATGCCACCCCAAAATATGCCTCTTGAGCACAAGGATCATTTTAAACTGGTTATTTTTAAGAAACTGAGACACAAGAGAAGCTCTGGAAACTAAGTACTGTAAAAGTTACCCTTTTGTAAAGATATTTTTATATATAAGGGAAATCACCCTTTGTGAGGGTATCTCCCTCTCTCTACTAGGAAGAGGGGGGAAGACCAAACCTCTAAAACTCTTACCAATGCAGCACAATGTTCCTTTTGTTTACTGTGTGTTTTTGTGTTGTTGTTGTTGTTGTTTTTTGATAACTGCTCAAAGTGACTGTCCCCCTACTCCACCCATATTCTTTTGTCTTTAGCTAAAGATATTTAAGGTATTTAAGGTGAGGACTTGCACCAGTTGGGAAAATTACTCAATTTTACTGGGCCTTTCCCATGTATACATGTTATAAACTTTTGTTTGTTTTTCTCCTGTTAATGTCTTGTGTCAATTAAATTATTATACCAGCCAAAGAACCTAGAAGGGGAGAAGGAAAAATTGTCCTCCCATATTCTTACAAGACTACTCTTTAATTTCTAAAGGGCTGATCAAATTTGCTTGCCCTTGAGTTATCTACTCATATCATTAAACATTTATATCTTAAAAAAAAAGAGAAATAAAATGAGCAGATCTTTTAACCCAGCAATTCTACTCTTTGGCATAAACTCAACAGTTGTATTGTCTAATGTGGTAGCCACTAGCCACATGTGGCTACTGAGCCCATGAAATGTGTCTGGACTGCGTTGAAACGTGGTAAGCGTAAAATACACAATCAATTTTGAAGACTTAATATGAAAAAAAAGTTAATATCTAAATTTATTTTAAAATATTGATTATATGTCGAAATGATAATATTTTGGCTATATTATTTTAAATATTTTTTAAAATTTTAATTAGGAAAAAATGAAAGGTGAATAAAATTTGTCACTAGTATTACCTAACGGAACTTGGGTTCACTCACCCTCCACCCAGCAAAGCCAATCTCCTGACAGCCGGTTGTGGTGAAGGAAAGTACAGCATTTATTGCAGTGTGCTAAGCAAGGAGAACTGGCAGCTCATGCTTAAAAGACCTGAACTCCCTGATGGCTTTCAGGAAAGGGTTTTTAAAGGCAACATTTGGGGTGAGGGCTGCAGATCCTGGACTTTTTTCTGATTGGTTGGTGGTGATGTTTCCAGCATCTTAATCAACCTGGCTCCAACCAGTCTGGGGTCTACTGTTTGTGGTCAGCATGTAGTCACCATTCCCCACCTGGGTGGGTGGGGTTCTTAGTTTCTGCAGAACAATTCAAAGATATATGCCAGATTGTTATGTATACCCCTCGAAGAGGAACTAGCGCTCTGTTTTCTTACTGAACTATTGTTTCTTGGCTGCTTTTCCTTTGTTTCTGCATTCTCTCACTCCCCTAATTGGTAACTGCTTGAGTCTGCTCTTTGGAACTCAGGAGGCCTAGTAGCATTTTTCTACAAACAAGAAATGTTAACGCAAGTCGTGAGCCCTACACACAGTGAAGCTAAACAAACTGAAACGTCAGAGTTTGGAGCAGAGAAAGGTTTATTGCAAGGCCATGCAAAGAGACGAGGTGGCTCACACCCTGAAAAGTTTTGAGCCCCCCCGAAGAGTTTTGGCAAAGCATTTTTAAAGGCCAGGAGAAGGGGGATCGCAGGGTACGTGATCCGCTTGTGCACAGTTCTCTGATTGGCTGATGGTAAGGCAGCAGGGTAGCGCCACAGGGGTTAACCTCAGTCCTTAGGGTCCAGGAGGCCTGGGCTGTGTGCTCATGGTCAGCAAGTAGTTCTTACATTTGCGGGCGGCTGGGTTCACATCTGCAAAACAACTCAGGAAATTTGCATCAAATACTATTATCTAGGTACTTCAGAGTGGAGCTAAAGCAGAGGATACGGGGGAAGGCCTGTCCCGGGAAGGCCCCATAGGGTCCTGCTCAGTTACAGAAACGGGCCACGGAGAGGCTTTTGTACCTGGGAAGGCCCCGCAGGGTCCTGCTCGGTTTCAATCCCCCCTTTTCTTTGATACGCCTAAATCTTGAGGGGAACAGGGGCAGGACAATAAAGAGAACAAAGTTTTGGATAGAGAGGTTAATCATAAACTTGGCAAAAGGAGCTCACTTTTACGTGGCTCGGTTTCACTAGCATAACAATTGGAATTTTGAATATATGTGGCAAAGCGATGCTAATTCTGTTCCCTAACACAATTTGTATAGCTTGTTCAGTTATATTATAAACATTGCTGGATTTATCTGATCATCTGACTTTAATGTGTAATATTATTTTGATAGGGAAATTAATTTCAAGATCCAGACAATGAATTTGTAAATTAACCTTTAGAATATATCTTTTTTGTCAGTTGTGTGTGGCATGTATCCCATGAATATAATCCACTTATTTTTTTTTTATAAATTGATTTACTTATTTGTTTATTTATTTTTGGCTGCGTTGGGTCTTCGGTGCTGTGCACGGACTTTCTCTAGTTGCAGCGGGTGAGGTCTACTCTTCGTTGTGGTGCCCAGGCTTCTCATTGCGGTGGCTTCTCTTCTTGCGGAGCACAGGCTCTAGGCGCGCGGGCTTCAGTAGTTGTGGTGCACGGGCTTAGTTGCTCGGCGGCATGTGGGATCCATGTGGGATCTTCCCGGACCAGGGATCAAACCTGCGTCCCCCGCATTGGCAGGTGGATTCTTAACCACTGTGCCACCAGGGAAGCCCAATCCACCTATTTTTAATTACCACAATAACATATAATCCATCATAAATTTACACAAGAGTGGTTCAGAAGGTATTTCTGGATGTCTTAGGGATGTATCTGTCAGAGTCCGGGCAGAAAGCAAAGATCATAGCAGTTATTTTTATAGAGAATTTAAGGAATTGGTTGACCAGGTAAGGAGGATTGAAAAGGCACAAAGAGAAACATTGCAGTAGCAAAGAGATGCCTGCTGTGGGGAGCAGGTGCTACCGGTAGAGCTGGAGAGACAAGTGTGGGGTTCTCAGAAGCTAAGAGCTGGGAGGAGGCCCCTGGGCAGCTGGGACTCGGACCTCGGAGAAGGCGAGCACCCAGCTGGTGGTGTTATTTCTGAAGGTAAGTGTTGAGGCTCGAAAAGAGGGTAGATTAAAAACTGGAAATTGGGGGCTTCCCTGGTGGTGCAGTGGTTGGGAGTCCGCCTGCCGATGCAGGGGACACGGGTTCATGCCCCGATCTGGGAAGATCCCACATGCCGCGGAGCGGCTGAGCCCGTGAGCCGTGGCTGCTGGGCCTGCGTGTCCGGAGCCTGTGCTCCGCAATGGGAGAGGCCACAGCAGTGAGAGGCCCGCGTACCGCAAAAAAAAAAAAAACAACTGGAAATTGGAACCAACTGCTTCAGCCAGGGGAAAGAGCCACTGCTTGGTGACACTGGTGGGAATGATTATCTGAACTGTTTGTCCCCACGGACCGAATCTCAAGGAGCAAATCCCTTCTCCCTCCACCAGCTCTCAGCTCTCCTTAAGCCCCCTATTGGCAAAACCTTACAGGAAACATGGTTGGCTATGTCACACCTGCAGCATCACAGAACAGAGCACAGAAGAATGGGCTTGAGCCACAAGATACACCTTAATAACCAGCATTAGGAGTAAACTCATAATTACGAGTATCAACTAATCTAATATTATAAATTCAGGGAAGTGCTGATAAACACAGCTTTTATAGTGATGACACTTGTAATACATTTTTTTAAATATAATAAAACTGTGGTTAAAAGTACAACTCAAATAAGGAGACAATGTTGAACTCGACCCAAATCCTGTGCTCTCTAAAGACAGTGGTGGTTTAAAAAAAAAAAAAAAAAAGAAAGAAAGAAAAACCCATCCCCACACCCTTTTGTGTTCCAGGAAACAGCTCACTGCAAAGAACCACCACCTTTCCTCAAGTGACTTAAATAAAAGTCACAGAGAACTCCCTTGATTACCTATGACAAGGCCACACACAGACCCTCCAAATTCCCTTCTTTGTCTCATAAATGATTAGTTGAACTGTTTGTCCATGCTGACCTATCTGTACAAAACGCCTGCTCACTTGACTTTATTTAGGCATTCTTCCTTCCCCAGGACTTTTATCGTTCATTTGCCCTCAGCCTAAGCTAGCATTGGGAGGCTAGCATTGGGAGAATAAACCCCTAATTTTCCCTACCAAGAAGCCCCTTTCTGGGAATTCCCTGGTGGTCCAGTGGTTAGGACTCCGCACTTCCACTGCAGGAGACAGGTTCCACCCTGTTGGGGAACTAAGATCCCTCATGCTGTCTGTCTGTGGGGGCGGGTGGGTGGGGCGAGGAGGGAGCTGGAAAAGCCCCTTCTCGGCTGATCTTAAGGAAAACCTTTCCTGATCAATTGTCTGGTCAAGCCAGCTGCTCATCTCACTCCCTGATACCCATTCTTTCTAGCCCTTTTCTGCCTGATCTTTCAAAAGCTTGCAGATCTTACAAATGGAGCAGTCTCCATTTCGATCGCCCCTCCCCCTAGTGCAATAAGCCCGTTCCCCGAATTGCAATAATCCTTTTGAATGAAGTCTCTTCTTACCAAATCTGGATTTGATTTTTGTTTGACAGTTTTTCTGGTGCTGTGACTTGGCTGAAGACTGGACCTCACCTACGGACCTCTACCATCCCTACACTGGTAACAGTTCAGCGCTCTGAGGAAACTTTGGTGAGTTCAGGTCTTGAACCAGTGTTCCAGACATCTTGTTTGTTGAAGGATCACAGTAAAGAGTTACTTTTATTCTTTCCAACAAAGAGAGAATCTTTGCATGTCATTGTGGCACGAATTCAGTTTAATATCTTCAAAACATGGCAAACTTTACCCAAAGCAATTTAGAACTTCAGAGGCTTCTTTGGGAAGCTTGGGATCTCCCCACACTGGCTCATGTAGGACCTCTCCCTTCCCATCATCCCCCACTCCTTTTTATCATCTGAACCTTCTCTTCCACTGCCCTGAATCCTTTGATCTGTTCCGCTGCCCTGAATCCTTTGATCTGTCCCCCTTCAACTCCCTTATCTTGTCGCACCCCACCCACCCTGTCAGACCCCTCCCTGTGCACCCTAGCTCCTAGTCCCTTGAGATTTGGGTCCCTTCTGTTCTGCTTACCTCCTCTTCACTCCATTGGTGAAGAAAGGATCTCATGCTCTAAAGAGAATGAGATAGTCAAAGACACAACACCTGATACTAGACAGATGAGACTGATAGCAGTTTATTATAGTCACATAGGCTCAGCCTGGGGGAGGAGAGCGCTCCCTGTCACTCAGGGCCGCATGGGGGTTACATTCAACATCAGAGTGAATGAGCGGGAACTGTGGAAGGCAGGCTCTGTGGTAGAGGCACAGGGATGGGTGACCCTGGGTATCTGTGGGAATATGTGATGGCTTATTTAAATAATTGTGTGGGCTGGCAAGGAGGTAAGACTCCTTACTGAGAATCAAGAGGCGTGCGTCTGGTCTGGCTGATGGGGGTACTAGCTGAGTGGGGAGCATTTGCGTTGTGCGGGGGCAAGAGCAGAGCAAGAGTAGAGAAGCAGAACACATGGTTAGGGCTTTGGGGCCCTGTGAGGATCAAAGGCGTCAAGGCAGCACATGAAACTTCAGGCCTTACAATGCACCCTTCTCCCATCAGGGGCTCTTGAGGGGCTCAGGGACTCCAAGAGCAACCACTTGTGTGAAAAACGTCACTGGAAACAGACTGGATATTTTATCCACTCAGATAGGCTTTGGAGGCACACAGATGGCTGCTTGGTCTCTTCTCAGTCCCTTGCCGAAAATTTAGTCCACAGACTCTATAAGATTACCCATCAGGGCAGAGGAAATCTTAAAGGTCTGCTCTACCAATGTTTGTGGAAATGCTTAAGCCTCATATTGAGCAAGTAATGATTTGCTAGAAACACAATCCTGGTAAAGGATGAGAGCCGCACTTTTATACGAACTAGTGAGTTAAAATTTTAACGTTAAAGCTATAAACTCTCTGTTTGAGCCTGTCTCATGTTTACTTATATATGTTTACATATCTATATGTATATATGTATTATACACATACTATTTTCCTAAATCCAGATGGTATTACCAGATTAGATGATAAAATCCCTTAAACGTCCTCAATTCTGATCAACTTAGAAAATAAGTTAGAGCCTATGTAAATTAAATAGTCCTAAAATTCCCAGAAATTAAGGAAATTGAACTCCTAATATTTTAAGTCCTAATACTTCTAATACGAACATCTAATACTCAATAAGAGTACTTTCAACAGTACTTTTGCAGAAACTATCCAAATATTTAAAGAATTCATGTCCACATAATTTAGGTAAATCTTTGGCAAATGACACTAGTCTGATATTGTTGGTTTAATAAAAACAGCTCTGTCTTCTGAGTTATCAGCATTAAGTATAAAATAAGCATACATTTTTATTCTATTTAGACATGTTCTTCCTAAACTTATACAGATTTGCTTATTAATAAGCTACTGTTACATCTACTACATGTTTAACGTTATAAAAGAGGTAAATTTGTATTTAAACAAATTGAATCATTATTCTGACAATAATTTCAACAATAATTATGTTTTATAAAATGTCAGCTTGAAGATAGTTTCCAATCTCTTTTAGGTATTTTAAAATCTTAAACTTAACGCTAAATTAAATTAACAGATATTCATTAAATGTCTAGATCATTTCTAAGTAAGATAGAATACTGAAACATAATTTTAAGTTTCTATAAACTTAAACGTTTTTGCCTCTTATTTTTATGACAGAGAAGCTTAAATATATTTCAGTCTATTAATGAACACATTCATTTTTGCCACACTGACTAATTGTATAAGGAAATGTATGACTGTAAAAAAAGTTATGAAATGTATATTCTTTAGCTTGGCTAGTCTGCTACAATATGCCAGTGTATAATAGCTCACAATTATCTATGTCATAGTTCTCTCTGTAAGTGTATTAATTTGCTAGGGCTACTCTAACAAAGTATCAGAGACTGGATGGCTTAAACAACAGAATTTTATTTTCTCACAATTCTGGAGGCTAGAGGCCCCTAAACTTGACACAAGGCAAGGTGTCCACAGGATTGCTTTCTTCTGAGACCTCTCTCCTTGGCTCAAAGATGATTATCTTCTCCCTATGTCTTCATGCAGTTTTCCTTTTGGGTGTATCTAATCTCCTCTTCTTATAAGGACACTGGTCACATTGGATTAGGATCCACCCTAATGACCTCATTTAACTTAATTACTATTAAAAGACCCTATCTCCAAATACAGTCACATTCAGAGGCACTAGGGGTTAGAACTAAAACATATGAATTAAAAAAAACAGGGCCTCCCCCCACTGGCGCAGTGGTTGAGAGTCCGCCTGCCGATGCAGGGGACATGGGTTCGTGCCCCGGTCCGGGAAGATCCCACATGCCGCGGAGCGGCTGGGCCCGTGAGCCATGGCCGCTGAGCCTGCGCATCTGGAGCCTGTGCTCCGCCACGGGAGAGGCCACAACAGTGAGAGGCCCGAGTACCGCAAAAAAAAAAACAAAACACAATTCAGCCCATAACAGAGAGTGAGACTCTGCTTGGAGAAATGATGCCAGAAAGGAACAGCTGTGTATGCAAGGTATTCAGGATGTATTTTTTGAAGAAAGGGAGACTAATCTTGTCCTAAAGGTAAATGACTGGTTGTTTCAGGATGAGAAAGAGGAAAATGTAGGGAAAACCAGAAGGGCTGTAAAAAGCTGTAGAAGATTCTCAGAGAGAGAATTTTGTTTGTCATTGTCAAAGCTGGCTAAGGTTTGACAGCTTCATTTATAAGAATTTTTTTAAAGCTTTAGTATCAAAAGTATAATGCTGATACAAAACCAGAACTTGGCGTTCTCTCTGTTAACAATGACAAAATTTTCTTATGGTCTGTTCTTAATAAGAAGTTGTAAAGAGGTTTTAATTCTGAGTAATATACCTAGAAGGCAAAGATTTTGTACCTTATCATAATAACTTCCTGTGCCTTATGTTGACTTTATCATGTTCTTGATTATTTTAAAAAAAAAGCAAAGTTCTCTCACTTTCGAAAGAGCTGTGGTTCTTTACAACCATGTCACTTCCTATGTTTACTTTTAAAATCTTCTACTGCCACTGTAGGCAGATAGGGTAGAGGTCCCCCGGAGGAAGAGAACCAGACATAGCTTTCTTGACATAAGAGAAGCCATTTTAGGCATAAGCCATTTTGTAATCTAAGCCTGATCACAATGCTTAACCTTGCAGAAGAATAGATCTCAGTAGTTATTGATTTTAAGGGAACAAAACAATGTAAGAACAAACAGGTATTACCAGGCCAGGGAGATAATGTATCAGGTGTAAAGACTCCCAGTTCTTTTTTGAAGGTAACGATTAGTCTGAAGCACATTCTTGAGCTGTTCTGCGAGGTCTAACCCCCCTTGAGCGCTCAACCACCAGACAAACTGGAACCTAGGAAATGATGATGCTGACCTTGCTGACCCTTGTAGACCTCAGTAAACTGGAGCCTGGGCTCTGTCAACCTTTTCCCCAATTCTATGCTGAATTCTCCTCTGCTCAAGCCCCTTCATGAATATGCATGCACCCTTAGCTTAAGACTTTCCCAGTTTTACTGCTTGGGGAGACATTGCTTTGGGAAACATACCCGGTTTTCTCCTTACTTGTTGCAAGTAATAAATCCTTCCTTCTCCTGCTGTTTGGCTTGATTGTGTCTTTTGGCTCCACACCCGCCAAGAGGCAAAACCAATTTCCGGGTAAAACCACTTTGATTTTGGATTGACTTCATCTTTGCATGCTACATAAGCAAATTTTCTTGCTACTTGCATTATTTTTGTAATGAATTCTCATCAGAACTTTCACTTTTTGAAAATTATCAGTAATAAGTTAACCCTGGTCATTCTAAGTGTTTCATCATCTACAGATAGTTTTTTTGTTTTTCCCTGATGCTTCCCTGAAAGTGCTTGCAAATCAGGCCAGAGTGTTTTGTCTTCAACAAAGAAGGACTATCTCGGAGACCCGTGGAAAAGAACTCTGCCAACCAAGTACTCTTGGACACAGACTTCTGATGGTATCACTTAAATAACTTTGAGGATATACCAGTGGAATGAGTCAATATTTCCAGACCTCTAGTAGAGAAGCAGATGCATTCATGAGATTGCAAATCAAGATCAATCAGAACATTAATTACTTAGGACAGAATGAAGATCTGATGAAGATGATTTTGAGTTTTGTTTGGAATATTGATTCCTTAATGTTCTATTTTTTCCTGGACATACAGAACCCCTTTCTTTCTCTTTTCCCTTAAGCTATCTGTAACTCATAACGATTTAGTAGACTATACTTTTGTAAAGAGAAATGAAATTTATCTTTCTTCTCCCTGCTTTCCCCTTCAGAATTAAGAATCTCTTATTGAACATTCTTATATTCATGACAATACAATTATTTGCATAGGTTCAGTAAGACTCTATCCTCCTTGTTGATAGGCTATGATAAAACCAAGGCCTTGACTGGAATGTCATATTTGAGAATGATGCTCACTTACTAGACACTTTTAAGAAGCTAATGTTGACTTTATTCTAGAGCTAATGCTTACAAAGCCCTTTTAGGAAAACTGGCCTGGTACTTGGCTTACAGGGTTCCAGCCTTACAGGTGAGCAAGAAGGGTCACTTCCTGACAGGTCCAGGAGCCTTAGAATAATTTTGGGACATAGAGAAGAGAGGGATTTATCCAATTCCATGGATACTGCAGGTGAAATGTGATGGCAAGTTCATGGTTTGGCTTCCTAGCCTTAAGAGGTTTGTACAAGTCCAAGCTGAGATTCCCTATGAAAAAATTCCAATAAAGCAAACTTTAAAAGGTTTATATGCTAGATTAGCATTCTTGCTGCAACTGTATAAATTATTAGGTCAACCTTAATGAGGTCATCCTTATTTTGTGATCAAGAATAATCTTTCTTTAAAGCTATCTTTCATCAAAAGAGGTGTGAATGTAGAGAGAAATTTTGTGTTTCATAGAAAATAACAGCACATCCTCTGGGGTGATCAGATTCTGGTTCTATTCATTGTTTTTGAGCTATTTTGTACATCTTTGTAAATTGCAGGTCACAAATGGATGTGCAAACTCATTTGTCAGGTAGGGATTTAATTGGTTTCTTTATCACTATGGAAAAGCCAGTTTCATTACCTACCTATAACTTGGACTAGATCCTATCACCTTGCACAAATTGTCAACCCTTGCAAGTTTTCAATTTTTCCAGTTTCCTGCAACATCTGGCTACAACTTCCAAAGTAATGCTTCCTTTTTTTCTCCCTCCCTCTTGACCAAGAACTAAAACCTGACTGCCCAGATTGTTATCAGGGCTATAGGTTGCCTTGTAGCTGGACTTTTTCTCCAGGATCTGAGGAAACACTGGCAACTGAAGCCCAACAACTTGATACACCCCTGAAGAACTCATCATCACCACAGACCACACATACATGCACTGGATTCTTCCCACACAAACCACTGGCTGGGCCACCAGGAAGTCTGGCAAAATGTTCAGGTCATACATGCCATTATATGAGAGGGAGTAAAACCATGGACAGCATTGCCAGGGGCACTGACATTTTAGCTTTCAGAAACAACGAGCAGTGCTTGCATAATCCAAAGATCTCTTAGACCTTTAATATTAATGTTTCTTTTTTTTTTTTCTTCATTGTAGGCATATCTCTTTTAAGACCCTGACCTATGTTACCATCTCTCCACAGATGGTTGAACTGATTTGGCAGAAACAAAGCCAATAAGAGTCCTCAAGACTATTTCTTAATCCCTGACTTGCCCTGCTCAGAGGGTTTATGATTGCCTCTGGGTTGCTCAGCAGTGAATAATATTCACTCATCTTAAATCTGCAGGGGAGCAAAATATACCACCCCAACATATGCCTTGTTGGCATATTGATTATTTTAAGCTGGTTATTTTTAAGAAAGAGCAGACACAGGTGAAGCTCTGAAAACCGAGTAGCAGTTGCCCTTTTGTAAGAAATATTAACATTTATAAGGGAAATCTCCATTTGTAAGGATGTCTCCCTCTCTGTACCAGGAAGAGAAGGATATCTAAATTTCCAGAAACTCTTGTCAATGAGAAGCTGAGGGCTTAAATCTGCATAACAACCTGACACTTGTTTACTGTGCTTTTCCTGGTAACCTCCCGCAACTGACTCCCCACCACCACCATTTTTTGTCTTAGATGAATATGACATTTAAGATGATAGCTTTAGGGCTTCCCTGGTGGCGCAATGGTTGAGAATCTGCCTGCCAATGCAGGGGACACCGGTTCGAGCCCTGATCCCAGAAGATCCCACATGCCGCGGAGCAACTAAGCCTGTTAGCCACAGCTACTGAGCCTGCGCTCTAGAGCTCGCGAGCCACGTCTAAGGAGCCCGTGCACCACAACTACTGAGCCCGCACTTTGCAACTACTGAAGCCTGCGTGCCTAGAGCCCGTGCTCTGCAGCAAGAGAAGCCACCACAATGAGAAGCCTGTGCACCTCAACGAAGAGTAGTAGCCCCCGCTCGCCGCAACTAGAGAAACCCTGCGTGCAACAATGAAGACCCAATACAGCCAAAAATAAAATAAAGAAAATAAATAAAAAATTTTTAAAAAGATGATAGCTCTACACATTTCAGAGAGTTACTCAGTTTTCCTGGGTCTCTCCCATGTATACAGGAGGTATACATATTATTAAACTTTTTTTTAATTTTCTCCTATTAATCTGGCTAACATTAATTTAATTGTTAGACTAGCCAAAGAACCTAGAAAGGACAAAGGGACAATTTTTCTACCTCTAGAGGTGGCAATGCAGATGGGATTTTCATTGGCTGGACACTGCTCACTTCAGGGCTGCTGCAGCTGAGAGAGATCCTGGGACCTCCGAGAAAAGCCTGCAGAAGATAAGAATTCTTATCACGTCAGGAAACACTGTTTTTACTAATTTAGCCAGCCTGAAATGGGGGTTGCACCCACATCTGAAGACAGATCTTTCTTAGGCTAACTTTGGGAGTTAACTTTCTAGATCTTTTGAGGGCTGCATCTTTTGTATTCTCTTGTGGAACACGTCTTGCAGCCTTGGTTAAACCATATAAAGGCTTGTTGGTTTGAGTCACTATTGAGGCTAATATTAGGTGTAATTTGTCCTTGGCCACATGATGGATCCTTTGAATTGGCTGTATTTGAGAGAGAAAAAAGTTTTTAGAGCACTCTCAACCTACACAATTGTCTTATTGGTACCTATGGAAAGATCAAATTGAAAAGACAGAGAAGTATAACAGCTAGCCACAGGGACTCCCATAACAAGATGAAGAACAGAAATTAAACTTAAAATTAATGTCCACATCCAATGTAAATTCCCCTTCTCAAAATCCGGCCCCATCTGCATGTTTTAGCTTCTCTTCTCCTACAAGATTCACAGAGATCCCTCCAGCCTAATCTCTAGGCCCAAAGTATACGGGTTACTCATAAAAATGCTGAAATCCAGGAAGTGAATTTAGCAGAAGAACCTGGTACAGGCAGTAGGACTCCCTTTGCTGTCTCTTGAAATTCCTCCTACTCTCCAGGTCTCTATGAGGCTCTGCCAACTTCAGGCCTTCCTATGCAATGTCCTTTGCTGATGTATCCTGGACCTCCAATGCAATGAATTCATGTCCCCTGACCAGCAACAGATCTTCTAATTTATAAAGCCCACTTATCTCCACTTTCAGAAGATCCTACTAAATTTAGAGAAGAATGGAAAGATTAGTGACCGTTTACAGCCTCACTCACAGGGACCTAAATTGGCTGGGAAGGGGTGTGCTTCTCATTCTTGATTATAATATAGTTATCAGGCTAAGCAGCCCCAGGGTGTGTGTGTGTATGTGAGGGTGGCTCATAGAGGAAACAACTGGCCAGAATTTCTTCCAGGCCCTCCTACAAATGACCAAGAAATGGCTCAGCTGAAGGCTGATATTCATGGACAGATAGGAGCAAGAGTAGAACCTTTACCTATTAAAGTGAATTGGTCTAATGTTGAATTGTAAACTCGGGGAAAAAAAGAATATTTGAAGGCCTTCGTTGAACTCTTTATACAGATTTTTTTTCAAGGCATACTGCATTAAACCCTGAAGTTCTAGAATATAGAAATCTTTTGATTTCCATCTTAGTTGGAAATCTCCCTCATATAAAGAAGCAAGTTTATTTGGATGGGTAGGTCAGTTCCTTGATGCTCAGACTGTAATCAGCTCTTTGCAGGGAATTGGAAACAACTGTCTTCATCTTGCAAATCTCTACAAACCAGAAGTGTGGCTCTAAAATCAGTTCAAATCCTGCTTATCTTTATCAATCCCCAAACCTGCCCTATTCATCTCTAAATGCTTGTAGATATTATAAAAGATCTGGATGTTGGAAACAGAATTGTCTTTCATGTAAAAAAAAAAAAAAAAAAAGGACGTTTAAAAATTATAAATTACTCTAGACCGTTGATAACAGGCAAATATGCCCCCAAACTCCATCTTGGGCCTCTCACTGTTGTGGCCTCTCCTGTTGCGGAGCACAGGCTCCGGACCCGCAGGCTCAGCGGCCATGGCTCACGGGCCCAGCCGCTCCGTGGCATGTGGGATCTTCCCGGACCAGGGCACGAACCCGTGTCCCCTGCATCGGCAGGCGGACTCACAACCACTGCGCCACCAGGGAAGCCCGAGGAAGTTTTATGATTATGAGGCACGAGCATAGCAAAGGAAGGGGAAAGGGTTGGAAGCAGTGGAGGAAAAATAAACTGAACGCTGTGTCCTGGACACCAGGGAGGGTGGGCTGACATGTTAAAGGAAACAGAAGAGTCAGTTGGGCTCACAGAGTATTTTATTTTATTTATTTACTTTTAAAAATTAATTAATTATTTTGGGCTGCATTGGGTCTTTGTTGCTGTGTGCGGGCTTTAGTTGCGGTGTGCGGGCTTCTCATTGCGGTGGCTTCTCTTGTTGTGGAGCACAGGCTCTAGGTGCGCGGGCTTCAGTAGTTGTGGTTCACGGGCTCAGTAGCTGTGGCTTGCGGGCTCTAGAGCGCAGGCTCAGTAGTTGTAGTGCATGGGCTTAGCTGCTCCGAGGCATGCGGGATCTTCCCAGACCAGGGCTCGAACCCGTGTCCCCTGCGTTGGCAGGCGGATTCTTAACCACTAGTGCCACCAGGGAAGTCCCTCATGGAGTATTTTAAGCTGAGCACTAGAATTTTCTTTCTAAATGAGCAAGAACATCCCAGATGTGAAATTGTTTAATTCTGACTTGCAAGTGGTTGAAATGTGGCTGAGGTGCCCTCTGCTGGTAGTATCCAGAACCAAATGTATAAACATAAAATAGTTGAGAAGTGTGAGGAAAATCAGCTCTAGTTTTTATGTACATTGAATGTTAGGAGTAAATATAATAAACTTGGAAAATCCACTACACTTAGCTAGTTTTATCTAAAATAAATGGCTCGATAGACTTCCATTTCTAGTCAAGAGGAAGTAACAGGGATCAGATTTACCTGCTGTTAAAAACGAGACAACAGGGCCTCCCTGGTGGCGCAGTGGTTAAGAGTCCGCCTGCCGATGCAGGGGATACGGGTTCGTGCCCCGGTCTGGGAGGATCCCATATGCCGCGGAGCGGCTGGGCCCGTGAGCCATGGCCGCTGGGCCTGCGCATCCGGAGCCTGTGCTCCGCAACGGGAGAGGCCACAACAGTAAGAGGCCCACATACCGAAAAAAAAAACAAAAAAAAACAAAAAAAAAAAACGAGACAACAGGCCCAAAATGGAGTCACTTATACTAAGCCCCCTGTCACCAAACCAGGACTTAATTAAAACTTTGACTCTCCCAGAAACAGAACTTTCAACCAAACAGGAATCACCTGATCAGCGTTAGGTAGGTAATCTGCCTGATCGACCCCTGCCACCCCCTGTCGGGAAAGTGACCCCGCAGTAACCAATCTGCTTTTTTGCCTCATATAACTTCCTTTTTCCTGTCTCCTATAAAAGTCTTTCATTTTGTACAGCTCCTTGGAGCATGTTTCTTATCTGATAGATTGGAATTCTATTCCTGGATCATTGAATAAAGCCAATAAAAAGTTTTAAAACTTATTCAGTTGAATTTTGTGTTTTAACACTATCCACCTGAAACGAGAAGTTGTACAAAATATATGAAAATTATTTTTGAAATAATGGTTTTCAGAAATTGAACATCAGGCAGCACAGGACAGTGATTCCCTCCAAAACAGGAAACAAGTCAGGTGAGCTGTATGATTGCCCTGGAGAATGTTTCCTCACCTGTGTGAGGTTGCACATCTTTTCATAGAATAACAATGAAAGACATATATGTCTCTAATGCTAGCATGACCAACTCTTCTACTTGGGCAATTGATGCCCACCCTTCTGTTATACTCGAGAACACCACCCAGCAATTTTCATTTCTGCAATTTCAATTTTTATTCTTTCTCCTGAATCTTTTCAGCATACACAAATGTTATTTCATTCTTCTTTAAAAGCCTTTTCTTGAACGCTTTCATCCTTTACCACTGCCCTAATTCATTCTCTCTCTCTCCCTCTCTATTTACAGCAAAGCTTGGCAAACTTTTCTGGAAAGGGCCAGGGAGTTCGTAAATATTTAAGCACTGTGGGCTATACTGTCTCTGTCACAATTACTTATCTCTGCCCCTGGAGGGAGGCAGCAACCCCAGACAACACATAAATGAATGCATGTGGCATCATTTGCCTTAGTTTACCCACCCTGCCTTACGGAAAGCTGACCATCAGTTTGCCCTCACAGTGATCACTCAGGAAGGAGCTGCAATTATTCTGTACCTTTCCCCGTGCAGGCTTCTAGCTGGGATCTCTAGAACAGAGCAGAGGGTCTGGGGGCATAAACCTTCCCTTGAAGATGGCAAAGGGAGCTTCTGAAAGAACCTGATTGCTTGTGCCTGTTAAACCCTCTCTAATCCATTGCTTCCTTCTGTGCCCCTAGGGCATTGCTCTTGTCAAATTCAACTACACGTTACTAAATCCAGCAGGCATTTATCAGAACTCATCTCACTCGTGATCTTGGCAGCATTTCAGACAAATAATCACGCTTCCTTTATGGCATAAGGATTATTTTAGGCTAATTACTTTTTTATTTTTAATAAATTTATTTATTTATTTATTTTTGGCTGTGTTGGGTCTTCGTTGCTGCACGGGGGCTTTCTGTAGTTGCAACAAGTGGGGGCTACTCTTCGTTGCGGTGTGCAGGCTTCTCATTGCGGTGGCTTCTCTTGTTGCTGAGCATGGGCTCTAGGAGCACAGGCTTCAGTATTTGTGACGTGCAGGCTCAGTAGTTGTGGCTCACAGGCTCTAGAGCACAGGCTCAGTAGTTGTGGCACACGGGCTTAGCTGCTCCGTGGCATGTGGGATCTTCGCAGACCAGGGCTCGAACCCGTGTCCCCTGCGTTGGCAGGTGGATTTTTTTTTTTTATTAGTTTCTGCTTTATAACAAAGTGAATCAGTTATACATATACATCTGTTCCCATATCCCTTCCCTCTTGCGTCTCCCTCCCTCCCACCCTCCCTATCCCACCCCTCCAGGCGGCAGGTGGATTCTTAATCACTGCGCCACCAGGGAAGCCCCTAATTACTTTAAGAAACAGAAGATTCAGGAAGTCTTTCTTTTTACCTCCCCTTTAACTGCCTAAAAGAGTTTAGATAGAGGGCCTGGTCCAGGAAAAGCACTATCTCTGGTGCTCTTCCTCTCTGTGCCCCATTGGCTCTGCACGACCCAGCAAACATTTGTTTACCAAGCATTTGTTTTTCCCCATTTTCCTGTAAGTTGCCTTCTTCCCCTTTGAAGTCCCAAATCCCTACCTCCCTTCCTCTCTCAGATGGCAGATAAACCTCAATTGCCTAACTTGTCCTTGAATCTTATTTTTCTTATGGGCCCCCCATAGGTACGTAATTCAAATTGATTTTCACCTGTTAATTTGTCTCATGTCAATTTAATTCTTAGATCAGCCAGAAGAACCTAAACAAGGATAGAAGGAAAGTTTTTCCTCCCCCAATTCTTCCTTGCTCCCTCTGAACTACACCAGGCATATTCTCATCTCTGGGGTTTTGCACTTGCCCCTCTGGAAGATTCCTCCCCCAGGTACCAGACTGGGCTCAAATATGATTTTGCAATGTCACCTTCACTGATCACCCCATTTAAAATGGCAACCTCCCCTCCCCAGCTCTTCCTGTCCTTTTTCACCGTTTTGTTCTTCCACAATAGCATGTTTACCATCTAAAATACATAATAGGGTTTCCCTGGTGGCACAGTGGTTGGGAGTCCACCTGCCAATGCAGGGGACACGGGTTCGTGCCCCGGTCTGGGAAGATCCCACATGCCGTGGAGCAGCTGGGCCCGTGAGCCATGGCCGCTGAGCCTGCGTGTCAGGAGCCTGTGCTCTGCAACGGGAGAGGCCACAACAGTGAGAGGCCCGCGTACCGCAAAAAAAAAAAAAAACATAATAATATTATGTTTTACTTAATATTTTAAAAATCTGGTCCCTCTCCAATAAATAGAAAGATTTTTATGAGAGCAAAAATCTGTTGTTCTGTTTTGTTCTTGGTATGTCCCCAACATTTACAAAAGTGCTTGACTCAAAGTAGGAGCTCAATAATATCTGAAGAATGAATAAAGGAACAAATGAATGAATGATTTATATTTATCATGTGTAATGACTTTAAACAACACAAATGTATTACTTTACCATTCTCCAGGTCTGAAGTCTGAAATGGGTGAGACTGGCCTAAAATCAAGCCGTCGGCAGGGCTGTGTTCTTTTCTAGAGACTCTGGGAAAGAATTTGTTTTCTTGCCTTTTTCAGCTTCTAGAGGTCACCCACATTCCTTGGCTTGTGACCCCTTTCTCCATCTTCAAAGCCAGCCATGATCAGTCGAGTCCTGCTCACATCAAACCACTTTCCCCCCTGCTTCTGTCTTCACGTCTCTTTCCGATTCTCTGTCTCCCTCTCCTGCTTCCAACTTCTACTTTTAAGGACCCTATGATATCATTGGGCTTAGACAGGTAATTGAGAATAACCTTCTTAAAGTCAGCTGATTAACAACCTTAATTCCATCTGCTACCTTAATTCTCCTTGGCCATGTAATACAACATATAAACAGGTTCCAGGGGCTAGGTTACGGGCATCTTTGGGGGCAGGGCATTATTCCGCTCACTACAGGCAGGGGTCTATGGGAATTCCTCAGGAGCTACAGCTCTAGTCAAATCATCCAAGAACGCCAGAGATCCATGTTACTAAGAGGCAGCAGCTCTGTGAAGGAGGCTCTCCTGTCAGGGCAGACTCTCCGCCACTGCCTTCTCTGGGCAGTGCCTCTAGCTTAGACCTATGGCACCTCTCAGCGGTTAGTCGATCAAAACCCCCTCTTGGCTAGTTCTCAATGGATAAGATACCAGTAAGTGACTTCACATCAAGCTATGAATAATAAGGTTTCCTCTCCCAGGGCATCTGCATTTTTTTAAGAGGAGTTTTTTAGCTGTAAGCCACAGAAAACCCACGTGGTTTGTACAATTAATGGTTTGTCTTTCTTACAAACAAGACCTCTGGAGGTAGCAGCTGCTGGCATTGGCTGGAGGACTTAACAACATCAGCACCAGTATCCTGGTGTCTTTGCTTGTCCTCATAATCAGGAGGGGGCTGCTGCATCCCAGCACCATATCCACTAGTCATATCTCTTTTGCCAGAAAAAAAAGATCTTTTCAAACCGCATCCCACACATATGCATAGACTTCCCTTAATCTCAATGGCCAGGACACTATACTCCCAGATGCAAGCAAGTCTGGGAAAATGAGGGACTGTATTATCATGATTGATTTAGACCAGTCGTGATCTAATGTCTGCTGATGGGCATATTGCTGCCACAAACAGAATTTCCATTTGGTTAGCAGAGGGGTGCCAGGCTTAATAAATAAATATACAGGATGCCTTGTTAAATTAGATTTTCTGACAAAAAAAATACCACATTTTTTTAAGCATAAGTATGTAATATTTGGGACAAATTTATACTAAATATCATCCACTGTTTATTTGAAATTCAAATTTAACTAGGCATTTATTTGAAATTCAAATTTAACTAGGCATCCTCTGCTTTATCTGGCAAGGAAAAGGGGATGTTAGTGTTCACTTGGGAACTCTCAAGACCTGCCATGAGAGGGATGGCATTTTATTCTAAAATTCGAATCTATGATGGAAGAATTTCAGGTCTTATCCACAGGCTGGTGGGGGAACTCTTCTGTGAGGAAGTCTTTAGGGCACGTTGACCTTCCATTCACATAGTTGTAGGATATTCTATGTGATCTCCAGGTGAGATAAGTCTTCAGGGGAGTTGATGGAGTTTTCCACTCTGATAAGCTTAATGATAAAGGAGAATGGCTTCTCCTTTGTAGCAGTGTCTTCTGATCTGCTCATCCCAGTACAGAAATTGCTTGATTCTGGAAAGCAAAACTGGAAAGTGACAGAAGCAGCCAAAATAAAATTCTGCTGAAATTAATCTACGCCCTTCTTTTGACTGATTCAACTACTGGTGATGATGGGGTTAGTAATTTACAACTTCAGCACTCAATCAGAGATAAGATTAATTAAAAGTATGAAAGTAAATTTAAAACACTGATTTTTAGAATAAAAGCTCTGTCCCTATCAACTCCTTCCCTCTTATTTTTTTTTCCCACTGTAATTTAAATATTCTGTAACTACCCAAGATATGGGTTCTGTGGCCTGCCAGGGCCTTCGGTTTGAGTTTTCTGACATTTGTTTTGAGCCAGAGCTGGCGAACAGCATTATCTCCAGAATCACAAGGTGTGAGTTGCTAGGGAACACGGTTAAAGTATTGAATATTTTGATGTTGATTCTGACCACATGTGAGCATTTCCCACAGCTCTTAGTCAGGTTTAATATTAAAACCAAAACCATATTATTAATTTTAAAAATTCATGATCACTTTACTTCTTCAGGTTTCAGGGTTCTCAGACAGAAAACATTGATTCAGAAATTAATGCATGATGATTCCATTCACATTGCCTGTGTGCCCCATGTAGAGTCTCCAAACTGTTTTTGGTCCCAGGAAACCTCAAACAGTAATACAGCATTTACCACATCTCAGGCCTTGCTGAGAGCAGACACCCTCTATAACCCCTTTAACAATTTACCTGTGGCCTTCCTCATATGAGTAACATTTTCCATTTGTGTATCAAATTTCCCACTTGTGAAACAGAAAGTGATGACAATATAACTAATTTAGTTATGTGAAGTGCTTTGAACAAAATGGTCATAACGTCTTAGCACAGTGTATGATGGTGTACACAGTCTAGTCCAGCGGCTCTAGAACTTGCTGCATTTTGGAATTACTCAGAGAGCTTTAAAAAATCCTGGTACCTGGGCTTCCCTGGTGGCGCAGTGGTTGAGAGTCCGCCTGCCAATGCGGGGGACGCAGGTTCGTGCCCCGGTCCGGGAAGATCCCACATGCCGCGGAGTGGCTGGGCCCGTGAGCCATGGCCGCTGAGCCTGCGCGTCCGGAGCCTGTGCTCCACAACGGGAGAGGCCACAACGGTGAGAGGCCCGCGTACCGCAAAAAAAAAAAAAAAAAAAAAAAAAATACTGGTACCTAAGTCTGTACCAAGGATTAGGATTTAACTAGTGTAGAGTATGGCCTGGGTGTCAATATTTGTAAAAGCTCCCAGATGATTCTAATGTGCAATAAAGTCTGAAACCAGGGAACACTGCACCTTGGAAACTATAAACAGGTCTCTTTCAGATGTGCCACTTATTAGAGTCCCTCAATGACACCCTGTAGGTGCGCCCTGCCCTTCATTCTGCCCACTGGGCTTGGCTCCCCATAACCAGGAAGGAGGTGGAACAGCGGGGGGCAGGACCCAAGCCACACTAAGGGGGGCTCACCCAGCTTGGAACACCCATGTGAAAGAGACTCTGGACTCTGACCGGAACAAACTGGAAACACGTTACTGTTTGTAATTCAGGTTTTCTCTGCCAAGGTGGGGAAACGTAAATTGATGTCACCCTCGCTCAGCACAGCTTTGGTGAAGCCTGGGAGCTGGGGAAACTTTTGTTCACAAGGCAAACAAAGTCTTCAGCCTTAATAGAATTCATCCAGTTTCCTTGAAGATTGTATTAACTTGTAGGTGGGAGTGGGATGAAGACTTTTGAAGCTTTTATGGGCATTGAACTGAACTGCTCTTGGAAAAGTTCAAAGAGAAGGCATGGAATTAGGAGCTGGAAGAGAAAGGCCACCCAAGAGCTGCCAAGCCAAGAAGAGAGGTTTGGGAGAAGAGCTATCTCAAGGTGGGGAGGGGAGGAGATGGAGGTGAGGTGGGAAGGTGGGCAGAATTAATTTCTTAAAAAAGCAAAACCCTGGGCTTCCCTGGTGGCGCAGTGGTTGAGAGTCCGCCTGCCGATGCAGGGGACACGGGTTCGTGCCCCGGTCTGGGAAGATCCCACATGCCGCGGAGGGGCTGGGCCCATGAGCTGTGGCCGCTGAGCCTGCGCGTCCGGAGCCTGTGCTCCACAATGGGAGGGGCCCCAGCAGTGAGAGGCCCGCGTTATCGCAAAAAAAAAAAAGCAAAACCCTGAGATCACACTATCCAGCCCCTCTCCTGGGGCTCCCCTCTAACATCTTGAGTAAATTTTATATTCCTCACTAATGTACTAATTCTAGTACAAAGACAGTATAGTTTTCAAAGAGCTCAGAAAAGAGAGAATATCAGAGTATGAGTCACAGTATAAAGAAAGAGGCTCTCAGCTATCACAAAAATTGGTTTGCTCCCATCTCCACCAAGGACACGCAGACAAATATTTATAGCCTGTCTCCTTGAAGGACTACCAGGTATTAGTCCCCTGAGGCACCCACATGTCTCTGTTCTGCACCACGCAGAAAAATAATAAGAAGAGTTACGAGGAGGCTTACAGCACTGGTTCTCAAACTCTGGCAATGCATCAGAGTCACCAGGAGGGTGGATTAAAACAGATTGCTGACTCCACCCCTGGAGTTTCTGATTTAGTACATGGGAACATTTCTAACAAGTTCCCAAGTGATACTAACACCACTGGTCTGGGGGCCACCCTTTGAGAACCTCTGGTTCCTCATGCTCTCATAGAAATTATTTCCTCGTCTTGTGTTTATTATGGTTTGTTCTTTGAAATTTTAACGGATTTTATGAGAGAAGAGTGTTATGGTCAAATCAGTTGGGAAAACACTGGATTGAAAAAAGTTAAAAGAGTTTTCTTTTGAAAATCAAAATAACTTCCTGTCTACACATACGCAGCTGTCTACCTTTATTTGACATCCTGTTCCAGGAAATTCTTACCCAGAAAGATGAAATGGCAAATAATTTTATTGTTTGTTCTAGGAACTTCCTGAAAATCCATTAATCTGAACTCTAGACTATTCAGTTTACCATCATTAAAGTAAATATATTTTCCCAGGAAGGTATATACACTGAGGAAATACCACGTGAGAACACAGCAAGAAAATAGCTGACTACAAGCCAGAAAAAGAGATCTCACCAGAAACCAGCCCTGCCATTACCTTGATCTTGGACACCTAGCCTCCAGAACTGTGAGGTTATAAATTTCTGTGAAGTCACCTAGTTGGTAGTATTTTGCTGTGGCAGCCAAAGCTAATATAGTTTTCTTAAGGCTGGACTCTGAACCAGAGTCACAGCCATGACCCCTGACCTGTGACTCAGAAAACTCCTTCTTGCCCAGCTTATCCCCTGACATTATAGTTGTTTTATTTATTTATTTGCTGCATGTGGAACTTCCTCAACCAGGGATTGAACGCACGCCCCCTGCATTGGAAGCGTGGAGTCTTAACCACTGGACCATACGTGATGATAATCATATTATTACTTTTATATTATGTACTTTGCATTTTGCAGAGTTCTTTCATAGGCATGAGCTCAGTGGCCCTAAACAGCGGTTGAGGGATGTAAGGAGTTTTACTGAAGGGTTGGAAACTGAAGACTTACTTAAGAGTCACAGCCACTAGAAAATGGAAGGGCCAGAAACCTGTGGGGGTTTTTTTGTTTTTAATATATATTTTTTTATTTGGCTGCATTGGGTCTTAGTCACAGCACGTGGGATCTTTGTTGCCATGTGCAGGGTCTTTGTCACGGTATGCGGGATCTTTTAGTTGTGGCATGTGGGATCTAGTTCCCTGACCAGGGATCGAACCCAGGCCCCCTGCATTGGGAGCGCGGAGTCGTAGCCACTGGACCACCAGGGAAGTCCCTAGAACCCTGTGTTGTTCCAAATTTATCACACATCATCCTATCTGGTAAAATTAAACTAGATACTAAATATTTCTAAATTCAATTGCTGGTGTTTTCACTAGACCATTTTAATTTTGATTGTCCACATATGTTTTGGACTGATGTAATATGTTTTATGTTGCATAATAAAGAATTTGTCTGGTCTTCATCCCAGGTTTCTGGCACAGAACTTCTAAAAACTTTGAAATTTTCTGAGTGAGAGAAGTGTCTTTGTTATGCTAATGAGATGACTCATTGCTATCAGCGCAACCTTCTGAAATCTGGAGAGGGACTACAGATTTAGTTCACTTATGTGGCCCATGATTAAACCAGTCAGGCCTCCATACTGAAATCCCAATAAAAACTCTGGACATGAAAGTTGATTGGAGCTTTCTGTTTGGTGAACACATTGATGGGCAGAAAGGGTGACATGCCCTGATTCTACAAGGAGAGGACAAGGAACTCTGTGTTCTCTTCCAGACCTCACTCTATGTGTATCTTTTTTTTTTTTTTTTTGCAGTACGCGGGCCTCTCACTGTTGTGGCCTCTCCCGTTGCGGAGCACAGGCTCCGGACGTGCAGGCTCAGTGGCCATGGCTCACAGCCCCAGCCGCTCCGCGGCATATGGGATCTTCCTGGACCGGGTCATGAACCTGTGTCCCCTGCATCGGCGGGCGGACTCTCAACCACTGCATCACCAGGGAAGCCCTATGTGTATCCTTTTTAATAAAACTGTAAAAATAAGTATAGCACTTTCCTGAGTTTATGAGTCAATCTAGTGAATTATTGAACCTAGGTGGGTCATGGGAACTTCTAAATGTACAGACAGTAGGTCAGACATGTAGGTGGCCTTGAACCCTACTTTGGGCTGGCACCTGAAATGGAGGGCAGTCTTGTGAACCACAAAGCCTTTAACTTGTGGAGTCTGATGCTACTTGGGGTGGTTAGTGTCAGAACTAAATAGTAGTACAGCCAGTTGGTGTTAGTCCAGTTTGGGGTTTTACCAAAATATTTGAACATGCAAAATTACTTTCCTAACTTCTTTCCAATAGTAATAGGTGTTCCTTTTGGAAAATATGGATAAATAAAAATAATCTATAATTCCACTACCCCAATTGAACTATTCCAATATATATTCTTCCACTCTTTTTTCTGTGTAAGTGTGTGCATGTTATTTTAAAACAGTGCTATGCCAATAATTATATGAAAAGATGTACAACCTTACTAACAATTAGAGAAATACAAATTAAAGTGGAAACAATAAGATGTTGCTTTATACTTCTCAGATTGGCAAAAAATTAAAAAGTCATAAAACACCAAGCATTGTCAAGAATGCAGGGAAATGAGAACTTTCATCAACTGCCAGTGTATAGTAGATTGCAAAAAAATAGGCATATATTTATTTCTCTCATTTCTGTATGCTTGACCCTCTGCCATGTAACTTTGCCCCTCCACTGTCAAGTGGTGGAGTGTATTTCTCCAGTCTTTGAATCTGGGCTTAGTCATATGACTTGTTTTGGCCAATGGCACTTTTATAAACATGATGAAAGCAAAGGCTTGAAATTTTTCTGTTCATTAGAATTTGTCCTTTCTTATTGCCAAGATTTGTCCTTTCTGCCTCCATGTGAAGAAGCTGGAGCTAGCCTCCTGAATGATGCGAGGCCATGCAGAGAAAGGCTCCAGCTTTTCCAGCTGTCCAATTATCACAGCTGAGAAGCTGGACATCTGAGTAAAGCCATCCTAGAAAATCCAGCCCCAGCCAAGCTCACCAGCCTAGAAGAATTGGCTGTCTATCCAAAGAATTACAAGAAATAATAAATAATAAACTTATAAGCCAATGAGTTAAAGAATGGTTTATTACCCAGCAAAAACTAACTGATACACAATGGGAGTGTAACTTAGATACCATCACTTTGGAAAATACTGAGGCAATATATAATGAAGTTGAAGATGCATATACTCAGTGACCCTGCAATTCAAATCTTAAGTATGCACCTAGGAGAAAACCTCACAAATATGTCCAAGGAAATATGTACAAGAATGTTCATTGCATCCTTGTACATGTCACAGGAAAAATATTGGAAAAACCCAAGTGACTCATCAAAAGAAGACAAATTTATTATTTATAACGTATTCACATAATGGAATATATGTCACAATTGGAAGGACTAAGCTAGAACTACATGATTCAAAATGAATGAATCTTGAAAATGTTGAGTGAAATTAATTTTGAGGGAATGGTTACCTTTCAGGAGATGAGGGTGATGGTGGGAGGAAAATACTGTTGAAGAGGGGCACAAAGATTCTTCAACTGGATCTGTAACATTTTAGTTCTTCAAAAAATATATTAAGAGGGCTTCCCTGGTGGCGCAGTGGTTGAGAGTCTGCCTGCCGATGCAGGGGACACGGGTTCGTGCCCCGGTCTGGGAGGATCCCACATGCCGTGGAGTGGCAGGGCCTGTGAGCCATGGCCATTGAGCCTGCGCGTCCGGAGCCTGTGCTCCACAATGGGAGAGGCCACAACAGTGAGAGGCCCGCGTACTGCAAAAAAAAAAAATATATATATATATATATATATATATATATATATATATATATATATTTATATTAAGAAAGGGATAGTTAGGGAGTTTGGGATTGACATGGACACACTGTTATATTTAAAATAAATAACCAACAAGGACCTACTGTATAGCACAGGGAACTCTGCTCAGTATTATGTAACAACCTCAATGGGAAAAGAATTTGAAAAAGAATAGATACATGTACATGTATAACTGAATCACTTTGCTGTACACGTGAAACTAACACAGTGTTGTTAATCAACTACAATAGAAAATAAAATGTTAAAAAAAAACAGAAGGAAGTGTGGCAAAATATTAAAAATTTCAAAATCAAGGCAGTAACCACATACATTATTCTCTTTATTGTTTGTATATTTGAATTGGCTCATTAAACAACAAAAAATAACTTTACAAGTACCTAATTCATTTGCAAAAATAGCATTTGTAATGACTGCTTAATATTCTAGTTAAGGAGCTAATATTTCTTAAATTAATCCTTTAATTTTTGTCATGTAGGTGATTTGCAATTTTTCACATGCATAAATTAGGCTGTGATGAACATCTCTATATGACACTGATTGTTTCCATATGACTCATTCTCAGAAGTATAATTGGTGGGTCAAAGTGTATTCAGTTTTTTAAGATTTCTAATATTTATTTTCAAATTGTCCTTCAGAAGGTAATAATAATTTATACTACTGCTAGCAGTGTATGACCACTTTATCAACACTGAATAATATAGCTATTCATTTTCTCTTTGCCACGTTGAGAGTTATAATTGCCATTTTAATTTGCATCCTTTTGATTACGGTATGGTGTATTAATTTGCTAGGGCTGCCACAACAAAGTACCACAGACTGGGTGGCTCACACAACAGAAATGTATTTTCTCAGAATTCTGGAGGCTGGAAGTCTGAGACGGCAGTGTTAGCAGAGTTGGTTTCTTCTGAGGCCTCCCTCCTCGCCTTATAGATGGCTGTCTTCTCGCTGTGTCTTCACGTGGTCTTCCTTCTGTGTGTGTCAGTGTTCAAATTTTGTCACATTAGGATATGGTCTTATTGGATGAGGGCCTACTCTAACGATATCATTTTCACTTAATTATCTCTTTAAAGATCTTATCACCAAAGAGTCACATTCTGAGGTATTGAGGATTAGGTCATCAACACATGAATTTGGGAGTAACACAATTCAGTCCATAATAGATAATGAACATTTTTTCATAAATTTATTTTCCAATGGAATTGTTCTACTGTAAATTTTTATGCTTGTGTCCTTTGCCATTTTATTGCATCCTCTTATTGGAAATTTTGCTTATTGATTTATAAAATTTTATTATATATTAAACTACTTGTCACAAAAGTTGCATGGTGTTAAAAAAATGATTAGAGAAGCCCACTTAGGTGATACAAACAAACTTTATCTAATACTTCTTGAAGTGGGTGGTCTCCATTTCGAGAGCTGCAAGATGAGGCAGAAGGCAGGAGGCGTTTTTTTTTTTTTCATGATTTGAGATCACATCACCTAGACTGGGGTAATACTTACTCTTTTTTCAGAAGGCTTTTATGGGATAAAGAATTAAGAACAAGGAAGAGAAAAATAGAAAATATCTGATTGGCCGTGGCCACATAGTCAATCTTGTTTGGAGTGAGAAGGAACAAGGAAATTAGTGTAGAGCCTTAGTATTAGGCTATTAGCCTATTAGTATACTTGTCAGTGTAGGCTGACAAGATATACTGCATTTCAAGCAGAGCATTTACAAGGACAGAAAAGTTATTTAGGTTTCAGTTTGCTGACATGGCACCCCAGGCAGGAGCAGCTCCATCTTGGGCCTAGAAAGTTTTTTCAACAATATATATTTTTTCCCAGTTTGTTGTCGGTTATGTGATAGGATTTTGTCTCCATGTAGAAGAATTTTGTTCCCATTCAGGAGTTTTATGTAGTCAAATGAAAGTCTTGGGCTTCCCTGGTTGCGCAGTGGTTGGGAGGCCACCTGTCGATGCAGGGGACATGGGTTCGTGCCCTGGTCCGGGAAGATCCCACATGCCGCGGAGCGGCTGGGCCCGTGGGCCATGGCCTCTGGGCCTGCTCGTCCATAGCCTGTGCTCTGCAACGGGAGAGGCCACAACAGTGAAAGGCCCGCGTACCGCAAAAAAAAAAAAAAAAAAATAGAAAGAAAGTCTTTTCCTTTATAGTTTTCTGCATTGAGAATCCCAGAATCTTCATATTTATCTATACAGCTGTCCCTTGGTATTCACTTGGAATACCATCCTTTAGAACAGTTGTGGTGGAGGAGACCTCAGAATCCAAGGACGCCCAAAGCTCTTACATAAAATACCATAATATTTGCATATAACCTATGCACATCCTCCCATATATTTTAAGTCATCTCTAGATTACTTATAATATCTAATAAAATGTAAATTCTATGTAAATAGTTGTAAATACAATGTAAATGCATACAGCTTCCAGCAAAGGGTAACTCAAGTTTTGTTTTTTAGAACTTCCTGGAATTATTTTTTTCCTGAATATTTTCAATCCACGATTGGTTAACTCTTTGGATGCAGAAACTGCAACTATGAAGAGACAACTGTATATTTAATACACTAAAAAGTTTTACTTATAATTTTTTTAAAAATATTTATTTATTTATTTTGGCTGCACTGGGTCTTAGCTGTGGCACGGGGGATCTTCGTTGAGGCATGCGGACTTCTTAGCTGCAGCATGCATATGGGATCTAGTTCCCCAACCAGGGATCGACCCTGGGCCCTCTGCATTGGGAGCATGGAGTCTTACCCACTGGACCAACAGGGAAGTCCCATTACTTATAATTTACAGATAAATTTTACCTATAATTTACATTACTTTCACGGTTTGTTTTTTACATGTAAACATTCAAGCATTCTTTTTTTCTTTTTAAACTTTATTATATTATTTATTTATTTATTTTTGGCAGCTTTGGGTCTTCGTTGTGGTGTGCAGACTTCTCATTGCGGTGGCTTCTCTTGTTGCAGAGCACGGGCTCTATGCACGCCGGCTCAGTAGTTGTGGCACACGGGCTTTGTTGCTCCACAACATGTGGGATCTTCCCCGGGCCAGGGATCTAGCCATGTTCCCCTGCACTGGCAGGTGAATTCTTAACAACTGCACCACCAGAGAAGTCCTATTTAAGCATTCTTTACATTTAAGTAGTTAATCCAGATGGAATTCATTCATCTAATTTATGTAATGAAGTATAGAACTAACAATGTTTTCCTAAAATATTTAGCCATTTGCCTGAACTTGGTAGCCTATATTTTGGGTAAATATTAAGTATTTTAAAAATAAAATAAAAATAAAACTACTGTCCCTTATTGGCCTTTTGGTAGTGTTTACATGTAAACTTTTGTGACGGTTCAATATCCTTTTTTTTACTGTAAGTTCTGGGAAAAGTATATCTGTTGATTTTAGTTGTAGGATGCTTGATTTCATTTTTACTGTTGTCTGAGGTGGGGTAAATGAATCATGTTTGCCTTAATGTCAGTATGTAACTTCTGACCTTTTCATTCTGAACAGGGTACAAAAAGAGATTTAGCTACTGCTCATCACCCAGTTCTGTGTTACTCAGAGCAGCATACAAATGCTTCCTTTTATAGGTTCTGTTTAGCTTTTGAAAAAAAGAAGGACTTTTAAGTATTGAATTAATGAATACTTTTCATAACACTCAACAAGAGAATAAAGGCCAATTTTTTTCTGTCAATGAGGCTGAATACCCATTTCACTAGGAGGGGAAAACATCCTCTTCAGTTCTTCCCCCAGCCCTGGCGGCTCCTTAGAAACCATCACAGTTCAGAAAATGTTTAAACAGTCAACTGCTATCTCCTTTCATTCAAAGGTAAACCACTCTTTGGAATCTCTACCACCTAGTGCTGAATTTACGTAAGGTAGAAAATGTCAACACATAGTTTAATAAGGTAAATTTCACTATGAAGTAACTCTGCCCAATTTGAGCAAAAGCAAAACTTTGATCAAATTGTTTCAGAAATCAAAAAAATATTCTATCTCAATAAACTCCTTGCCATTCCACACTGGAAAGCTTAACAATAGCATCACATTGACTCCTACAGATTTCATTCAACTATGTTATAGTATATGTTATTCTTAGAATTCTGAGTTGTAGAATCCTCACCTCATGGAGGCATGAAAAAAATCAGTGATTCTATCCATTCCTTTCTGGTTGCAGAACTGCAAGGGACATGTCATTTGGGGGAACAAATCTAGTAATTCTTTTATCCATTAAGGTCTTTTGAAACTGGTTACTGTGATGACCTGGAAAGGGGAAAACTTTGTAGCTAGAGGCAAGACGGGGAGGAGTGGCAGTAGTGGGAACTTACTTTTCATTTTATATTATTTGTACCTTTTCAATTCTATACCAAGTGCATGTATAATATGTTCAAACTAGTTCTCTTCAAAGTTATTTTTATTGTATTTATTTTTTATAAATTTATTTATTTTATTTTTGGTTGTGTTGGGTCTTCGTTGCTGCACGTGGGCTTTCTCTAGTTGCAGCGAGCAGGGCCTACTCTTCTTTGCAGTGTGCAGTCTTCTCATTGTTGTGGCTTCTCTTGTTGTGGAGCACGGGCTCTAGGTGCGCAGGCTTCAGTAGTCGTGGCACTCAGGCTTAGTAGTTGTGGCTCATGGGCTTAGTTGCTCCGCAGCATGTGGGATCTTCCCGGACCAGGGCTCAAACCCACGTCCCCTGCATTGGCAGGCGGATTCTTAGCCACTGTGCCACCAGGGAAGTCCTAAAGTTATTTTTAAACAGTAATTTTTATGCTAGGGCCCAGTTACATTTGGAATAAATGCAAGTCAGAGTATAACAGTAGGCTCTGTACCACTGCTCCAGGTAGAAACAATTGATTTACATTGTAAACAATTTCTTTTTTCTTTCTTTCATTCATTCATTCAACAAATATCTAGGTAACAACTCTGTGCCAATAATCATGTACATAAGATGGTGAAGATCATGGTGGGGCTATAAGGAATTATGCACGGAGAATGGAGAGGGGGATTATTGAGATTATACAGATTGTGCAGCAATTCATAAAGCAATCATACAGGTGAATAATGAGTGAGATTTGCCATAATCTTGATGGGATGTGATTATTTGATGGAAAAGTACACTCTGATAAACACTGAAATGGGTAAAAAATATGATGACATTTTATCGAATATCTGTCACGCTTCTTTTTCTGCTGCCGAGATGACATTTTTCATCCATATGCTTCTTGTGCTGTCTTCCTAAATCATAATCCTTGTCTTAGTTTGAAGGGGGAGCCAAGGGAGGATTCCTTTTATTTTACTAGTATTTATTGAGGCAGTTAATTTCATGAACTTCATAAATAACTTATAAATGATTCCAAAGAAAATTGTTTCTTATTCCATTGTTTAGATTTAAGGCAGATAAGGGACAAATTCATGACCACACATAGTTCATAGCTTCTAAATTGTTAAGTATCATAAAGGAAGCATTCTCATTGTCTTCAACACTTAAAAAGAAGTTCTACCTTCCAATGCAAGCAGACAGAAAGCAAGTCCTGTAAGGCTTCTTTCAATGGGCTTCCCTGGTGGTGCAGGGGTTGAGAGTCCACCTGCCGATGCAGGGGACACGGGTTTGTGCCCCGGTCCGGGAAGATCCCACATGCCGCGGAGCGGCTGGGTCCGTGAGCCATGGCCGCTGGGCCTGCGCATCCGGAGCCTGTGCTCCGCAATGGGAGAGGCCACAACAGTGAGAGGCCCGCGTACTGAAAAAAAAAAAAAAGAAAGAAAGACTTCCTTCAATTAAATTTGAGGTAGTTGCTATTGCTCCAATCCCTGTTATTACCAGGATGCAGAGGGTAAGCTTGGCAGTGGAGCTCAAAACACTGAATAACATTGACTTGAGGGCAGAACATAGGAAATCACAATGAAAACACAAACATGAAATCTTAGGGTTTTTTTTTTTTTCTGTTTGTCTTTTCTCTTGAGGAGGATGGAGAAAAATACTTCTCTAAAGCACAATTATTAAATTGTCATTCTATATCTGTTTTCCCTACTCAAAAACTGTTAGAGTTATCTTCTACTATTTCTTTTCAAAACCGAGACGTATTTCTATTTCATTAAAAACTGCTCAATCTCCTAAGCAAAGCTCAAAGGCTATGACTGAAATTTAACCACTTTCTTCTCACATTCATAATAAACTTCATAAATTCAGAGAAGTTAAGTAAACTTTTTAGAATGTAAATAAATTTTACAACAAAAGGATTTTTGATATCATGATATAACATTTTTTTAAGATAACAGATTTAATAGGGAGCTCTTATTCATCCCACTAATACAAGGAAGCTAATGTGATTTCCTTATGGATTAGAGTTTATATTTTGGAACCGATGAGTCACATTATATTGCCAAAAGAGGAATCAGAACAGCTTGGTGAACTATAGGAACCAAACAAGATAAGAAGGATCAAGTTCTCAACTAAGCATCTAATATTAATGTAATGAGTATTTTCAAGTCAGAGCCTTTCTAACTATGAAGAAGAAAAACATCGGAATTGGTACATTGATTTGCACAGTATTGTTTTGCTAAATATAGTAGGTATTCCAATTTCATTCAAAAAGAAGCTTAGCTTGCTTCTGTCAAATGACAAAAAAAACACAATTTAGTCATGAGCTTGATGTCTTTTATTCAAGGGAAAATAATCTATGGCTTGCGGGGGTTGGGTGAAGGGTGCAGTACCTCATAAGCAGTGGAACACTCTTCTGGAGGGATTTGGGGCAAGAGCGAGTTTTATAGAGCATTAGTAGAGGCAACGCAACAATGGGGCATGAATGGCAGGGAGGTCTGGGATTTCCTTGTAAGGTTAGCAGGTCTTATTTTTTTAATTTAATTTATTTTTTTTTGTAAAATTTATTTATATTTTTGGCTGTGCGCAGGCTTTCTCTAGTTGCAGTGAGCAGGGGCTACTCTTCGTTTCGGTGCGCAGACTTCTCATCGCGGTGGCTTCTCTTGTTGCGGAGCACGGGCTCTAGGCATGCAGGCTTCAGTAGTTGTGGCACGTGGGCTCAGTAGTTGTGGCTCACGGGCTCTAGAGCGCAGGCTCAGTAGTTGTGGTGCACGGGCTTAGTTGCTCTGTGGCATGTGGGATCTTCCTGGACCAGGGCTCGAACCCGTGTCTCCTGCATTGGCAGGCGGATTCTTAACCACTGTGCCACCAGGGAAGTCCCCTTATTTTCTAGAATAAGCTGAGCTGGAGGATTGTGACTGGTGTGTGTCAGGTGTCCTTGACTGGAGTTTCCCATAAAGTGCAGGCTGACTTAGGTTTAGATTTGTGATGTGGGCCAGGCCACTGCGGCAGCCTCCATTTTGTGGGTCCTGATGTACGAATTAACTGTCAGTTCGCTGCTTACCTGGTAACAATTTACCTTGTGGTATTAGCTGTAACATAAAGAGCAATTTTGGGAACTCACATAAAACTCCATGACAGTGGCTACAACTTTATATTATAGAATGTTTACTTTCCTGTATTACATATTTAAATCCATTTTTAATATCACTTATTTGCAAGGATATATTTTTGAAAAATAATCGGTTTTTTAAATTAGCTTTTTTTAAAATAAATTTATTTATTCATTTATTTAATTTTTGGCTGCATGGGGTCTTTGCTGCTGCGTGCGGGTTTTCTCTAGTTGTGGCGAGCTGGGGCTACTCTGTTGCGGTGCGAGGGCTTCTCTTGTTGCGGAGCACAGGCTCTAGGCATGCGGGCTCAGTAGTTGTGGCTTGCGGGCTTAGTTGCTCCGCGACATGTGGGATCTTCCTGGACCAGGGCTCGAACCCGTGTCCCCTGCATTGGCAGGTGGATTCTTAACCACTGTGCCACCAGGGAAGCCCTAAAATTAGCTTTGATAAGAAACACACGCATAGTGAAAATTCTCTTTTCCACCTCTGTTGACTCCTCCCCTCCACGACCCCCACTCAGGCTCTCAGTACAATCAGCTTCTTGTGTAAGAAGTTCTACACACATCTAAGCATTATATATGTATGTGACACCTTGGGTACACGGGATTCTGAGGCTGTGATTAAACTTTATATTTGCCTCCTCTTGCCCATTTAAAGTTTATTCCACAGGGTTCACTTTCCTGCTCTAGGATAAATACTCAGCTCATGTACAGTTAACACAGGACACATTGTTAGTTCAGTAATTTGATTGTTCAGTCACATGCATTAACCGAACTCCAAAACTAATTTAAGGCTTCTTACAGCCACCCGCCATTTTTCTCTTCCTAAATCCTCTCTCCTTTCCATACACTATTTTTATTTTTTATTTTTTCCCGGTACGCGGGCCTCTCACTGTTGTGGCCTCTCCCGTTGCGGAGCACAGGCTCCGGACGCGCAGGCTCAGCGGCCACGGCTCAGGGACCCAGCCGCTCCGCGGCACGTGGGATCTTCCCAGACCGGGACACGAACCCGTGTCCCCTGCATTGGCAGGCGGACTCTCAACCACTGCGCCACCAGGGAAGCCCCATACACTATTTTTAAACCTGGGTTTGGATAAGGGATCAAGGGTTGTGAAATTGTCAACAGTTTCCTTTGTTAATTCTACATAGTGGTGGGATACCAGGATATGCCACCCTCTTTGACATATGCCATATTTTGAGCTAATGGCCAATGAGAACCAGCAGATATAGGAAAAGCTTTAAAAGGAACAAGTTTTCCTTTTACAGAGGAAATTTACATGTATAAAGGGTATTTCCATTTGCAAAGAGGTCTCCCTCTCCCTTAGGAGGAAGAAGAGGAGTCTGAATAACTCTCATCAGCACAGAAGGCATCTGAATAACAAATCTTTCTAAAGAACCCTTGTTTGGTCACTTTCCCATAAACTGCCTCCCCCCCCACCTCCAGCCATAAACCCCAAACTCCTTTTCCTTTGTTTTAGCCTAAGATGGTATATAAGCTGGAGTTCTAACCACACTTTGAGTTATTCATTGCTGGCTACTCCCACATGTACCTGTGCATAAACTTCTGTTTATTTTCTCTTGTTGATTTGTGTCTTTGGCTAGTCTCATTGACAGGGCCCCAGATGGAGAACGTGAGATGGACAGAGGAAAAGATTTTTCTTCCATCCCTACAACATGGAATGTCTATTTCACATGTGCTTTGGTACTGAATAGTTTATTGGTGCTTCATTAAAACAGAGAAAGAAGTCCATATTTAAATAGTGTTACATGTATAGAAAACTGCACATATTGTCCTGTATCTTACTTTGTTCACTCAATGATAAAGCATTTGAAATTATTTGGAGGTTAGGAACACTTAGGGTATCTTAGTTCTAAGCATTAAATAATACATCTCTTCTTTGTGAACTACAAATTGGCATTTTCCATTGGCACTTGCCATCTACCTCTATAAGGATTAAATCATGCACTGCTGCAGCTGCTGACTTTCAACACCCCCTGAAAGGAGTTCAGGTGGAGATCAGGAATGAGGCACTCTGTGCTCTGGGAAAAACTGGCAGAACAGGTCTTCAGATAGTTAGATATTTTCAGGAGCCAATTTTATGAGCCCAATTCTTATATCTCCTCATATCTAGAAAAACACTAAAATCCTTCATGGTGACGTCTGCTCCTCGTGACTAGCAGAAACCTTCTACAAAACAAATGTGCTTGATTGCATGTATTCCCTCTTCACCAAAATCACGTATATACTGACCTTCTCCCCTGCCTCTTTGGAGGAGTTTCTCAGAGCTATGTGGGATGCTGTCTCCTGGGCTGCCATCCTCATTTTGCTCCAAATAAAACTTAACTCAGAACTCTCACGTTGTGCTTTTTTTTTTTTTTTTTATTGGAAGAATCATACACCATGATGAAGTGAGATTTATTCCAGGGATGCAAAGACAATTCAATACACAATATCAATTAGTGTGATGTATCATATTAACAGAGCAGGGGTTAAGAATCACATGATCATTTCAATAAGTTGTGCATTTTTTTAAGTCAACATCTTTAAACTCTTAAAAGCCATAGCAAATTTTTATATGGCACACTGTGGAGAAAATCCCCATATGCCCTCTTCCCTATATCTCCCAAATTTGGTCCTTTTAAAGTACTGAGTTTATGTGTCTATGGTCAGAATGCTACATTTTAAACACATGTGTTGTCATTCATAGGCCCATGCAGGGGCATTTTTCTTACCTGATCATCTTTGGTTCTATCTCCTACGGTAGACTGCTTTGTGTTTTGGAATGAAAGATGGGGCGAGGAGAACTAGACAATACATCGGTAAACAATTTTTTTTTTCACGTCAGCGTCACAATTATACTGGTAGAGTTGGAAGAAAACTAGATGATGAGATCTTTAAGAGATACATTCTATAATGTATATTTAGTACTCTCTCTCCTGCACTGCCCTTGCACAGTGATGTTAGCACTCAACAAAATCTTATTATCTGACTAACACTACTTTAGCCATCAAAGTGATAGGAACAGAGTAAAGGGACAAAGCAGGTGATTAGATAGTTAATCCCACTAGGGGATCATAAATAAAGTATGAGAGATCTTTTAAGTTAATGATCACTCAAGAACGTAGGCTTGCTTAGCAACAAAACCAAGCAGGCTTGCTTAACAAATCCATGCAACAGAAACACAAGACATTCCCCCAAACAATAAAAAGATGGTGGAATGAGACCTACATCCTGCCCATTGAAGTTAGCACATGAATGATCCTTGAGAAGGGGCTTTTTCTGCATGTACTAAGCAGAAATATAGGGGAAAGGTGACATTATACTGAAACCTGAGATGATTGACCATATTTTAATATATGTTACTGCCTTTTTGCTCATTTCCATAGTGCCACGACAGTCCTGGTTGGGCCATATAGGGTCAAAAACTCCTTCGCCCAGCGTGGAGGAGGAACTGATGATGGAAGCTTGATGTCTACTCAAGAACGAGGAGGAAGGTGGTCATCTTCCTCCCCACTTTTCCTTTGATTATAAAAATGTAGCCCACTAGTTCTCAGCGTGGCACTCCCTTGCCTGTCTGCTTGCATCTCTCACAAGCATCCAAACCTAATCAACTCTTCCCATGCCTGTCACTCTGCCTCTCATTGAATGCTTTTTGTGCTGAGACAGAAGAACCTATGCTCTACTGAGTCGTGAGACATGTTCTGCAGTTTGAAATCAGATTTCCCTCTGTTTAAAGAAATATTGGATCATCAAAGAGAATTTAGTTTCTGGTCTGGCATGCAAACAGATTAGAAGTCACCACTACATCTTACTGACAAGTAAAAATGTGAACAAACTGAAAAATAAACAAGTCTTCTTAGGTCTGTCAGAGAAGTGAGGTCACAGGGCAAATGACTGCTCCTGAATCTGGAAAGACAAATTAGGTGGATACAGGTAATCACAGCTTAGTGGAGCAGAAACCTCCATGGAACCATTACCGGGATAGGAAAACCTGAGCCGTAAATGATGAATTGCTGGAGGCTCATTGTGGACAAGTCTGACAGATAAAATCTCTAGTGGGAGCCCTGCACTTCTGTGAGTTTTACTTCCTGGAACTCTACCAGGAAGGTGCTCACAGCAAATATCAGAGAAAAATCCCCTTGGGCTTTCAGCAGGGTAAAGGGAAAAGTATCCATTTCAAATACAGCAGAGCATTTTGTTCTTCTTAAGAAAGTCTGTCCTTCAGAGCAACTATTTTACCAAAGCAACTATTTTACCAAAGGCCTAACCTACTGAGATTTTATCAGAGCCTAACTGACCTGGGTGAAGGGAAATACCCAGCTCCATCCCCCTCCAGCCAACCTGTCCCACCTAGGCAGGGAAAAATCTAAGAGGCACCTGTGAAGGTCACATCCCATGAGTACAGGCTCACCAAAAGACAAGAGACCTAATCATAGGACTACAGAATGCTTCCCCTCCCCACATTTTACCATCATATTATTAAAGGCCCATGTATAGTAGTTTTTTAAATTCAGTGTATCATGCTTGACTTTCAACAAAAAATTGCAAGGCATACTAAAAGGCAAAACACACAGTTTGAAGAACTAGAACAAGCATCAGAACCAGACCCAGATAAGACAGGGATGTTGGAATTCTCAGATTGTGAATCTTAAACAACTATCTTTAATATGCTAAGGGCTCTAATAGAAAAAGTAGACAGCATGCAAGAATAGGTGGGCAATGTAAGCAGATGGATGGAAATTCTGAGAATAAAAAGAAATGCTAGAGTTCAACAAAACCGTAACAGAAATAGAGAATGCCTTTGATGGGCTGAGGAAAGAATCTCTGTGCTTGAGGATATGTAGAAGCTTCCAAAACTGAAAAGCAAAAAGAAAAAAGCCTGAAAAAAATTGGAACAGAACATCCAAGAGAAGTGAGACAACTAAAAAGGTGTAACTTACACCTAATGAGGCTACCAGGAGAAGAAAGAAAGGAACAGAAGAAATATTTGAAGCAATAATGATTGAGAATTTCCCCCAAATTAATGTTAGACACCAAACCACAGATCCAGGAAGTTCAGAGAACATCAGGTAAGATAAATATCAAAAGAACTAGGTCATGTTCAAGTTGCAGAAAATCAAAGACAAAAAATTTTAAAAGAAGCCAGAGGGAAAAACACCTTACCTATAGAGGAGAAAAAATAAAAATTACATCCAACTTCTCCTCAGAAGCAAACAAACTTGAAGGGAGTGAAGTGAAATACTTAAAGTGTTCAGAGAAAAAAAACCCACCAACCTAGAAACTAATAAGCGATTAAAACGAGGTTGCAGGAGACATGGTGAGCGTACAAACATTAATCACTTTCCTATCACCAGCAAAAACAAATGGAATTTGAAATTAAAAACACATTACCATTTATATTAGCAAAACCAAAAATAAAAGACTTAGGTATAAATAACAAAATATGTTAACTCAAAATGAATTATAGACCTAAATGTAACAAAGCAAAACTATAAAATTCCTATAAGATAACATAGGAGAAAATTTAGATGACCTTGGGTATGGTGATGACTTTAACACAGCACCAAAGGCATGATTCATGGAAGATATAATTGATAAGCTGGACTTCATTAAAATTAAAAACTTCTGTGAAAGACATTGTCAAGAGAAAGAGAAGACAAGCCACAGACTTGTGGAGAAATATTTTCTAAAGAAAATATTTGCTAAAGACATAACTGATAAAGGACTGTTATCTAAAATATACAAAGAATTCAAGCTCAACAGTAAGAAAATGAACATCATCATTAAAAATGGGCAAAAGACCTAAATAGACACCTTATCAAAGATATATATACGTGGCTGGAGCAACTAAGCCCGTGCACCACAACTACTGAGCCTGTGCTACACAACTACTGAGCCCGCATGCCACAACTGCTGAAGCTCACACGCCTAGAGCCTGGGCTCTGCAGCAAGAGAAGCCTCCTCAATGAAGCCCGCGCACCACAACAAAGAGTAGTCCCTGCTCACGGCAACTAGAGAAAGCCTGCACGCAGCAAGGAAGATCCACTGCAGCCAAAAATAAAATAAATAAATAATTTTTTTAATATAAAAAAAGATATATACACATGGCAAATAAGCATATGAAAAGATGCTCCACATCATATGTCATCAGGGAAATGCAAATTGAAATAAAAATAAGATACCACCACACACCTATTAGTATGGCCAAACTCCAAAACACTGACAACATCAAATGCTGCTGAGGATGGGGAGCAATAGGACTTCTCATTCGTCGCTGGTGGGAATGCAAAATGGTATAGCCACTTTGAGAGACAGTTTGGCAGTATCCTACAAAACTAAATATACTCCTCCCATGTGATTCAGCAATCACACTCCTTGGTATTTCCTCCAAAGGAGTTTAAAACTTGTTTCCACACAAAAACCAGCACATGGATGTTCACAGCAGCTTTATTCATAATTGCCAAAATTTAGTAGCAACCAAGACGTCCTTCAGTATGTAAATGGATAAATTAACCATTGTACTTCCAGACAAGGAATATTGTTCAGCGTTTAAAAAAAAAAAAGCTATCAAGCCATGAGAAGACATGGAGGAAACTTAAATGCATATTACTAAAAGAAAGAAGCTAATCTAAAAAGACTGCATACAGGGCTTCCCTGGTGGCGCAGTGGTTAAGAATCCGCCTGCCAATGCAGGGGACATGGGTTCGATCCCTGGTCCGGGAAGATCCCACATGCCGCAGAACAACTAAGCCCGTGCGCCACAACTACTGAGCCTGCGCTCTAGAGCCCACAAGCCACAACTACTGAAGTCCGTGCACCTAGACCCCGTGCTCTGCAACAAGAGAAGCTACCGCAATGTGAAAGCCACACACTGCAATGAAGAGTAGCCCCCTCTCTCCGCAGCTAGAGAAAACCCTCTCGCAGCAACAGACCCAGTGCAGCCAAAAATAAATAAAGTAAATTTATTAAAAAAAAAAAAGACGGCCTCCAATATAATTGCAACTATATGACATCTGGAAAAGGCAAGCTATGGAGACTGTAAAAAAGATCTGTTGCCAGGAAGCAGGGGATAGGGAAGAATGATAGGCAGAGCACAGGGAATTTTCAGGGCAGTGAAACTAGTCTGTATGATAATAAAATGGTGGATAAGATATTATTACACATTTGTCAGAAAGCACAGAATGTAAAATACCAAGAGTGAACCCGAAGGTAACATGGACTTTGGGTGAAAATGATGTCAGTGCAGGTTCATCCATTGTAAGAAATGTACCACTCTGGTGAGGGATTTTTTTTTTTTTTTTTTTGTGGCACACGGGCCTCTCACTGTTGTGGCCTCTCCTGTTGCGGAGCACAGGCTCTGGACGCACAGGCCCAGCGGCCATGGCTCACTGGCCCAGCTGTTCTGCGGCATGTGGGATCTTCCCAGACCGGGGCACGAACCCGTGTCCCCTGCATCGGCAGGCGGACTCTCAACCACTGTGCCACCAGGGAAGCCCTCTGGTGAGGGATATTGATAGTGCGGGGAAGCTGTGCATGTAGGGAAGCAAGGGATACATGGGAACTCGCTATTTCCTGCTCATTTTTGCTATAAAACTAAAACTAAGAAATCGGGACTTCCCTGGCGGTCCAGTGATTAAGACTCCCGGCTTCCTCTGCAGTGGGCACGGGTTTGATCCCTGGGCGGGGAACTCAGATCCTGCACGGGTTTGATCCATGGGCGGGGAACTCAGATCCTGCACGCCAGGCTGCGCGGCCTAAATAAATAAATAAATAAAACTTAAAATCTTAAAAATGAAGTCTATTTAAAAGAAAAAACAATATTGGCAAAACAGAGCTCGCTAGCTGGTTTGGTTATCTATACTGAATCACCCTGCCTGTAATTTTTTTTCCTCTTCAAAGTATAGCTATAGTTCATGCTGAAAACAATTTGGTGGATTAGGGAAATTTTCTGTGTAGTGATCTTACATATTGGGAAGAAAAAATGGCAGATTTAGGAATTTCATATCTTAACTGTGAAAAAGGAGAAAGGAAACACCAGTAATTCTGGAGACAAACAGAAATAATTAAATATGTAATTAGCTTTGGTAACATTGATATTTTTACCATGGTTGTCACATGGCAAAGCTATCATGAAGCTGAGAGAAATCAGGATAGGAGGCTCTCACTGAAGCTAGAATGGCCATTTTTATTATGAGTAAATCCCGCCTTAAAAAAGGAAGTTTTCTGGGAATTCCCTGGTGGTCCAGTGGTTAGAACTCTGTGCTTCCACTGCAGGGGCTCAGGGAAGTAAGACCCCACAGTGGTGCAGCTTAAAAAAGAAAAAGAAAGAAAAAAAAGGTTTTCTGAAAAGAAGTGGAAGTTTAATCGGAGAAGTATTTACTAATTATTATGAAAATATTCCAGTGCCCCAGAAATTTTTTCTTACCTTTCTTTTCAGAAATTTTACCATATTTTTTCTCCTATACTATAATCACACCAAATATTTATATAATTTAAAACATTTTTTTAAATGGGAAAGAAGACTATTCTTCCATTGTATAATTCTGGCTTCAATTCTCCTCTGCCTTACCCTTTTTAATGAAACATATATTCACAAGAAGCTTGGGACTTCCCTGGAGGCGCAGAGAGCCCTGGTCCGGGAAGACCCCACATGCTGCAGAGCAACTAAGCTCATGTGCCGAAATTATTGAGCCTGAGCTCTAGAGCCCACGAGTCACAACTACTGAGCTGCATGCTGCAACTACTGAAGCCCACACACCTAGAGCCCATGTTCCACAACGAGGGAAGCCATCACAATGAGAAGTCTGCGCACCACAACGAAGAGTAGCCCCGGCGTGCTGCAACTAGAGAAAGCCCATGCAGCAACGAAGACCCAATGAAGCCAAAAATAAAAATAAAATCAGGGCTTCCCTGGTGGCGCAGTGGTTGAGAGTCCGCCTGCCGATGCAGGGGACACGGGTTCGTGCCCCGGTCTGGGAAGATCCCATATGCCGCGGAGCGGCTGGGCCCGTGAGCCATGGCCGCTGAGCCTGCGCGTCCAGAGCCTGTGCTCCGCAACAGGAGAGGCCACAACAGTGAGAGGCCCGCGTACTGCAAAAAACCAACAAACAAAATAAAATCAATTAATTTAAAAAATATATAAAAATACAAAAGAAGCTTCAAAACTTATAAACTTTTGAAATTAGAACAATCAATTTTCATTGAAATTAGAACAATCAATTTTCAAACACTCTCGTGATTGAGGGAAGAGGTAGTGTACAATGGTCCTTTACCAAATCCAAGTGCATGAGGCAGTGAGTAAGTCAAACTCTTGAACTGAGAATAGAATTCTCCTGTGCCTAGTAGTGCCTGAAGTGAACATCATTACTTAACTTTGATTTTCCGTTTGCATTTCTAATTCCAAGTATCTGTGAAATAAAAAACAAAGTGGTAATGTGCCACCTTGTGGAAGCACGAGGAATAGAACTATTGTAGGATTTTTTTTCCCATGATGAGAATTTAACGTTGTATTTTTATGTTTTTTCCAATTATACAAGCAATAATTGTCCAGCGTAAAAAAAGGTAAAGAAAGTGGATACTCAAATATTAGTTGAGTATATGAAGAAAACAGTAATCATCCCAGTCTTGATTTGGGGTGTGCCCTATTGAAGCAGCACAATGAATAAATGAATAAATGAATTTTTAAAAGTCTGATTTTTCAGGTCAGTTATTTCCTCCAGGCCTGGCCTTACATTAGGATCTTATCTTCCAGAAATATTATTAATGTTCCATTTGGGGAGAAAGTGATAAAACTTTATTTACATTCCATATAGGTATTAAAAATGATCTGTTAGTACTATTGACAACTCTCCATTTCCCTGTGTGGGGTGTATCACCATCAACCAAAATACACATTTCACTATGGATTATTATGGGATAGTTGAATACAGAAGACCTTCAGATCAGTGGACTCTTCCAGAAAGGGTGATCTTAGGCCCACTGTTGAAGACAGAATTCAGAGCTGGATGGCTCCTCAAGAATTCCATAGGTTCTCCATGTTCTCCTGGATTTAACAAGTCCCAGTCTCTAGCTCTGTTTCATTTTCTGCAAAATAATAGTGTTAGAACAGATTAGTAATTTTCAAACTGTGTGTTTTAAGAGGTTCCAAAAATATTTGATCCAAATGTTATTATAAATATATTTTTTTGAATTTATTTCATACACTACTATTTTATAATATATATTTCCTGAAGGTAGTATGTTATAAAAGTGTATACAGTAATATGAACCAAATTTGGAGGTATTAGAGTCAACATATTAATGTGTCTTCATTGAATAAACATAATATACAAAGTAAATTTTCTACATTTAAACAACAAAATACACTTGTGGTAACAAATTATTATTTTTCTTTGTTTCTCTTTTATATTGAGGTTTTATGTGAGATCTCACATGTCTGTTTTCAAGAATGGCATTCTGAAGACCTTTACACCTCAGCCAGCCCCTTTGGTTACAGCCTGGTGTATGGTCAGGCCACTCAGGATGGCTGTTCTCTTGCTCTCTGTTCATTCCCTGCTCAACCAATGTCTGCTTCACCTACACCCTACTCACATGACTGACTTTCCTGTGGCCAGGCTCCAGCTAATGACTGTTTTAGCTTTAGATCAGAACATCTCCACTAGGACAGCTTATCACAGGGGCAGTAAGGGGCATGCCCGGCTGCTGGTTTCCCTGGTAACCAACTAGCCACCTGTCGTCAATTTCCCCTATAACTGGTAACCTCCCTCTCCCCCTGGAGTGAAGACTGTCGCCTCTGCTGCACACAGTGGGGTGTCGTTCCAGGACCTTGCTTCATCCATGTAAGCTCCCCCATCCATTAAACCATTGAGTCTCTGTGGCTGATTCTGGGCTCTTTCTTCTCTCTTGAAGCCAGGCAAGTACAGGGCTTGCAGGCCTGCAGGATGCAGCCCCAAACCTGGTTATAATAAATTCTCTATAACACATCAACAGGTGTAGGGGAGGAATAATAATTTTCTGTTTACCCCTTTAGGTTTTTGGCAGAAACCCCTCTGTAATAAAACTCAGATTAAAATGAAAAACAAAAATCAAAAAAAAAAAAAACCCAGAAGTTTAATAACATGTATAACTCCTGTATATATGGGAGAGAACCAGGAAAACAAGTAGCTTTAAGGAGTGGCCCAAGCCACCACCTCAAATATCATCTCCAGCTAAAGACAAAAAAAAAAAAAAAATTGGGGGAAGTCGGGGAGAGCCAGTTATGGGAGGTCACCAGGAAAAGCACAGTAAACAAGGGCAAAGTTATCACACATTAAAGTCCTTACCTTCTCCATTGATAAGAGTTTCTAGAGATTTGGTCCTCCTCCTCTTGGGTACAGAGAGGGAAACACCCTTACAAATGTAGATGTCTCTTACAAAAGGGTAACTTCTATTCTGTTTTCAGAGCTTCTTAAAAATAACCAGTTCGGGGGCTTCCCTGGTGGCGCAGTGGTTGAGAGTCCGCCTGCCGATGCCGGGGACACGGGTTCGTGCCCTGGTCTGGGAAGATCCCACATGCCGTGGAGCGGCTGGGCCTGTGAGCCATGGCCGCTGAGCCTGAGCGTCCGGAGCCTGTGCTCTAAAACAGGAAAGGCCACAACAGTGAGAGGCCCGCGTACTGCAAAAAAAAAAAAAAAAAAGAAGTCAACATTACCCTATGGAATTTCTTATAGCTCATTACGAGGTATCAGGAGCTGGTCTGTCAGCATTAAGCAGGGGAGAAGTGTAGCCAGGTTAAGGTTATTATTATTATTATTATTATTATTAAGATTATTCTAAAATAAAAGAGTAAAGAACAGTTAACCAAAGCACTTCATAGGAGGTGAGGTGACTAGCCGAGAAATGTCGAGTGTGATGAGAATTCAGGAGAGCTTCTACTGCATGAGGTACAAAAATGGGTCAAGGGGATTCTACAGTGATTTTCTCAATGGCCTTAACCAAAAGGGCAGTAACTGTAATGGCCCTAAGACAAGGAGTGTATCCGTGTCCCACAGCATCCCGTTGCTGGCTATAATACCCTATGGGTTGATGGTGGTCCCCATGTTTCTGACTGAGCACCCCAAAGGCATTCCCTTCCTTCTCATATACAAAAAGTAAAAAGGGAATCTGATAATTGGGATGTCCAAGGGCAGGTAGGTTCATCAAACTCTCCTTTAAGGCCTTGAAGTCTATGTCATCTGGTTCTTCCCATATAATTGGGTCAGAGCTATTATTGTTGAGAAAAACATATAGAGGTTTGGCCATAAGAGAGAAATTTCAACTCCAATTTTGGCCATAACCAACTAACTCAAGAAAATCTTGCAGTTGGTGCTTAGTTTTCGGTTTGGGGAAATTTAGGACACCACAAAGTCTATCTGGATCTAGGTGTAGCCCTTGTTCTGATATCAGATGCCCTAAATATTGAACCTGGATTTGGGTAAATGGCAATTTTTCTTTGGCAACCTTATGTCCCTTTAAGGCTAAAAGATTTAGCAAGTGATTCTTTAGTAAGTGGTTTTCCAGTTAGGAGGCTTGAGAAGGAGAGGAAAGCAGCAAATCATTCACATTATGGCAACAAAGTAGAACTTCTAGGGAACATTCTGTCATCCAGATCAGGCTTCAGGATTTGCAAGAAATAAGAAAGGACTCAATAAAACTCCGAGGCATTAGTGTCCAGGTGAATTGTTTTTCTTCCCCAGTGAAGGGAAAAAGGTAATTGACCAGCTTCATCAACTGCAATACTAAAGAATGAACTGCAAAAATCAATTACAGTAAAGAATTCACTTCCTGTGGGGACAGATGTTAGTAATGTATATGGGTTAAGAACAACAGAGTGTTGAGGAATAACAATGTTGTTCATTGCTTGGAGGTCCTGGACACACCTCCACCGTCAGCACTTAGGTTTTCTCACCAGTAAAATAGGAGTGTTATAAGTGCTAGTACAAGGCATAATAAGGTCTTGAGTCTTGTAAGCTTCTTTTATGGGTTTTGTGCCTTGAAGGGCTTCTTTATTTATAGGGTATTGATTCATTCTGGGAAGAGGTTTTGAGGGGTCTATTTGTTTTTGTTGTTGTTTTTAATTGAAGTATAGTTGATGTACAGTGTTATATAAGTTACAGGTGTACACTATAGCGATTCACAATTTTTAAAAGTTATATTCCATTGAGGGGTCTGTTTGAATCTTGATGGGAAGTGTGTTCCAGTGTTTCCAGAATCTGCTCTAGTACCGTCAGAGACAGAACAAATAAAAGAGGTCAGAGGGTTGTGTAATTCACGTGGTAGGTTACTTTGATGACTACTATCAATTTGTAGAATTACTTCCCCCTTCTGAAAGAATGAAATTAAGGCATGATACTTCTCTAAGAAGTCTCAGCCTAATAAATGGATAAGTATGGAGGAACTAAGGAGAAAAGGGTGGGTATCTCTCAAAGTGTCTAAACAAAAGGGAATAGATTCAGAGACAGAAACCTCTTGAGGTTCATTAGAGATCCCCACTGTTTGAACAGTTTTAGTGGTCAGAGGCAGGGGCTAAGTTATATTAGTGGGGTTGAGCACCAGGAGGGTGGCTGTATGGTCAATTAGTACTGGAACCAATTCATTCCCAATCTGGAGAATGTTTCTTTATGCTGATTAAGAAGGAGGATTGGAAAGGGTTCCTATAGTTCCTAGGAGCCCCATCATTGAGAATTGGGAGGATGTTGGAAAGGCTGGTTATAGGGCTGAAGCTTCCTAAAGCACTTAAGTGTGTAACAATGTTTTTTCCCCAAATCCTGGCTCTTTGTAATAGCAGAACCTAGAGTGTTTTAGTTTCATTTAGGAGCCTTCATTGTCTGGAGTTGAAGATTAAGAATTTTGGTGGTTTTCCTTTGAGGTAACTCATCTAGACTGCAAAAGAGCTGGTTTGCCAGATTAACTAAATCTGGGGTAGTCATAATTTCCCATTCCATCCTGGTCCTTTTTACCAGAAGGGAATTGGTTCAGCCAATTAATAAACAAAAGCTACTCAGGTGGAACCAGCATCTGAAGGAAGACCAGAATTTTCTTTAAAAATAATCTGAACTCAGTTGTAATATTCATGAACAGATTCATCTGATTCTTGTGTGCAAGGCTGAATTTTATTCCAATCAACAGACTTAGGAAAAGTCCTAGGACTTGCTCAGTGAAGTCACCTAGTGATTGCCTAAGCCTGATCATGCAATAAATCAG